>NC_064280.1:6766666-7090000 GCF_003254725.2 Canis lupus dingo
CTCCTAAACTCAGAAGGTGAGGCAGGGCCTTCCTTAGAATTTTGTGAAAGACTGTTGCAATTCCTATCTGGGGGCTTTAAAGTATCTGGGGCAAAATTAAATGAAATAATTTAATCTATAGATTATAGTGATCTACAGTGAGTTGTAGATCACTCCAAAGGCACAATGGAAAAATAAAGTAAACTACCCCATCTTGTCTTTCACGTTTCAAGCCCAGACACTGAAAAGCTAGTGGACATTTTCAAGGATCCTTCTTTAGAGACTTCCTGACAATTTACAAAATGATATTTTCTTATACTGTCCTTATAAATGGATTTGCTCTGATATTTATTTCCCTAGCAACTTACACTTCAAAAGATTTGTTCCATGTGATGTCATAGTCAAAACTATTTTTTTGGTAGAGTAGAAGCTTCTTGAAGGCAGGGAATTCATCTTGTTCACAGCTATATTTTCAGTGCCTAAATTAACATCTGACATATTATAGGAGGTCAGAAATGAAACAAATCCTAGGTTCCTGTGTTATGTGATACTGTGACCAAGCAAAAAATTTTATTTTTTCTTTTGTTCCAGGAAGCTTAAAACCACAAACTAAGGCAGTTGACATATAAAAATGAGGACGTCCCTCCTCTGGACTGCTTTGAAAAATAGCTTGCTTACCACACTATTTCAAGAACTCAACTTCCCTGTGACCACCAACCCAAAGTTATGTCATTAACTCTGCCCAATCCCCACTGGTTCTCTGCTTCTCAAGAACTACCTCAAAATCATTCAGGATGCATCTTATAACCCTATAACCTATATAACCTACAATCCTATAAATATCCTTCCCTAATTTTCTACCTTTGGAGATTTTAAGACTGCAAAGGTGGCATTCTTGCTTGCTGCAGAAGTTCAGGAAACTTATCTTTTTTTGATCAATAGGTATTTTTGATTATCTTCATTGGGGCTTTTGACCACGCTAACAAATATTTGTTAAATGAATGAATGGACAAGAGATAACCGAAGGGATTTCCATTTAATAGATGTGGACACTAAAGCTTCATTAAAGTAAATGGACTATAGATTCAAGCTCATTCAGACTTTCTGCAAAGCACAATTTGCCTGTGGCTCTTTTGAGATTTCTTTCTTTCTTCAAGATTGCCTTAAGGTTTCTTAAGCCTGGATCATCATGTGTTATTTGTGGGGTGGAGAAAGGGAATAAGTATGTGCATTGTCTTGACTACCTTCTTTAGGGAGTAAACCTAGACTTGGGAGGGATATGCCTATTACTATTTCACCAATTTGTATGGGAAGCATAAGATATAGAGAAGTTCATGTGTCCATATAGAGAAATGAAATATGGAATATGAGAATATGGTAAAGAGGAAATGCAATGAAGACTCAAGTGAATGCATTTTCACCAGGAGTGATATTGCTCCCAAGGGGTGAAAATGGGTTCTTGGAGAATCAAAACTTCTCAGCTATTACAATGGCTTGTGGCCCTGATAAAGGGCTATGGTAATAACCAGAAATAACCAGATAAGTATCTGAAGTATCAATATTTCATGGGAAGGGGCAATTAGGAAAACAAAAATGTCTAGGAAGGAGCCTTAGGGGGATGACAATAAAAAAAAAAAGATTGAGAAGCACTGCTCCAGTGACAATTTCTTTTAGATGGCCATGATTAAAAACTCTTCACATTCAGTTCAAAGTTTTCAAATCTAATACTGGGTCTGGAGCAATTATGCATGGACCCACAAAAGGCATTTGGTTGTTTTAAAAAAAACTGAACATGTTTTAAAAAAGATATTCTTAAGTATAAAGAAAGAATATACATATGGTAGCTAAGATTTCTTAGTACCTCCATAGGTTTGGTTATGTATGTTGTTAAGTCATAAACTGCAGTTTGTGTGTGTGTGTGTGTGTGTGTGTGTGTGGTTGTGTGTGTGTGTATAAGAGACAGAGAGAGAGAGAATGACAGATGTCAACTTTTCTAAGACAGAAGGCCCTTTATGATGGGTCTGGTAACATGAAATTCACAAAAATTTATTTGGTAAAGAGATTAACCTGGATATACCAACATTTTGGCAGATTGTAGAGAAAGCTACAATGAAGTCATTAGAGACCATGGCTTCCTTGCCCTGGAAAAAATAACAAGCCCCAATATTTACTGTACTCTAACACACTAGCAAGATGTACCAGTCAAAACTAATCAATCACAGCTGCAGGACAGCAAATAATTAACATGTCTCATTATATTATTCACCCTCTCGGCTAGTAGAAAGACTTGATAATGGGATCTCTGTGTACTACTTGACTATTTGCATTTAATTTAGATTGTAGTCAGAAAATGCTCACATATTCTTAAAACATTAAATGGCAAAAAATGCTAGCCTGTACTTATTGACATAGAATCCACTCATTTCTTTCCACATAATTAATTTCCAGGAAATATGAGATACTAAAATAGATACCATCTACATAAGCATATTTTACTAAAATAAAATTATACTGAAAAGTGATCCTTCAAGTACCTTGGCTTTGTGTAAGCGTGATACCAGAGAAAAGACTTAGTTTATAATGTGATAAAGATCATAATAATTTGAGGGTTTTTCGAGGTTATTTTCCTTTTTTTGCAGAATCTCAGATGTAGATTATTATTTTAAACAATGCAAACTAATAGACCTACATTTGTCTCTCTTGCAATGTGTAAACTAAGAATTGTGTGTTTCCTACCTCTTGGATTACAATATTAAGTGATTAGGGGATCCCTGGGTGGCTCAGTGGTTTGGGGCCTGACTTTGGCCTGGGGCGTGATCCTGGAGTCCTGAGATCCAGTCCCACATCAGGCTCCTTGCATGGAGGCTGCTTCTCCCTCTGCCTCTTTCTCTCTCTGTCTCTCTCTGTGTCTCTCATGAATAAATAAATAAAATCTTAAAAAAAATCCATTTAACAATACTATTTTAAAAAAATGATCACACTCTAGGCAGCCATATTTTTCTATTTGTATAAAATTTTAAAAATATAACAATAGAAAAAAAGCATATTTGTGAACACTTAATGAAGGCCTATAATAGTCAGTTTATTAGATACTTTACATTTATTGTTGAGAATAATATAACCTTCACAGCAACTCTGTGAAATAACTTTTATCTACTGATACTACTTTTTTTTTTTTTAAAAAAAAAAAGGACCTTATTTTTTGGGGGGCAATTTTAGGTTCACAGCAAATGTAAAGGAAGATTAGATAGATGTGGTGGTGGGCCTCATAGTCCATGTCAAGTATTTTGGATTTTTTTCCCTTGAGAGTTATTGAGATCACTGGAGAACTTTTGAAGAGTGATATAATCCAGCACGTTTTCAAAAGAACACTCTGGCTCTGTGTTTGTGTGCATGCGTGTGTGTGTCTGTATGTGTCGGGGAAAGTGATAAGAATGGAGAAGTAGAAGCTGGAAGGCCAATTAGGAGCCTATTGGAATAGTCTAGGCACAATACAGAATGGCTTGGAGTAGATCAAAGTTGTGAAGATGATGAGTAGTGATAGACTTCAGGATACATTTCAGATGATGGGATTGACTGATGCATTATATGGGGGATGTGACAGAAAGAGCGAGTTCAGGAAGATTCCAGGGTTTGTCCTAAATGTTTGTGATTCATGCATTGCATTGACAACAGTTGCTGTCAACATTCAGAAGTCAGAGCGAGATGATGTTCTAACCTGGAGTGATCATGGAGGTCTTTGGGAAAATATGGTAGGATCTGAGCTGGATATTGAGAAGCAGGATTTGTTTTATAGCCAAGAGGAAGAGGTCAGAAATTTCAGGCTGGTGAAATGTTAACAGGGAAAATTGCAGAGCTTGGAAAGGTAATGATGGTTCCTGAAATGAAGAAAATTGAGGAGGAATAGACTTTGGAGGAAGATCAAGAATTCATATTTGGATATATTAGTTTTGGAAGTTCTTATTAGATACCCAAACTATTTAAAGTTCCTCAAACATTTCATGCTCCTTTTATTTGTAAGAGTTGTTTGTCAGAAGCAGAAACCAAGAACAGATAGTACTGTGCTCAAAGTACTTTATAATCTCTTTGTCTTTATTTTCCTTAGTTATGATTCACATGTAAATGATTTCACCAATTCCAGGTCCTATTAAGAGGTTGTTTAAAAAACGCTTTTCTTTCTCACAGTGATTTAGTTGACAACAATTCTTTTACTCCAGATTGTGCTTTTAAATTGCCTAATTGTTTTTCAGAATTATCACTAGCTCTGATATTTAGAAATCCTTGTCTACTATTTGTAAAATATTTAGAAATCCTTGTCTACTATTTATCATTATTTATTGTAGAGTTCTGGTTCATTATGTTTTCTATTCATGTGATTTAGTTTTCTCCCTTGAAAATTTGTATTACTTCATTACAGCCGCGAAGCAACTTTAACACCATCCACTTCTTAGTGATGGTGCCTATTTCAGAGTGCTTTCTTCTTGTTCTTAGGGGATAAATACACTTGAAAGGAGATTTGTTACTGATAAGAATACTTTTCCTAAAACAATGACATCAAGAAATATATAATAACATTTTGTATGCCTGCTACTAAATGTGGGTTTCTACAAGCAGAAACTTAGCATAAAGGATAAAAATAATTTCTGGTTTTTCCACTTGTGGTTGTGTGGTTAGAATAAATTACTTAACACCTCTAAAGTCTCAGTTTTACCTGCTGTTACAATAAGGGTAGCAATGGAACCAAACTCATAAGATTGTGAGAATTACTGGAGATAATACACATGCAGTGATTGGCACAGCACTTGGCACCTGGTAAATGCTTAATAAATATTATTACTATTATGTTTATCATCATCACCAAAGGATAAAATACCGTATCAAATGTGTTTTAGTATTTACTCCTTGCAAACCATTGACGTGGTTTTTGGTGGAGATAAAGATGGAGAACATGGTCAATTCTCTCCAAAATTTTATAATCTAGTTGCAGAAATAGAGTACTATTGTTGAAAAGAATATAATAATAAAATATTAAAAAGTAGTTCAAGAGAAAAAAATATGACAAAATAGTACATGATTTATGGCCTATCAATTTCATTGATAATTGTTGCTGTGGACATTTGGAGAGAGAGATGGTTTTTTAGACTGATGTGATCATGGAAGACTTTGTGAAAATATGGTGAGATTCGAACTGGGTATTGAGGAGGAATAGGAATTATTTAAAGCAAAGAGAAAGGGGGCAGAAATTTCAGGCAGGTAAAATTTAATAGGGAATAGGGTAAAACTGGGAAAAGGCAAGGGTGTGTATAGACTAGTGTTGGTAAGAATGCTATGACTTCTATTAAGTAAAGCAGATTTTTTGAGGAGTCATTTTCCTAAAATTTTATTAGCAAAATAAAGTATAAATACTAGAAAGGTAAATGAATAGATACAACATACAGGACGTAAACTTGAATAAAACGTTTTCACACTAAAGATAAAAAGTTTCAAAAACTTAAGTAAAGCAGGATTCCAAGCACTCTATATTTGAAATTTTAAAATTTATTTTTCTAACGGCATAACTATTATGCCTGGGTTTTCAAGATAACCATTTGAAAGTAGAGAAAAGTCTGTGCTTGCAAATAAAAAACTGTTAAGATCTTTGTTATTGCTATGAGTTTCAGGTCTTTATTTTATTTTTAATTTTTTAAAGGTTTTATTTATCTATTCATGAGAGACACAGAGAGAGAGGCAGAGACATAGGCAGAGGGAGAAGCACAAGGCTCCTCACAGGGAGCTTGATAGGGAACTCGATCCCGGGACTCCAGGATCATGTCCTGAGCCAAAGGCAGACCCTTAACCACTGAGGCACCCAGGCCTCCCTCAGGTCTTTATTTATTTTATTTTATTTTATTTTATTTTATTTTATTTTATTTTATTTATTATTATTATTATTATTATTATTATTATTATTATTTTAGGTCTTTATTTTAAAATTCAAAAGCCAAGACTGACCATTTGCTTTCCGTGGTCTTTCTAAATGCTCCCTTATGCTACTGTTTGTTGCTCACAAATAGGGGAGAGCCATAGAAATGCATGTAAAACATCTTGGTTAGTATCTCACATTTGTTTTCTTGCTGCCACTAAGGATGGAGGATGAGACTGACTGAAATTTAAAAATAATAACAGATAAGATAACATATTTGGTGATCTTTAATGGAAGCAGAAAGTTTCCATATTTTGAACATATAAAATTAGATGTACATATTTTAATGGTTAGAAGTTCTATGCGAGAAAATGCATGTTAAAAGACTGTGACTTTAAAGGGATGACAAATGATTAACCTTTGGTCTTATAATGTGGAATTTATGAGGCAAGTAAATGAGAAAAGTGCGTTTCATGTATGGGAAATGACACCATGGAGGAAGGCACGTGGGTTTGAAGGGCTTGTAAGCAGTTTCTAATAGGTGTGTGTTGTGTGTTGTGTGTGTGTGTGGGGGGGAGGTGTGTGTGTGAGAGAGAGACAGACAGACAGACAGACAGAGCCAGCACAAGAAAGCATGAGAGAGCAAGCAAATGATGAGACTGGACTGGTGAGCTACAGTAAACATTTTGAAGAGACACGAACCATTGTGGAGACAAAACTTGGTTACTGACTGGCCTTGTGGCCAAAGGAAAGGAAAGAGTCTTGGGTGACTCCCTAGGTTCTGACGAAGGTGGCTGGGGAGCATCATTTATTTAGCAAATATTTACATATTAGGTGTGTATTAAACTCTTCGCTAGGCTGACAGATTCTTGGCACATAAAGGTAAGTGGGAATTTAATGGCAGGGTAGGCAAGTGAACATATAATTATATTACAGGTGATGAGTGGTGCCATCCATTCTGATAAAGAATACAGGAAGGAAAGGAAGCAGAGATAAATTACAAGGAGAATGATGCATTCAGTTCTAGATGCAAAAAATTGAAAGAGCTCTGGAACCACATGCGGGCACTGGGGATTATGCTGAGAGGCACTGAGGGCTAGAGAAAGAATAAACAAGAATCAGGAAGACGACTTGAACTGTTGCCTGTCTCCATCAATTGTTCGATTGATGATTTCAGGGAAGTAATGATTTATTCATCTTAAAAATGAGATTTGGATCCCCCACCTTTCTGAGTCATTGAGTATGAGTAATGATAAAAGGGTGCACCATAAAAGGCCCCCAAATGAGGTGGCATTGCATAAAGAAGATGTGGAGCTCAGGTAAGAGATCTAGGCTGGGGGGATATACATGATCGATGATGCTTCACGGGGAGAGAGGAAACTGTTCCAGACACATCTAGCTCAGCAAGAAGGGCCTTGATGATTTCTCAACATCTTTCTGTTATCGGATTGATTATTCAGTTCAGAATATTCAGGTTATTCACTTCGGTTTGTCTGAAGGATTTTCTGCCTTTGGGAAGACAGGGAATTATGGAAAAGAGTAATCTCTTTTATTTTTTAAAAAGATTTTATTTATTTATTCATGAAAGACACAGAGAGAGGGGCAGAGACATAGGCGGAGGGAGAAGTAGGCTCCCTGTGGGGATCCTGATGTGGGACTTGATCCCAGGACTCCAGGATCATGACCTGAGTGAAAGGCAGATGCTCAACCACCGAGTCACCCAGGTGCCCCAGTAATCTCTTTTAAAATTAGGTCTTCATGATTGTTTTTCCCCTTAAAGTGCACAAAGGAGTGTACATTGCAATACCTGTTGCTTATTACATAGAAGGAATTTTCAAACTTGTGTATCTCTAGGTGTTGCCCACAGCTGGCTAATATTATGACATTGTTTGAATGATGACAATAGCTAATTTGAGATCTGTCAAGAAGATCCATCATAACTTAGTAACATGAGAGCCCCTCAGTGTCAGAGGCTGATATGCAAGCATGTGACTAAAAAAGTCGTACTTTTGGTCTTTAATAAGCAAAACTTCATTTGATTAATGGGAAAAGCATGGATGTGAGTTAGAAAATTCTTAATTTTACCGCTGGCTTGGTTTCTTGGTTTCTTGGTTCCTTGAGTGAGCTTAGACAAGTTCTTAATCACTCTGAATTTCAGTTTTCTCAAGTTTAAAATGTAGCTAATAATAACTTCTTTGCACTTTTATTGTGAGACTTGAATGAGACAAGAAATGTAAAATGACGATCCCGGTGCCTGGCACTTGGTAGCTTCCAAGTTTTATGCCTGAAAACAGAACCTCCGAATCCTTTTTTTTTTTTTTCTCGAAGAATAAGCATTGATGACACTTCCCACCAAAGCTTGAAGCTAATAATAACATTCATTTGTGGCTACCCTAGAAACAAACTGCCAAACTGAAACATAAAAACCTAGCTAGCACATACACTCCAATTTTAGATTTAGTTGCTTGGGATGCAACTTACGTTTGAATCACCTGGCGTCTGGGGTGCTATCAGATGGTGTTATGGCATGCGAACAGACTATATTTACCTTACACGTCTTCTATCATTCTTCTCACTAGTAGAGGCCCATGAGAAAGAACTCACTTACAAGTGCTGTCAGAGAAGCACATCGAAGGGTCCGATACAGCTAAACACATTATTAATTAGAAGCAGCAAGATGAGCTGTAGTCCCATCAAGAAGTCAAAGTATCCAGTAGATTTTCACACCTCTCTCTGTATGCCTTTCCTTTTAAAGTATAAGTTTCAGACTAAGTATGTTTATAGATCTGGCATATTCCTTTCTTGCATTGAAAACTTTCCTTTCCTTATTAAGAATGGAAGCTGTCTAATGAAGGATGTTTATCATACAAGTGCTGCTTATTTACTATCCTGGTGCTCTCGGTATGGTGCTTCTTTCTTCATTTCACTTTCCCCGGTTCTAGCGTTTGACACCTGTGACTGCTGCCCCTTTGGTTTACACTCCTAGCCCTCTGTTTCCCCGTTACAGATTTTATTTTGTTTTTGTCTTGCATGTGAATTCTTTCATCCTTTTTGATTCTTATAAGCCATTACTTTCTAAAAGCACAATCCCGGTCTTCATAACTCCCTTTTTAGGATCCCGACAATCTGCTGGGTACAGTGGTCTGAACATCTGAATCCATCAGTTCACTTATTTATGCAGCACTCCAGCAGGGAAGTTTCCATTACCTTCCTGCTACTGGATTTTTAGTTGCCTGCCTGAATCTCACCACCCAAGCACTGGCCCCTGGAGTAGCCTACACCCTCAATGCCCTGCTCTTTGGGCTCTGCTCCTCTTCCCCTCTATGTATGGAGGATGTTTTGAGGCTCCAGTAAAATAGTGAAAATGAATTATTCTAAGTCCTGTGAACTGCTGAAATTTGAAGGTGACACTGATCAAATCCTTTTTATAAACATACTAGTTTATACTTGGATAAATGATCTAAGCCCTAAGTGGCTGGTTCCACATCTTAAGCAAAACTGTGGGGCAAGGCAACAATGGCAGGCACTAGACATTGGGTAGTGTTTTTATGATGTGGCTGTGTGTGTATGGCTAGCAGATAAAAACTACCTCCGATGAGAAAGGTGTTGTTTATTAAAATTAAATAAAAAGATCTTATGATTTCCTATTTTCTCCAGATTCTTTGGCCATATATTATAGATTCTTTCAGCATTGTATTTCTTTGACCTTAGTGCTTCTAATGACATTTTTCACTATTTGCCCATACCTGTTCCTTCAGGATCTCAAACTGAAGATGCAGACAGTTAGTACTGACTGCCTATGGCTTTGGCCCTGGTCTTGGATCTCCCGCTCAATTTTCATCCTGGATAACAGCTGTGGGTTGCTGCATGGTGGGGACCATGACCTTCAGCCTCTTGGCAGGCTCCTAGTTTGGTTCCTCTACGATCGCCTTCCCTCTATTCCATAATAGATGTGTTTAAATACCTGGTTTAAGCAACATATTTACCAATTAAACAGATGTTTCATCCTACTACTGGAACCTGAGCATCATTACATGAGTTCTAGTAATTCTTTTTTCTAGCAGAGACCCAAGCATTGATGGTATTTTAAACAAATTTTCATGAGTTTATTAGCAGTAACTAGAGATAGTTTTAATAGTGATCTTCCATATTAAAATGGTCTGCATAGTAATGGCATTTTAAATTTGAATGAATATTTTTATATATTAGATCATTGTACGTTTGCTTTCCTATTCGGCTTGTTTATGGGAGGCTCAACTTAAAAGGATTAAGGTATTAGAGTTAGAAAAATCTTGGTTCTAGTGAGAGATATTGAAAAAGTTATTTCACCTCTCAAAACCTTGGATTCCTCATCCTTGTTTAGAGTTATCAAAAGGGAAGAGTAGGGACGCCTGAGCGGCTCAGCGGTTGAGCATCTGCCTTTGGCCCAGGGCGTGATCCTGGAGTCCTAGGATCGAGTCCCAGGATGGAGTCCCACATCGGGCTCCCTGCATGGAGCCTGCTTCTTCCTCTGCCTATGTCTCTGCCTCTCTCTCTGTGTCTCTGATTAATAAATAAGTAAAATCTTAAAAAAAAAGAGAGAGAGGAGTATATGAATTATGTAGGGAGGATTCCTTACCTATTTTCTCCAGAGCACCCCTATCTCCTCCACCGTGCTACTCTTTATCCTATTATTTTGTCTTTTTGTTTTGTAGCCAATATGATTGTCTGATTACTATTTTATCACATAAAGACGATGTAAGCTCCTTGAAAGCAGACATATTTTCTGCTTGGTTTATTGGTGGCTCCTTTTATCTAACAACCATTTTGCTATATGGTAGATTCTCTATATTGAATGAGTGAATAACATATCCAAAAACTTAGCATAGTATCCACCACATAGTAAAATTCAGTAAATAATCCCTATCATTACTATAAATGATGTGATGAGCTCTCAATGAGAATTTAAGAGTTACTAATATGTTATCTTGTTCCTTAAGGTATGTTTGGGTCATTTGGGTTTTTGCTCTCTGTCCGGCACAGCTTCACTAAAAGATCTCTTCTGATCATTGAGACAGCCATGCTAACAATTCCCAGATCTACATTTCTACTCTGGAATCCCACTTATGGCATCTAGGCACCTCATACTCAACTTGTTTCCCAAACCTGCTCCTCCTCCTTCTGAACTGTTTTTTTTTTTTTTTTTGGTTAATAGCATCCTATACTTACTCTGATGCTCAGATTAGAAACTTTGGATCAAACTTGACCATTCCCTGTATCTGATCAGTTCACAATCTCTCCCTCTCTTTTCTTCATTTGCCTCACTTAGACTCTCATTATTAGTTTGTATTTTAATTATCGGTTCATACAAGCTTGTGAGCAGAAGCCTCACCTAATTAATGTTTGAATATACAATATCTGTACTCAATAGGAGCTAGATAAAGTTTCATTGAAAGAATGCCTCTATAAATGCTATTTGCTGAGGAATTTAATACCTGCTCTTTTATTTCTATAGGAATGCTATTATTTTCCACAAAAATGTATTATTAGCATTTTAGAATACTTGTTTTTAAGCAAAGCTCTCCTGTCTTTTTGGTTTTCTACTTAACAGTATAGGAAGATGTTAATAAGCAGTCTCTTTCCATTTGTGACTTCTAGTTACCCTAATATCTTTGTTCTCTCAACCTATTTCCCTGTGCCATCCTATAGGCCCACATTCTATTTTCCTAAGTTTTACTTTCTACTAGGCAACAGGTAAAGTGTCAGCACTAGTGTTTCATTCTTCACTTACAGCTTGAATTTCAACCCCATTTTTCACCTTTTATGACCAGTGATGGGAATTTCAGGTCCTAGATATGGGAGAAGATATTTTTGGGCAGTGGTATCTTATGATTTTCTTCAAATCACACCCTATTATGTATTTGGAGAAAGCTTTACATATCTCTTTTCTGTAATCGTTCTTCCCAAATTGGTAAAAAGTCTTTTGCAGTTGATGAAACTATGGTGTGACTGATGAATTATAAATAGGAAAGTGTTCATCTCTGCCAAGATATTTGAATCTGAACTGTATAAATTTCTGTCACTATCTTCTTTGGAGAAGATAAGATTTTATTTTTATGCAGATACAATGAAGGCTTATCTCATACATCTTCAGAGTTTGAAAATGTATATCTAAAAAAAGAAAAAAATCATAAATAAATCCAGGTTCTGACATCAGAAATCTAACAATACGTTTTTGACTTATTAATCTCAAAGCACTTATGATAAAACAAATACCATGTAAAAATGTGTTGATGTGGGCATACCCTCATAGCCATTTGGCAAGTATCATCAATTTTTGAATTGTTTTACTATCCTATGGAAAATGAATAAGATTTAGTATGTTTTTAGGTAAAAATGATCTGAAAGCTATTTTAACTGCTACTAACATAAAACGCATGCTGCCATGTAGAATTCTTGAAAAGATGGCAGTTTAAATTCTCTGTTTTGAAGCAAAAAATTTCAGCACTCCCTCAAACAGTATTAAATGCAAAATAGTATTATCCATTTCCTAACGAAAACATTGATTTTTGGAGGAATTCTAAAATGAATTCAAGCTTGTTACAGAGTAAAAGAATAATGAATTTATTAGTAATGGTATGTAATAAAGCACAGGCTGTGTGTGTGGCTCAGTCCAATAAGCTGGTCCCATCCTTTTATTTGGTAGATGAGGAAAATGAGACCTACTGGTACTATAGGTACAATGACATCAGGTGAGCGAACAGGCACTAATCCAGTTGCCTTGTACCTCAGTCCAAAGCTTTTTGTTTCATGTTACCATGTGGCACCTTGTTTACCCAACATGAGTGAAGGTGCTGGGATAGCTAAACAGAGGGACTCTATTTGGGAAGTAAAATCAGTGTATAAGCAAAACTGAAAGTTCTAGACTTATCCTGTATTGGAGCACAAATATTCATCCACTGGAGGGGAGAGATAAGTAGTAAAGAATGCTGATTATTCCATTTATTCATTATATCAGTGGCTGATTTAGCACGATTTGAATAGTAAGGGCTCAAGGTTTTCTGAAACTGCTTTAACCATGTGTATTGTGACCATATATGTATAACACTTCCTAAACATATGTCTATAAATATACTCATTCGCTGTCAGAGTGATATGAAACTATCTGAAATATGTGGAAACATTTTTTTTTTTTGGTTTATTATGGCTAGGGATCATCATCAACTTCAGATGTCTAAAATGTCAATCTGTATTTTATATTGATGTTTTTGTTTTTAAGAGAAAATAAAATTGGACCTCTGTGGTAATACTTTCTACTTTAACTAGAATCCACATTAATTAATGATATATTTTTTCACGAAAATATCTCAAGTATTTTCTCAGAAATAAACCCTCAAATATTTTTTTCTATGTTATAATATCCCTTTGCTGATGGAGAAGAATTACAGTTGATATTCATTTTCATGTCATACAGCATAGGTTTATAGGCATTTAAAATAGTAATGCCATTCCAGTCAAATATGAGGCCTGAGAAACACTTTTCATAGTAAAACTAAAAATCTTGGACACAATTTTTCTATAGTTAAATCTTTGGCAAAATGATATTAAATATTTTGTGCATTTTATTCTTCATCAAAAACATAGAATATTTATCCATCTGTATAGAATGTTATATGCTATGCTATATGCTAAACAAAACAATGAAATAGATATGAGTTGTTTCCTCCGGAATCTCCTAGCAAACTCTAAGAAGCTGCTATGACAGTACAGATAAAAAAACTCTTTTGCTGGAATAGTAACCTCACTTTGTCTTTGAAAAAAAGCATAGATTTGTAAGTTTTTAGTTTACATTTGGGTTTATTGATTGTTGGGACCACGATAAATTCACATTGTGAAGAAACAATACTTAAAATGTATGAACCATTTTCTACCCTTATATCAACATAAGAATAAAAAAGAATTTTATACATTCTTAATAGCTTAGAATCATCAGGAATTTTTCCTGTGTAGAAGATATTTGTGATATAGAAGTTCAATGGTTAATATAATAGTAGGAAATTTTTACAGATAAAATCTATCTCAAGAACACATCTTTCATTGCTCATGATATTATACCACTGATTGTACTTCAAATACTAAGTCTTTCTACTAATTAAGGCTATTACAAGCACTCCATTTCTAGAATACACTCATGCTAGAGACAACTCGTATAGCCACACTTTTAAAAGAACTGATCTGTGCATTATTACAGCAAAATTTCATTAATAAGAAAATATCCATTAGTTGACTACTCAGTACAAGCCTTATAATATTGGTGTCATGAAGACCTTCCTTTTTCCTATATGTTAACTGAGCTACACAGGCATGCCCATAAATTGTGTTTTTCATGTTATAACTGTTCTAAGGGCCATCCCTTTGGGGATCTGTTTCTCTTTGAGAATTAGAAAAAATTAATTTATAGTTTGATTTCTTCTATTTCATTCCTATTCTATTTCTGATTGTGTCTGTATTTGTGTATTAATTAAAAAAACAAAGCCAGTACTTTCAATACACCATCTTCAATTTAAACTTTTGAGTGGTAGTTAGGAATTGTTGTTGGGCTGGATAGTCTTCAAAAGTTTCTGGTACATTTCTGACTTTAGAAATCTGGGATAGGAATCCCTTTCCATGTGCATATACACTATCTTTTGAGCCTCTTCAAAACACGTTTGAGTGGGTTCTTGAATATTCCTGATGATAGTTTCTCTTGTTGAACTGTCAATGTTAATCTGAAAAGTGAAATTACATGTAGAACATAAGTAGGCATAATTGAAGATAGATAATGGAAAGGTTTAATTTATTTCCCCCTCTCCTTTTTCTTTCTTTTTTTTTCTTTTAGTGGAAAGGGTAATTTTGTCTGGAATTTCATAGGTATCTAAAAAGATTTATGAGAAACAAATGTGGCTTTTTAAAAACCAAACATCCACCTACATATCTCAGATTAAAAAACAAAACAAAACAAAACAAAACAAAAAAAACACACAGCCCGAGACCAGGGAAATCTCAGAAACTCTTGCTTATTTAGGCAGATGCAACTGGTTTGTTAGTGGAGTCTACAAACAAGGAAGTTTATGAGATGAAGGCCTCTTTTAAGGAAAAGGGAAGTTAGTGCTATTTTTAAAGTTTATCTTTCTTAGTAGTCATGAATGCTGATTTCACTGAATATGCCCTGAAATGGGAAGAGAGTGAAGAGAAGTGGAGAAATAAAGGAGAGAAGTGGTTATTTCAATAAACCAAGTATTTTCCAGATAAGAGTTTTGAGGAAAAAGTTAATAATGTAGGACTGTCCTGCATGATAGGAGTCTCATATATCATCATCTACCCTTATCCCCTTGACAAGAATTTTCATTACTTATTCTGTCTCCACCAGGAGGGGTCCCAGTGTGTCATGTACTCATGACTCTTTATTTTCTTTAAGCAGTTGTAAGTAATTGGCAGTAATATCAGTATGAATGTTTGCTGTATTTGCTGGTTAGGAAATGAGGTGATCAGTAAGTTTAGTGAGATGTCACAGACTTTTCCAACACCACTGGTACTGTCAACTTGCCCATGTATGGTATCTGCAGTTCCTTCTAGCAAAATCAGTTCTTCTTACAAGGACTTCTTCTTTTTTTATTTTTTTTAAAGAAATTTTTCAAGGAATTAAGATTATTTATTTATTATTTATTTATTTATTTATTGGACTTAAGATAATTTAATGAGAAGAGGCTCTAGAGCTGGACAGGCGTAACTTTGAATCCTAACTCTCTGCCTTGACTGCTATGTGACACTGAAAAAGCTAATCAACTCCTCAGATTCTCAGGTTTCTTATCTGTAAAATAAGTCAACAAGATTGACTTTGTAGCATAGTAGGAGATCCTGGATATGGGGTGCTGGCACATATGTGTGCTTCACAGATATTGGAGCCCTCCCCGGGATGTACTCATTTCCATTAGCCATCACTGTCACATAGTTACCTCTCTAGGGGACTGTGGCTGGATGTAAGTCTTATAAAGCTTTTTTGCCCTAGAAATTCTGCTCCACCGTGAGGCAATTTTCTTATAGGTTTCACATGCCATCCAGAATTTAATATTCTCGTCACTGTGCTCCATTTTTAAGTATGCAGCATAGACTACTGGACCATCTAAAAGTAATGGAGAAATCAGCTTATTTTTGTGGGTCAATATCATTACAAAATCTGAACAATATTTAATACAGGTTAAAGCCAAAGTCTGAATCAAAGGTTCCAAATTATTTAACAAGTGAATGTTATATAATGAAACACACACACACACACACACACACACACACACACACACTTAGATCTATACGTCTGAAACATGTTTGACAATGCCAGTCAGTGATGTGGTCATCCCTTCATTTCTTTCTTTTGAATCATTCAGAGAAAAATGTCCACTGATGCCTTTGGGTCTAGGGTAGGAGAGGTCCAAAGGACCCCAAAACAGGACTTAAGTTGTATCAGTGGACAGAGCTCTGACCATGAAACTGACTTGAAAAATCTAAGGCCTCAACCTTAAACTGGAAGGTCAGAACAAGGTTTAGAATCTCAACAGGCAGGTCAAGGAAAAGAAAGAGAAAGAAAAATATCCAAGTCATATAGAAGTAGTACACTGATCAGGTTGTACAGCCTGGAGTGTTTCCTCAATATCCAATCAGAGCAGGAGAACATGAATGGAATACAAATTTAACTTCATATTCACGCTTTATATTCAAATTAAAAATGAAGGACCAGGCAAAGAATGAAATTCAGATGGGGTGTTGGAAATTATCTCAAAATTGAGAACAGGACAATGAGCATGTGCAGCATGACATCAAATGACACTTGATGCTAACAGATGGTCATCCTTAATTTTGGTCTTAAGCTGCATTTTTGGGGTGGGTAGATGAGATATACATATGGAAGGAGCTTTTCTGATTGAGTCACTATTTTTAGAGGAGGGTTAAGCAAGGTCTCACAAATCCAACATATTACTGTGAATCTTTAGGACCAAATATTCTTAGTATCGAAGATAAACAGCCATAGAACTTCATTTGGTGACTAGGAAGTCTCTTGGCATATCTGAGAAATGAAATTGCTAAATGATGAAACAATGTAACTTTTAATTGATAGTAATAGCAAGGTGTGTGTAGGCACATTGAATATGCGACCAAGCATAGGATCACCATCATAAGAAATAATGGTTATCGGATGGAATAGAAATGTAAAATCAAATTTTTCTAGATCTTCACCTAAGAGATTAGATTGAGTTTTCTAGCACTAGAAAGCTTTGACTCCTTGGCTCTGTCAGCAGTAATATGAAAATAAAGATAACAATTAAGATATTTTTATTCAAGAGAAAAACTCAAATAGAGGTAAATTCCCTCTAAGGAGGATTAGGGCTATGGTGAACTGGCAATTTGCAAGAAACGTGCCATCCTAGGAATACACAAAATGAGAGCATGTCTCATTATTACCAGTAAGTGTAGCTAGCCTTCATGATATTGGGTAAGAAATATTTGAAAGGAACATCACTTGAGTTGAGAGGACCAATGAGTTGGGGATAAAGCATGTATAAAAATATAACATAGAAAATGATATGAATTAGATATTTCTACCCAATGGGGGAATATATTCGACCTTGCATTTCAAGGAAGAAGTTTATTTTCACACCTAAGTAACTTTAAGTTGTACCTTGCCTCATCACAGGCATAGAAAGCTGAGGCCAGAGACAATGTCCATAGCAATTGGAGTTCCTATTAAAGAAGTAGCTGAATGGAGAGGCAAACCAAAAAACAAAAAACAAAAAACAAAAAACAAAAACAAATTAAAACAAAAAGCCATTTCTGGCTTAAAGAGTAAAGCTGAAAGTCAATAATTTGCAGTGTGTGTTGAAAAAAATAGAGTTCTGCTTAAGAAAATAAAAAAGAGATAAGGGGAGGAGCAAGATGGCGGAAGAGTAGGGTCCCCAAATCACCTGTCTCCACCAAACTACCTAGAAAACCTTCAAATTATCCTGAAAATCTATGAATTCGGCCTGAGATTTAAAGAGAGACCAGCTGGAATGCTACAGTGAGAAGAGTTCGCGCATCTATCAAGGTAGGAAGACGGGGAAAAAGACATAAAGGAACAAAGGCCTCCAAGGGGGAGGGGCCCAGGAGGAGCCGGGCTGAGGCCGGGGCGAGTGTCCCCAGGACAGGAGAGCCCCGTCCCGGAGACGCAGGAGCTGCACCGACCTTCCCGGGGGAAAGGGGCTCGCGGGGAGGTGGAGCAGGACCCAGGAGGGCGGGGATGCCCTCGGGCTCCCGGGGACAGTAATAGAGCAACTGCGCCCCGGGAGAGTGCGCCGAGCTCCCTAAGGGCTGCAGCGCGCACGGCGGACGGCGGGACCCGGAGCAGCTCGGGGGGCTCGGGCGGCGGCTCCGCGGAGGGGGCTGCGCGGTCCCCGGGAGCAGCTCGGGGGGCTCGGGCAGAGGAAGAGGCTCCGTGCGGAGGGGGCTGCGCGGTTCCAGGAGCAGCTCGGAGGGGCTTGGGCGGCGGCTCCGCGGAGGGGGCTGCGCGGCCCGGGAGCGCGAATCCACCAGCGCAGGCTCCGGAGCACAGGGCGCCGGGACACAGCCCAGGATCCCGCCTCCCCCGGGACAGGCAGAGGCCGGGAGGGCCCAGGACAGCGAGGACGCTCCTGCCCGAGCTGAGCAGATCAGCGGCCCCGCCCCAGAGCCTCCAGGCCCTGCAGACCGAGAGCTCCGGAGTTCCTGCGGGGGCTGAATCCAGGTGTCCAGAGCTGCCCCGCCACTGGGGCTGTTCCTCCTGGGGCCTCACGGGGTAAACAACCCCCACTGAGCCCTGCACCAGGCAGGGGCACAGCAGCTCCCCCAACTGCTAACACCTGAAAATCAGCACAACAGGCCCCTCCCCCAGAACACCAGCTAGACGGACAAGTTCCAGGGGAAGCCAAGGGACTTAAAGAACACAGAATCAGAAGATACTCCCCGGTGGTCCCTTTTTTTTGTTTGTTTGTTTTTGTTTTTGTTTTTGTTTTGTTTTGCTTTTTGATTTGTTTCCTTCCCCCACCCCCTTTTTTTCTCCTTTCTTTTTCTTTCTCTTTTTCTTCTTTTTTTTTTTTCGTTTTTTTTTTTCTTTTTCTTCCCTTTCTTTTTCTCTTTCTCTTTTCTTTCCTTCTTTCTCTCCTCTCTTTTTCTCTTTTTCCCAATACAACTTGCTTTTGGCCACTCTGCACTGAGCAAAATGACTAGAAGGAAAACCTCACCTCAAAAGAAAGAATCAGAAACAGTCCTCTCTCCCACAGAGTTACAAAATCTGGATTACAATTCAATGTCAGAAAGCCAATTCAGAAGCACTATTATACAGCTACTGGTGGCTCTAGAAAAAAGTATAAAGGACTCAAGAGACTTCATGACTGCAGAATTTAGAGCTAATCAGGCAGAAATTAAAAATCAATTGAATGAGATGCAATCCAAACTAGAAGTCCTAACGACGAGGGTTAACGAGGTGGAAGAACGAGTGAGTGACCTAGAAGACAAGTTGATAGCAAAGAGGGAAACTGACGAAAAAAGAGACAAACAATTAAAAGACCATGAAGATAGATTAAGGGAAATAAACGACAGCCTGAGGAAGAAAAACCTACGTTTAATTGGGGTTCCCGAGGGCGCCGAAAGGGACAGAGGGCCAGAATATGTATTTGAACAAATTCTAGCTGAAAACTTTCCTAATCTGAGAAGGGAAACAGGCATTCAGATCCAGGAAATAGAGAGATCCCCCCCTAAAATCAATAAAAACCGTTCAACACCTCGACATTTAATTGTGAAGCTTGCAAATTCCAAAGATAAAGAGAAGATCCTTAAAGCAGCAAGAGACAAGAAATCCCTGACTTTTATGGGGAGGAGTATTAGGGTAGCAGCAGACCTCTCCACAGAGACCTGGCAGGCCAGAAAGGGCTGGCAGGATATATTCAGGGTCCTAAATGAGAAGAACATGCAACCAAGAATACTTTATCCAGCAAGGCTCTCATTCAAAATGGAAGGAGAGATAAAGAGCTTCCAAGACAGGCAGCAACTAAAAGAATCTGTGACCTCCAAACCAGCTCTGCAAGAAATTTTAAGGGGGCCTCTTAAAATTCCCCTTTAAGAAGAAGTTCAGTGGAACAGTCCACAAAAACAAAGACTGAATAGATATCATGATGACACTAAACTCATATCTCTCAATAGTAACTCTGAATGTGAACGGGCTTAATGACCCCATCAAAAGGCGCAGGGTTTCAGACTGGATAAAAAAGCAGGACCCATCTATTTGCTGTCTACAAGAGACTCATTTTAGACAGAAGGACACCTACAGCCTGAAAATAAAAGGTTGGAGAACCATTTACCATTCGAATGGTCCTCAAAAGAAAGCAGGGGTAGCCATCCTTATATCAGATAAACTAAAATTTACCCCAAAGACTGTAGTGAGAGATGAAGAGGGGCACTATATCATACTTAAAGGATCTATTCAACAAGAGGACTTAACAATCCTCAATATATATGCTCCGAATGTGGGAGCTGCCAAATATATAAATCAATTATTAACCAAAGTGAAGAAATACTTAGATAATAATACACTTATACTTGGTGACTTCAATCTAGCTCTTTCTATACTCGATAGGTCTTCTAAGCAAAACATCTCCAAAGAAACGAGAGCTTTAAATGATACACTGGACCAGATGGATTTCACAGATATCTACAGAACTTTACATCCAAACTCAACTGAATACACATTCTTCTCAAGCGCACATGGAACTTTCTCCAGAATAGACCACATATTGGGTCACAAATCGGGTCTGAACCGATACCAAAAGATTGGGATTGTCCCCTGCATATTCTCGGACCATAATGCCTTGAAATTAGAACTAAATCACAACAAGAAGTTTGGAAGGACCTCAAACACATGGAGGTTAAGGACCATCCTGCTAAAAGATAAAAGGGTCAACCAGGAAATTAAGGAAGAATTAAAAAGATTCATGGAAACTAAGGAGAATGAAGATACAACCGTTCAAAATCTTTGGGATGCAGCAAAAGCAGTCCTAAGGGGGAAATACATCGCAATACAAGCATCCATTCAAAAACTGGAAAGAACTCAAATACAAAAGCTAACCTTACACATAAAGGAGCTAGAGAAAAAACAGCAAATAGATCCTACACCCAAGAGAAGAAGGGAGTTAATAAAGATTCGAGCAGAACTCAACGAAATCGAGACCAGAAGAACTGTGGAACAGATCAACAGAACCAGGAGTTGGTTCTTTGAAAGAATTAATAAGATAGATAAACCATTAGCCAGCCTTATTAAAAAGAAGAGAGAGAAGACTCAAATTAATAAAATCATGAATGAGAAAGGAGAGATCACTACCAACACCAAGGAAATACAAACGATTTTAAAAACATATTATGAACAGCTATACGCCAATAAATTAGGCAATCTAGAAGAAATGGACGCATTCCTGGAAAGCCACAAACTACCAAAACTGGAACAGGAAGAAATAGAAAACCTGAACAGGCCAATAACCAGGGAGGAAATTGAAGCAGTCATCAAAAACCTCCCAAGACACAAGAGTCCAGGGCCAGATGGCTTCCCAGGAGAATTTTATCAAACGTTTAAAGAAGAAATCATACCTATTCTCCTAAAGCTGTTTGGAAAGATAGAAAGAGATGGAGTACTTCCAAATTCGTTCTATGAAGCCAGCATCACCTTAATTCCAAAGCCAGACAAAGACCCCGCCAAAAAGGAGAATTACAGACCAATATCCCTGATGAACATGGATGCAAAAATTCTCAACAAGATACTGGCCAATAGGATCCAACAGTACATTAAGAAAATTATTCACCATGACCAAGTAGGATTTATCCCTGGGACACAAGGCTGGTTTAACACCCGTAAAACAATCAATGTGATTCATCATATCAGCAAGAGAAAAACCAAGAACCATATGATCCTCTCATTGGATGCAGAGAAAGCATTTGACAAAATACAGCATCCATTCCTGATCAAAACTCTTCAGAGTGTAGGGATAGAGGGAACATTGCTCGACATCTTAAAAGCCATCTATGAAAAGCCCACAGCAAATATCATTCTCAATGGGGAAGCACTGGGAGCCTTTCCCCTAAGATCAGGAACAAGACAGGGATGTCCACTCTCACCACTGCTGTTCAACATAGTACTGGAAGTCCTAGCCTCAGCAATCAGACAACAAAAAGACATTAAAGGCATTCAAATTGGCAAAGAAGAAGTCAAACTCTCCCTCTTCGCCGATGACATGATACTCTACATAGAAAACCCAAAAGTCTTCACCCCAAGATTGCTAGAACTCATACAGCAATTCGGTAGCGTGGCAGGATACAAAATCAATGCCCAGAAGTCAGTGGCATTTCTATACACTAACAATGAGACTGAAGAAAGAGAAATTAAGGAGTCAATCCCATTTACAATTGCACCCAAAAGCATAAGATACCTAGGAATAAACCTCACCAAAGATGTAAAGGATCTATACCCTCAAAACTATAGAACACTTCTGAAAGAAATTGAGGAAGACACAAAGAGATGGAAAAATATTCCATGCTCATGGATTGGCAGAATTAATATTGTGAAAATGTCAATGTTACCCAGGGCAATATACACGTTTAATGCAATCCCTATCAAAATACCATGGACTTTCTTCAGAGAGTTAGAACAAATTATTTTAAGATTTGTGTGGAATCAGAAAAGACCCCGAATAGCCAGGGGAATTTTAAAAAAGAAAACCATATCTGGGGGCATCACAATGCCAGATTTCAGGTTGTACTACAAAGCTGTGGTCATCAAGACAGTGTGGTACTGGCACAAAAACAGACACATAGATCAGTGGAACAGAATAGAGAATCCAGAAGTGGACCCTGAACTTTATGGGCAACTAATATTCGATAAAGGAGGAAAGACTATCCATTGGAAGAAAGACAGTCTCTTCAATAAATGGTGCTGGGAAAATTGGACATCCACATGCAGAAGAATGAAACTAGACCACTCTCTTTCACCATACACAAAGATAAACTCAAAATGGATGAAAGATCTAAATGTGAGACAAGATTCCATCAAAATCCTAGAGAAGAACACAGGCAACACCCTTTTTGAACTCGGCCATAGTAACTTCTTGCAAGATACATCCACAAAGGCAAAAGAAACAAAAGCAAAAATGAACTATTGGGACTTCATCAAGATAAGAAGCTTTTGCACAGCAAAGGATACAGTCAACAAAACTCAAAGACAACCTACAGAATGGGAGAAGATATTTGCAAATGACATATCAGATAAAGGGCTAGTTTCCAAGATCTATAAAGAACTTATTAAACTCAACACCAAAGAAACAAACAATCCAATCATGAAATGGGCAAAAGACATGAACAGAAATCTCACAGAGGAAGACATAGACATGGCCAACATGCATATGAGAAAATGCTCTGCATCACTTGCCATCAGGGCAATACAAATCAAAACTACAATGAGATACCACCTCACACCAGTGAGAATGGGGAAAATTAACAAGGCAGGAAACAACAAATGTTGGAGAGGATGCGGAGAAAAGGGAACCCTCTTACACTGTTGGTGGGAATGTGAACTGGTGCAGCCACTCTGGAAAACTGTGTGGAGGTTCCTCAAACAGTTAAAAATATACCTGCCCTACGACCCAGCAATTGCACTGTTGGGGATTTACCCCAAAGATACAAATGCAATGAAACGCCGGGACACCTGCACCCCGATGTTTCTAGCAGCAATGGCCACGATAGCCAAACTGTGGAAGGAGCCTCGGTGTCCAACGAAAGATGAATGGATAAAGAAGATGTGGTTTATGTATACAATGGAATATTACTCAGCTATTAGAAATGACAAATACCCACCATTTGCTTCAACGTGGATGGAACTGGAGGGTATTATGCTGAGTGAAGTAAGTCAGTCGGAGAAGGACAAACATTATATGTTCTCATTCATTTGGGGAATATAAATAATAGTGAAAGGGAATATAAGGGAAGGGAGAAGAAATGTGTGGGAAATATCAGAAAGGGAGACAGAACGTAAAGACTGCTAACTCTGGGAAACGAACTAGGGGTGGTGGAAGGGGAGAAGGGCGGGGGGTGGGAGTGAATGGGTGACAGGCACTGGGTGTTATTCTGTATGTTAGTAAATTGAACACCAATAAAAAATAATAATAATAATAAAAAAATAAATAAAAAAGAAAAAGCAATTTGATATACTTTGTACTCAATAGAATTTTGACTGATGCTTCATTAAGAACAGAAAATAAGAGTCCTAAAATAAAGAAATGAGCTATGGAACAGGGAAAAATGAGATACCAGATAAAATCTGTAGATACTGGAGTGAGAGTCAGTCATCAGGCTACTCTCAGTTGGCTTTAGCAGATGGGTGGGTGGGTGGTAAGAGGATGACTTGGAAACCAATATTAGATTTTATGTTATAGTATTCTGCATTTGTGTTTATATTTATGTTTAGCTTAATTGTATAGTAAAATATTTAGAGATTTTCATTTCAGAACCTTCCTGCATCTGTATCAACTTTCTCTAGCTCCTCTCCTGACTGAGTGGAGGAAGGATCTTTTAGGGCTGGCCCCAAATAATCCTCCATATACTCAAGTCCTTTGCTCATGAAGCCATCCATGCATTGCAGTCTATATTTTATATAGATATTAGATAAGGTAGATTGTAGTATTAATATTAGTTACTTCCTACTTTCTTATAGGATTATACTTTCATGTTCCATTTATATCAGCCTTGCCATTGGATTTGTTTTAGCCAATGAAATTACATGCAAAGTGCCATGTACAGGTGCAAGCAGAAGGTTTTAGGTAGGTTTCAGCAGGTGGTCTGCTGTTGCACTTCCAACCTGTCATGTGAAGGTCACATTCTAGAAAAGAACTGCTCCTTTTGTCCGAAGGTCAAAATGAAGATACGGAATAGAGCTGGAGCTGAAACCAGTCATTGTGTGACATGAACAAGAAATGAACATTTCTTGTGTAATAGTGGGAATTTAATGTGGCATTTTCCTGCAGCATAACCAGAGCTGGACCTGAAAGCTGACCTGGGCCACTTGAACTTCTTTGATATTTCAGGTAAGATTCTGGTGCATAGAACAAATAGACTCACATGGCTGGTATATTTTCCAGAATTTTCGTAAGTTAGTCAAGTAAGCAGCTGAAAACGCATTTGTATAAAAGTGTTCCAGGAATCTGAGTAGCTATTAAAGTTGAAACTGAATTGCTCAGTTGAGAATTTCTAATGACTCAGACAGCTAGTGAATTTAAAGGTGGAAAAGCCTTTTCCAAATCAGGCAATGTAGCCCAAAGTAGCCCATTTTGAAGTTGTAAATGATACTTCTTCCTGAGTGTTACACTCCAGAGACCATGATTCTGCTTGAGCAGAGTGAATAAGGACAAACAACAGAATTGCTCATTAAATTGAGAAGATGGAAAAAATAGGTTTATGTCATATATAGTGCATGTTTTTTTCTTAAGAATGAGAGTGATGCTTTTGGGACTCTCTAGGATGTTCTCTTTAAGTGAGTCACTGAAAATTACTATTTCTATGACATACAAGGTGACACGTGTCAGTGTCTTGATGCAGAAGGGAAATGTGACATTCCTCTTGGCTGAGTCAGAACAGTGGCCCATCTGTTCCAGGACTGTTTTCTACAAGGGAAAAAAGCTTACACCGTAGATTAAATCTGAATGCTTCGCTATGTTGCAGTTTTTCATTAGAAATGTGCCTAAAACAATTTCAAATTTATTTCATTTTCAATCTCTACCACTTGGGATAACAAATTCCATAACTGTACTAGACTCTACATGAAGTCTTAAAGTAGATCTGCTTTACTGGGATTCTCTAGTTTGGCTTCTATGATATTAATCACTTAAGATTTTTCTCTTAACTTCTCTTTGCTGTGTTATTTTAAAAATAACAAAGTACTAGGAGTTGTTTTCAAATACAGAAAACTTCTAATAAAGATAATAATGATTGTTGACAATTGGATATATTTCCCTTTATTCTTTCAATCCTTTGTTAATGTTTGACTTTCTACCTAACTAATATTCATTCATCTACGCAAACACAGATACACATACAAACTCCTGGCATCATACTTGAAAGCAATTTTGTGTCACTCTTTCCCTATTGCAGGACTACTCAATATTTTATTTAGCTATCCTCCCATTATTCAATATTTATATCATTTCCCATTTTTGTGCTATAAATTATCCAACATTGAAAATTCGGTGTATAAATCTTTGTATCTGTAATTATTTCTCTAGAATTAACTTAAAGGAATGGAATTCCTAGATTGACAGATGCGATGTTTTTGGAGATTCTTGACACCTGTTGTAAAATTGCTTTCAGAAATATTTCCTTATTTTTCATTACTAACAGCATTGTCAAAGTGTCTGCTCACTCCATCTTTTCCAATCTGATGGGGTAAAACCAGTGACTTGTAATTGTTTAATTTAAAAATTTTAAAGCATGAATGCCTAAGCATTTTTTTTTTCTTACCGACCTTATCTTTTCTTTCTGTGAATTGCAATCATTTGTAATGTCTTTTGCATTGTTAGTGTTTCCTGGATTTTTTTCAGATCTCTTCATAACAGAAAGACACTGTTACATTTATTGCATTATCTTCTGTTCTCTTCTTACAAATTATTATTGTTTATAATTTTTGAGAAATATCTGTAAACCATCTCTAATCTGAAAATGTCTCAGTTCATCTATCTGACCTGCTTTCAATCTTTTTTGCACTTTTATCAGAGAAGAACTTCTAAGTAAAAAATCTGGCCACAACCCATATTTGTAACCTTTCAATCTTTTCCCATTATTGTCCTAAATAAGAAAAGCCAGAGCTTGGCAGTGGCTACAGGGCCCATGAGGATATGGTGCTCCCTACCTCTCTTCCCTTGTCACTTCTGGAAACATTCTTTGTCTGAGCTGTGCTCCTGGCCAGGCTGTGTGCTACCCCCATGCTGTTGTATATGCAGTTCCTTCTGTGAGGTGGGCTTTGTTACTCGGATCTAAGACTCAGGCCAAGTATCTCAATTCCTGGAAAAATTTCTCTGGGCCCCCCACCCCCAACACACACTAAATGTGTTTCCTGTCAGTTGACAAATAGCACCTGGTTCACCTTATTTTAATTACAGTTCCACCTCACCCTACATCACAGTCTGTTGTATCCATCGCTTTACTTTGATTACTCTCCCACCCATGGGCTCACACTTTGTGAATCAGGACCACAGTTCCACCTTCATATGGAAGGTTCCATTTCACCAGAGCCTACAGTAAGTGCTGACTCAACCAATGTTTGTCAATCAAGGCTTTCAGATTCCTCATGCTTCTGTGTTTGAAAGGGATTCTCCAGAAGTTTTGAGAAGTGAAGAAGCAGGCCCTGATTATTTAGCACCCAGGGAGCACCAAAGACCAGAGATTTTCCCTGGCATGTTGTTACTTTTTTTTTTTTTTTTTTTTTTTTTGACAATGAGACAACATGTACTAATTGAACAGTGATGTGAATAAGAGGCCAGGTTTTGCTGTTGTGCTTTTCTCCCTGCAAGGTGAACAAGTGCATGAGGAGTTGGAGAAGACGGTCCTGGGTGGAAGGGGCTATGGGCGGTGGTGTAGGGAACAGGAGGGCTGCTGAAGGGAACCACAGCACCAGCAGCTGGTTAGCAGAGGGTAGAATGAGTGATAGGAAGCTGCCAATCCACAGCGAGCAGCACGGAATCTCTCACGGCTGAAGGGAGCGGAGGCAACGGCTCTGCCTCTGGCATCAGGCTGCATGTGATGGAACAACAGCAACCATTAGTAACTTCTAATGTCTGGTTTGTGTCAGGATGCGGATGCTCCAGCCAGCGTAAATTGGAGCAGTCTTCGTTGCCTTCAGCAGTGTGACAGTCCTATAGTATCCAACCTGGCATTTCCAAGGCTGTGTGCAGGTAATTGTGAGAACTGAGAAAGGCAGGAAAATAGACAATATGTTGAAGGATGATTTTGACCAAAATCAATGTTGATGCAAACTCTGTGATTCAGAACACCTGCCTACCTAGAATGTCTGCTCTGGAGCAAACTGAAGAGGCCACAGAAAAATAGGTACCTGGCCTTTCTCACATTGAAATCGCCCCAGCACATCTGAAGCGGGCATGCAACACCGCCCAGTCACCTACCACCCTTCCATAACGTCCTGGTTCTTTAACTCTCCAGAAACTCTTTCATATCTTCTCCTTCCCCCATCTCTCCTCAGCTCTCTGCTGATGACCTTGTCTCAGACTTCACTGAGAACCCTGATTTGATCCTGGAGAGATTCCCTTGTCTTCTCGCCACCGAATCAACCATCCCACCTCCACTGGTACCTGTCCTTTCTAATTTGCCTCCTGAAAGGAAAACAATGTCCAAGCAGTTCTTTTTTGGCTTCTGTTTTGTTATGCTTTCTCCACGGCTTTTCTTTTTTTTTTTTTTTTTCTCCATGGCTTTTCATTTCTCTGTCACTCTTAAAATTATCCCCTCTCTCTTCTATGTCATCACTTTCTTCTAATGTTTGTCATCATCTCTAGGGAAGATGTGTATTCCCAAATAAAATAAAAAATGGCTATTGACTTTCTATTCACAGTACTGACCTCATGTCTCCTTCTAGTCTCTTCTGTTTTCTCTGCTGACCTTCGCCCCAAAACTTACGTAAATAATTGCCTACGTTCTCTGCCTTGCTTCCTCTTGTCCTATCCATCCCCATACCCCTGGAACTACTCCGGTCAAGGCACCACTGACTTCCATATTGTCATAGCAAAAGTCACTGTTCTTTCCTCATCTTACCTGCCTTCTCCGCAGTCTTTGACACAGTTCACAGCTCCCTTCCTGAAACATGCTCTTCTTTGCCTTTAATGATGATGCATTATTTTGGTCATCCTTAACTCACCTGATGCTCTTTTTCCATCTCCTTTGCTGATTCCTCCTCTTCTCTGGATTTGGAAATATTAGCATATGCACCTAAGCTCCATCTCTGGATCTCTCCTCTCCTCTCTCTGAACTCTCCCTCTAAGTGATCTCATAGCCTGACGGCTTTGATTAGTCTTTATGCTATATTCTCTTGGCTTTGTCTTCCTTGCTGATTTCTAGTGTTTTCATGGTTTATTGCAATAGCCTTCCAACTGGTCTCTCTGCTTCTTTTTTTCAGAAGAAAACTGGAGGCTACTTTTTTTTTTTTTTTTTTTTGAAAGCGGAGCAGAAGCAGAATGATAGGGAGAGAGAGAATCTTAACCCAGTGTGGAGCCCAACGCCGGGCTGGATTTGACCACCCCAAGATCATGACCTGAGTGGAAACCAAGAGTCCCAGGCTTAAATGACCGTCCAGGTGCCCCTAGAGGGTACTTTTAAAAGCACATCTACTGTTAATCTGTAGTCTAAAATTGCTCATGTGGCCAATAAGGCTCTTTACTCCTGTCATGCTGAACTTCTTTGGTTATTTGAAAACACTATCCTCACTCATATCTCAGAGCCTTTTGAACACAGCTTTCCTCTGCTTGGGCCACTCTGCTCCCAGATCCCAGACTGGCTGGCTGCTTCTCATCAATCAGCTCTCAAGGTCAAATTTTACCCCTTCTGATGGTTGCTCTCCAATCACCCAGTTGATCTGCCCTCTTATACCTGCCTTTCTTTGCCATATTACCTGGTTTTATTTTCTTCAAAGCACTTACCACTTTCTGGAATTAATATATTCGTCAATGTATTTGCTTGTTTGGCTATCTCCTCCCTCTAGAGGGAGCAGATGAGTTGAGCACAAGTGACCTTGTGGATCTGTGTCACCTCTGTCCCGGGGCTGGGAAGGTATACCAGACACATGCAGGGACTGAATGAATCATCCAGGCAAGTTAGTTGGAGTTTAATTTCTTTCTATTTATATTAAGCATACTTTACTCAAATATCAGTGAGAGACGTCTATCCTCATCTTTTGAGATTTAGGGCATACATATACTTACATATATATTTTTTTCTGGCATCATTTGCTGTCATTTTAATTAAAATTAAAAATAAAACTGATTAGTTAAAATTTTGATTTGATTATTTTTCACGCAATCTTTCCATTTTGTAGAGATGTAAAGTTTGTCAAACCTGAGAGGGTATAAGGCAATAGTTGGTTCCCTTGTCATTTCAAATGCATGTCTAGTTCTACTCAATTTAGTCATCAGAACTATAGATTTCTACTAGGTTTTTCATCTTGGTGATGCTTAACATTTTGATGGTATTTCGAAGTGCAGTGTTGTATTCTGGGCCAGCAACATTTAAGGAAATATTTTTGGTAATTCTCAGATATTTTTATGAGTTATTAACTAATAATTCTGACAATTTTTTTTCTGATCCATTAAAAGACTTATTACTGCATTTATGCCCATTTGCAAATAATGTAACTCTTTCCTAAACAGTTGGGTGTTTCGAAACTTGGAGGACTTTCTATCATCTGCAGATTTGCAAATTTTGCAGGGCACTTTCTGCTTAATTCATTATGGAGATTTCTTAATGAGACCAATTTTTACACTAAATCCTGAGGGATCCTACAGAGTATATCTCTTCTTCAAAGAAGCATTTATTTCTGCTGGACTTCTAAAACAGTTGACTATCTTTAAAATACTGCCAGTCAGACTTCCTTACCATTTTACACTAGTCTGAATCAAGTTCCAGCTGAGATTTGCCTCTTGTAAGCTTTCCCAGGAGACCTGCCATCTCTCTCCAACTATCTTCGCCCCTTAGCATGTACATACTAGGTTTTTAGTAGGTCATCTGCTATTTCCAGTCTCCCTTCTTTGTAGTTCACAAACTGCTTATGGTACACCTATATTTTATTTATCTTTAATTGTGGATACCTTCAAGAAAGCACTTCCTCTGTCCCTGTGTCATACATAGCTGGAACTCAATAGATACTTCACTGCTCAGGGATCACACTTCACAGTGTACTGCTAAAACTCAAAGCAGTTTGTTCCTAGCAGTTCTTGGAGCAATCTGTGCAGCCCTCAGATTCTCAATATTTACATAGGGCACTTCATAACCACACAGTTTCCTCCAGTCACAAGCCACACTTTGCTGATATATTTTGGGTGCTGATCTTGTATAAGGCTGTCCTAACTAGACCTCACAAGTAATTTTATGTCAAAGAAATATGTGTCTGTGTTTTTCTTTCTATATCTAGAGCTTCCTTCTGCCTGTCGAATTTAACAATAGGCTCTTCATGGGAAAAGCCCAGATAGCTTCATAAAACCATCTTTATCTGGAAGCCAAAAACCAAACCAAACCAAACCAAACCTTGCTAGTCAGCCCTTAAGACAGCCTTGGTGGAAATGTTGTCAAAGTCTATTTTTAAAAAGTGTTGTGTTTGCCTTGCCTTTGAAATTCCATCAATCACCATTCTCCACTTCACCCCAATGTGCTATCAATAGCAGGCTTCCCTGTTCTCTTCTGGGAGATTTTTCAGGTTTTGAAAAATGTTATGTTATTTCATGTGGTACATGGACACATGGAATTTTTTTTTCAAGCACATTGGCTGCTATCCAAGTGTTTAAGATTTAGTGAATTGATATTGAGCACACAGACTGTTTTTGAAAAATTAACTTGTCAATAATGTATCATTAAAAAGCATCTAGATTACTAGCATTCTTAGTTTCTAGCAAAGGTCTTAATTTTGCTGGGATTCTGTTCTTAAACTGATGATTTTCTTGGATCCCTTCTTCCCATGAGGAAGTTGAATTTAACTGTATTGTGATAGCTAGCACTTAATGACTATTCAGCAAACATCTCTTAAACCAATTCCTGTTCATCCATTGAGACCACGCTTAATACATTTCCTTCCTAAATGGGTTTTTAAACTACATGTTCTTAGAAACTAGTCTTTTAATCTATGTAGAAAGAGACATCTACTATATCTTAGCTAGAGAATGCATTTTACTAGTATCCTTGGTTAGCGTAAACACACTGTATTCTCTGGCACATTTAATGCTTTTTTTTTTTGTTTGTTTGAGTTGTCCAGAGAATGAATTGTTTTCATCACCTGTTTTCATTATGTGATTATTAAATTTTTACATGAATTTCACAGTAACTAAATTTCTCAAGAGATTCTTACGCTGCTTTTTCGATGTTTATGAAGAGCGGTATGCTCTCTTCCTGTCCTCATCTTTTCTGTAAACTTTGCTTATTCTCATGACACTAGATCTCTAAATAGCTAATTCTAGCTAAGCTCTAACTTGAGATCATTACCAAACAAATTAACTTTATTCACTTTGTTTATGAGGCCTTCAGGACCGGCACAGAAAGTTTTACATAATATGGCTTGGTATTTTGATCTTTTCTTACCAATATTTGTCTTGTATATATTCACTGAACATTTATTGCATGCCCATTAGATACAAAGCACATTCTGAGTCCCTGGGTCGGGAGATGAAAAGTAAACGCACAACGATCTGTGTTCTCAGGGAATTTAAGATCTACTGAGAAACCGCCTGTGGAAAAAACCCAGCACACTAAATAACTGTACTTAGAAGCAGAATAAATAATGATACTAACAGAAGAGAGAGCACAAGTATTTCCAAGAGGTTTCAGGGAAAAGGTGAAAGCTAAATTTTACTAGCCACGATGGGCAGATAACAGAGTAGACAGAGGACTTTGTGCAGAAGCCTGGAGCAGGTGCGTCACAGGTGTAGCAAATGGATCAAGGGTCACCCCAGCGGAAGGGTGCGTCATGTGAAGGCGTGGAGCTGCAGTAAATCATGGAAAATGCATTCGAGCTTTGGTACAGTCTTGAAGGCCAAGTTAGAGATTTTGAACTTTTTGGTAAGCGGCAAAGAAAAAGGAATGATATTCAGAGACATGCACTTTGTTATTAATTAAAATAACTACCAATTATTGTGTGCCTAATTTGCATTTATGGCTAACCTGAACAGTAATGCTGAAAAGATGGGTGGTATTCCCATGCTACAGATGGAGAATTTGAAACTTCCAGAGGGAGATTAACCTGCAATGTTGCAAAACATGGATTTCAGAGCATTGGGACTGAAATTAAAATTATTTAGCAGAGGATCAGTCAATCCAGCTGACTGAACATATGCTTTTGTCTCTTCTTCTCATTCCAGTGTCCTAAAATTGACCCAAAAATATTTTTAAAAATTCACAATCACTCTGGTAAACTGGATCACAAACTATGAGGAATGCTTGAGAATAAAATCCAGGGGAGATTCACAAGAAAACCATAGCCTCAGATGCTTACTGGAAAGACTTTTATGATCAATGGGAATTCAGGTAGTGACCCAAGTCTGGAGGTGTGGATCCCAGGACTAAGAAGGGCCATGAAGTAACTCCCAGAATAGCTGATGAAGGTTTTCCTATAGGAGAAGCCAGGGGTCCACATCTCTGGCCATTACCCTCTGAGTTAGACAGACACAGCTGTCTCCATACCAGGAGGGGCCCTTGGGTCAGAGAGCAGGAAGTGTCCCAGGAGCCTGGCCACCTCTAGAAGTAACAAGAAGTACTCTATCCAGTTACCACTGGCACATTCCATCAATCAAACCATTAATCAAGTAGCACAGCTAACTCCCTTTCCATAGTCAATAGGTGTAAACAGAGGAAATGTTAACAGAAAGTCTAATAGGGAATCTCAAATAAAAAGAAGTCATGGGGGCCTCCTAACTCTGGGAAACAAACAAAGGGTAGTGAAAGGGGAGGTGGGCAGGGGGATGGGGTGACTGGGTGACGGGCACTGAAGGGGGCACTAGACAGGATGAGCACTGGGTGTTATACTATATGTTGGCAAATCAAACTTCAATAAAAAAAAAGTCTATAGGCAAAAATTAAGAAACATTTGGTGGGAGCAAACTCCATTAAAAAAATACGAAATTCAGCAAACAAGAGTTTTCTTTGAGTACCTACTACATTTTTTGTGTGTGTATCTGTCTTCTGGTGTTTATCAACTTCCCAGTTTTCTAACCAAACACAACTGACTGCTCCCATGAATGCACATACTTCTCCATGTTGCTTGCATTGAGCCTATGACTCTATCTTCTTAATACGCATTTTTGTTAACTTTCATTTATTACCATGTGAATGTCAATACTTATATACAACTATATGCAGTCTTCTATAACATTCCACTTAAATCAGACACTGATAAAGTTGAAAACTAACTCTGCGGAGTTTTAGAACATTAAGACTCAAATTTATTCTTACTTTTGAAAGCACTAAGAGCAGCAAATTGTTGAGTTTTCTAAAATGCTAACTTTAGAAGGCCATGCTAAGGCGGTATATTTCTGTATGTGTTACGATTTAAGCATATTTTCCAAGGGATTTTACACATATACTTGTGAAAACTAAATATTCGCAGTGACTAATCTTGTTTTAATTAACACCAAAGATAATAATAGTGGTTGACATGACAAACTATTTTCAGGTTTTCTTTTTTTAACAGGGGGGCAGTTGCCATTTAGAAGGCTGTGAGAAGAGAGCACGCATTCATCATCTAGTGCCACCTTTTCCTGTTAGGAGTAAAACTGACTAGTTATTCAAAGATGAAGTATACATAATACTCACATTTTGTAGCCATCAGCTTTTCAAAAGACTGGCCCCACTGTAGTACTTCCTCCAAAGTAATGCTTTGAAAAGAAACAAAAGGTGCTTATTGCACCAAAATATTCTCAAGGTTTTACTCAGCTACATAGAAATCTATGATCTTGAAAATAATGCCAAAATGTTGTACTCTATTTGTGTGATTTTTTTAAGAAAAGATTTTATTTATTTATTCATGAGAGACACCGAGACATAGGCAGAGGGAGAAGTAGGTTCCTCGCAGGGAATCTGATGTGGAACTTGATCCCTGAACCCTGGGATCACGCCCTGAGTTGAGTGAGGGCAGACACTCAACCACTGAGCCACTCAGGGGTCCCTATTTGTGTGGTTTTGGATGGAAACTTATCTTTCTGTGATCTTCTACATTTTATTTTTACTTTCTAAATGGTTAAAAATTTAAAAAATCATGTCAGTAGTATAAACTTGATAATATGATGAAATAAATTTTTAAAAGATAAATATCCATAGTCCTGTAATTTCCCTATTCCCAAATTACTACTGTTAATATTTTGTTATGTATGTTTGTGTGTTTTTAACCAAGAAGTATCCATACTCTGCAAGTTTGTTTGTATGCGTACACACTTTGTGTGTATACACATATATATGTATATATTCACTTCTAATAAGCTTTTTATATGTCATCACAATTGTCTTAAAGTCCACTTATAGTGTTATGACAATTATAAATTTGATGGTCATTGATAGTCACTGTGGAGTATTCTACAAGGGGCCATTCTTTTTTTTTAAGGATTTAGTTATTTGAGGGAGAGGAAGAAAGAGAGGGAGAGTCCTCGAGAGCTAGTGGGGTACAGAAGGAGAGAATCTTCAGACTTCCCTCTAAGCACAGAGCACGTGGGGCTGGATCTCATGACCCTGAGATCGTGACCTGAGCCGAAATCGAGAGTGGGATGCTTAATCAACTGAGTCATCCAGGTGCCTTTACAAGAGGGCATTGTTTAGTTTACATAATTATTCTCAATGAGAATTTTGATTATTTCTCAGTTTTTAACATAAAAATTTGTGATTAAGGATTGCTAATTGCTTATGGGATTCGTAGAAGTAGAATTAAAGCGGGTCAAGAAATGTACGTTTTTAAGATTCTTGGTTCAAATGGTCAAACCGCATTTGGGTTTGCATTGTGTGCTGCTAACACCAAATGTGTTTGCCCATTTAACTATTAACATCCTAGAGTTCATCCACAAACTCTATTTGTATGCATTCACATAATAAAGTTAGTAACTCCATATCTACTATATGTAGATATTTTCTCTATTAGTTGCTATAATTTTTTTTTACATGCTGAGGGTTTGAATGTCTGTTACTGTGAATAATATGTGAACAAATGGTATAAAAAAAACGTTTACAATTTCAAAAATATCTGTGAAAGATACTGCTTTTGAGGCTTCATTTCTGTTCAGTTTTCAGGACTTTGTGAGGTGAATTGGCAAGTGACCATGTAATCTTACATATAAATCATTTTACTTTCTCGCCTTTAAAATACTCCGTGTGTTTATTGACATTCAGTTTGTGATTGTTTCAGTTTATGTTTGGTTCACTCTTAATTTTCCTGTTTTCCATAATGTCAAATAATCAGATAGCTAGACAAGCTAGCATTGTCCATGGGCTACACCTGGTATGGAGGTAGCTCCATAATTGGTGTTGAGGGAACAGCCATCAGCATTAGGAGGTACTTCATACAATGAAGGAAGATTAGTTAAAGAGGTTAAAAAATAACCCAGAACATGGAAACATATCAGGAGTCTTTAAAAGGTCAAATATCTTTTGTTTTCTACAAATTCAGATGGCCCTTGCCAGTTTTAGGTAGACTATGTGCATCAGTCCTGAGGCTTAACAGTATACTGCTGTTAGGGTTGCTTGCAAAAAACATTTCCATGAAATGGTATCTGACTCACTGTTCTTTTCTCTTATTAGAACTTTAAAAACAGTAACCTAAAGTAACCTTTTCCATCCAGTGAATTGGTGAGTCCTAGGCAAGGTATGTGGCATGCCTCTCTGGTTCCCCTGTTCCCACTATATAGGAAAAAATAAAATCTACTACATGAGCGAAGATGCTATCATTGTCTTGGCTTAGCTTAAAATAAAGCATTGGTACTTTGTTGGTGAGATAATTCTTCTCTTTCTAAAATTCATGAGATTTATGAAGATAGATCATGATTGGGGTGATTACGGTCGGAGTTAAAGTTGTGAAATGAAATTTGGTTTTGGTTTAACCCCATTTTGCTTGTAACTTTTTTCTGAGTATCTCAAGTTCATCTTGTCCCATGGCTAGTCAGGTGCCCATATGAGAGTAGTTCTAAACGTCTCTGTCTCCTCACCCACCCAGATTTCCTAATAGAAGCAGTGGATACCAGACAGGGGAGCATTCTGAGACCCTCATGTCATTGTGGAAATAAGAATGTAGGGTGCTCAGAGTCTGATAGTCCTGAGTTTGAATTCCAGTGCTGCATTTAATAGCTTTTGGTTTTACCTAAAATCTTTGAGCCCTAGTTGTATTATACATAAAATGGGAATAAGACCCATCTCTCAAAATTATCTTGAAAATTAGAGAAGGTCATGAATGTAATGCACCTATAAAATGACCAGATTGCCATGAATGTGAATTCTCTTTTTCCTTGGCTTTCCCTTTCCCTGATGGTGGGTCTGCAAGGCAAGTAGAAAGAAATGCAAGCCCCAGTGGTGATTCTCCTTGGGAGTCATCAGCAGAAGAGATGGAAGCGATTCCCAAATTATTCTGTTTCATCTCCCTTCCTGCACACACCCGTTCAGTACAGCAGCTTCCCCTGTTTAAAATGGTGAACTTTGGGTCTTACACTCTCTTCCACCACCATTGCAGCCACCTCCCCACCTCGCACAAATGCTTGTAAGTATTTTTGGACATTTTGGTACTGCTGGCATCCAGCTCTGACCAGAGAAAGGGAGATGTGGCCAGAATTGAACACTACGACACGGACCTGGTTAGTCCAGGTCTGGTTAAGCCAACAGACAGCAATCCCCGGTGTGGGAATCATTGAGGTGGAAAAACCAATCAAATGGTATATTACCCTTCTCAGGCATTACGCTTTCCATCTTAGCAGTCACGGTTCCCAGCCAAATGGCTACGTTTTTAGTTGGACAAAATATCCAAGAGACTCGGGAGCTTGGTAAGCATTTAGTGACCCTATCAATCTCCCTTCTTCCAACTAGACATGAGGTTTCTGGCACTTTGTAGACAGAGGGTTTGAATCACGAAAATATTTTTTTTTTTTTTTTTTTTTTCACGAAAATATTTTGGATAAGGAATCTCATTTTAGCATAAAAATATAAAACTTCAAAAAAATTTAACAGTAGTTATTCAGAATAGACCCTGTACGAGCATTATACTTGTTTAATTCTCAAGTGTAAACCATAAATAATGAAAATGAAACCTTAGCATAATACATGATTGCTCTTCTGGTGGAATTACTCATGTGTAAATGCAAATTTTACTCTCTGAACAAAATATATTAAATTAACAGTTGAATAAATGTACACCTATTTATTATGTGATAAATATGCATGAGAATGGCTGTAGAATTTAAATGCTACTTACTTTGAAGGAAGCTTCTTAGATTCATCTCCGCACATCTTGCAAATCCAACAATTTTGCCTGCTCATTTTTCTAAAGCAATACAGAATAATCTTAGTATAATTTAATCATTTAAAATAATTATGTGCTAGAGCAATGTCTCAGGAACACACAAAATTATAAGTCATGAAAAAATAAGCTTGGGTTTTTGAAATTAATGGAATATTATCACTCATGGGGGTGGGGGAGGAGAGAGAAAAATAAAATAACTCATCTTGTAAAGATTTTCTGGAAATATAAGTACTTAGAGTTATGCCTTTAGAACCCATCTGGGCCACTTATTCATGGCATTTAAGTGGTATTTAAAAAAAATACAGCTTACTGAGAAAGACCTTCCTCTTTAAGGCCTACTGACAATGAATTCAACTCCTGAGTCTTCTCTTTTTTGGGTAATTCTTAGTTTTAGAAAGATCTCTCAATATATCGAACAAGAATTTACTTCTTTGTAATTAGTCACAATGGCCTAAGTAGCTAAATAAAGAATAAGATTCCGTAAAGGTGAGCTCTGAGAAGGGTGTTGTTTACCTGGTTTTCTCCACTCTAGGCAGTATAACCGTGGCTTAAAATTCAGGTACAGTTTACTCAGCCCAGGCTTTATATAACAATATACATTACAGAGGTTTTAATCTCAGGATTTTGAGAAAACGACTCAAAAATTTATTAATAATTAAATCTTCAATTTATAATGAGAGCTGGAAATATTTTGCTAAACATTTTGCTAAATATTTTGTTACACATAATGAACTAAGGATAACTGAGTTTTTATATCAGTCCTTATTGATTCAATCAAAACATCTGTTGAACATTTGTTATGTGTCAAATTTTGGCTGCCAGTTCTATGTAGATCCTGTCTTTTTCCTCTTCCTGTCCTCATTAGCAAGCAGTTAAAATCCATGTGATGGGGACTTTGAGACAGGAAGTCCAGTGGCCCATAAGTACACACAGGAGGAGAACCTAGCCAGACTTGGGGGTGGCTAAAGATGTCATCCCAGTACAGTAATAGCTGAGTTGGAACCTATAGGGCATGCAGGAATGTGCTGAGCGAAGGGGATGAAGGGCAGCTTGGGCAATGGGTCATGTCCTAATTGAGGAAATGAAAGGAATGTAGTCATCACAAGAATCTAGAATATGGCAGGGAGAAAACTGAGAGAATAGGCTAGAAAGTTAAGACAGGACCAGTAATCATGTTAAAAAAATGCTTATGGCAGCAAGAAAGCGATGAGAGATGAAGTTGGAAGATAGCAAAAGCTGAACATGTTAGGCCATACACATCATCAATTTCATAGTTAGGAGTTGGAAAATCATCGAGGGTTTTAAAATATGGAATAGACATGCTAACATTTGAGTTTGGTTTTGTGAGTAGAATTGATTGTAATGGTGCAAGGATGGATTTCAGAAGAGTAGGTAGGAGACAGCCTCCAGGATACCTCCAGGAGTGCAGGTGAGGGTGTTACAGGTTTAGATTAGGAAGGTGGCAGGAGAGATGGAGGGAACGGGACAGATTGCAGATGTGGGGGAGAGCTTGATGTACTGGATATGGAAGGTGGGAGAAAGGAAGGAAACGAGTTCGGATGAAAGATTTGACCTCAAGATAAAGGTGGCAGTTTTTATAAAACACATAGGAGAAACCAAAAGAAAAGATAAGATGGTCCAGGAAGAGGATATGAACTGAGAAAAGCAGATGGCCCAAGACAGATGACTCAGAGACACACTGAAAAAGTGGAGCCTGCAGGAGGACAATCAGAGTGATGTGGTATCACAGAAACCAAGGAATGAGTTCTCCAAAAGCAAAGACTAGTCAATTGAGTGTTAAGAGCCAGGAAGAGATGGGGGCACCTGGGTGGCTCAGTGGTTGAGCATCTGCCTTTGGCTCAGGGCATGGTCCCGGAGTACTGGGATCGAGTCCCGCATTGGGCTCCCTGCATGGAGCTTGCTTCTCCCTCTGCCTCTCTTGCTGTGTCCCTCATGAATAAATAAATAAAATCTTAAAAACAAAACAAAACAAAACCCAAAAATGCTGGGAAGAGATGAAGGGAAAAAAGGATGGGGGAGGCAGTGGGAGGAGGCACTTGAGTGGGTCAGTAGGCTAAGCTTCCTACTTTTGATTTCAGTTTAGGTCATGATCTCAGGGTCATGAGATTGAGCCCTGTGCTGGGCAATGAAGCCTGCTTAAGGTTCTCTCTCTCTCTCTCTCTCTCTCTCTCTCTCTCTCTCCTTCTCCCTTTGCCCCTCTCCCTACCCTCATGCCCGCTCCATGCACATGCACGCACTCTCCCTCTCAAAAGAAAGAGAGAGAGAGAGAGAGAGAGAGAACAAAGGACTGAAAAATATCTGTCATATTTGCTAACAAGAAGGCCATTCAAGAACAGTGAGAGGGGTTTTGGTGGAACAGGTTGGGCAGAAGCAAGAGGGAAGGAAACAAGAGGAAATGGAGACCTGGACAAACGTAGGGCTACCTGCACTTTCTCTACTTTTCCCTCCCTTCATCCCTGCCTTCTTCCCTTCTGATGAAAGCCATGAACCAAACAGTGTAACAGAGAAACAGGACTATGCTCTCTGGCCATTCTGACCTGCACATCTCTAAGTGTATGGTTCATAAAGTCTACAGTGTGAGTGTCCTTGGGAGGATGTTACAGAAATAGGAGAAAGGAGGAAAATCGATAGATTCTCAGGTTTTGAAAAAAAAATTTTTTTTAAAGGAACTAGAATTCAGATTATGGGGGATAGAATGTTGGAGAAGTGTAAATAGAGGAAGAAATGGATGTTTCCTTGTGACTGGAATGGGTGTAGATCTAAGTACATTTGCAGGTTTGGGTATAAGAATTTATGGGTGTTGTGGTCTGATGGACTTCATTTTCTGTATGAGTCTTTACTGTAAGGAGGAACAAAGGACAGAGTAGCTAAGTATATCTATCTACAGGAAAAAAAAACAAAGTTAGGACACTTGTGATTACGAATATAGATTCAAACTAATTTAAGCAAAAAAGAGAGTTGATTATAAGAATAGCTATGTGAGCAGTTAGAATCTGGATGGTTTTACATGTTGGATTCTATTCTGTTGTAGTAATAATAATTCACTGTGGTCTTTAAATAATAGTGTGATGAAAATCATATATTTTGTTAGAAAGATAAATCTGACCAAAGATGATTAACACTGAAATAATTGAAGCTAAGAAACCTCTTATGTTGACTGGCTCTTCATAACTGATCTTGTGCATAATTAGACCCTGAATTAAAATATAAGATTCTTTATGCCTATAATCGCTTCTAAGATGCAGTTACCCAATGGCTCCCTTCTCTTCTAAGTAGGAGGCTGGTAAAGAAGTCCCTTTCATCATGTGTCAGTTTAGTCATCCCTGTCTTCCACTGTAGCTTGACTTTTTCCCTCCCTACTATATTTAACACTATTTTTTTCATATCTCATTACCTACTCTCTTAATGTATTAGAGCTTCCATGTCATATTGACATATTGACAAGGTATCATAAATATTTTTAAAGAACTCTGATGGAATTCTTTGGCAAAGGCAGGACAGTCTTAGTATGCAACACCCACTGAGGTCAGAAGCATGACAAAGGTAAAGTAATTTCCAGATGCACTAGCGTCTAGGGGGTTCCCGTAGCTCTTGACAGGTGACCGAGTATTTTATAATCATTCTAGGCTCTGAAGCCAAACAAACAGGGCCGTGAGTACAGGGTCTTATTAGCTGCGTGACCTTGGGCATAGTCAATAAACTCTTAGATTCTTAATTACCTTGTCTCTCAAATGGAATTGTAAGGATCAGAAAAATGCTTGTATGTAAAACCTTTCTGTCCTAGTTATAATCTGATCTTCCTTCAGCTTCTTGCACTCTGTCACTCAGGAAATATTTCCTAAACTCTTTTGTATGCACAGGAAACACACATTCTGTCAGACTGCATTCCTTCCTCTTTTTAAATTTCAACTCAGACTTCAGAAGCCTTCCAATTAACCTTATCCATTCTTCAGGTGTGTTCTCATGCTCTCCTGCAAATCTTCCTTCTTTTCATTTGTACCAGTGTGTTCCTACATTTCTATTGTTCACACATTATATTAATAGCTGAGTTGCCAACTTTAGAAGTAGCTGGATCTCCTATAGCAAGTCAGACACTTGGATGTGTGTATCATTTTGAAGGGACAAGCTGCCAGGAAGGATTTGTTTGACCAGAAGAGCTCTGAGAGGACAGCCCAGCCAGAGCTACTCCTTAGAGTATGCAGGCTCTCTCCACCTATGGACACATCTGGTCTGGAGGAGAGAAGGGGCTTAGATCTACCCACAATGCCCTTGCCAAGCTGTGAGCCTCCAAGTGGGGCTTCATCCATGTGGTGGAAAGGTTATCTTTTAGAATTCCAGCAAAGGCTCTGTATAGACCAATAGCAGCCCTGTGTCCAGCTACATGACTGATTTTGAGGGAGGTTCTCTAGCCCGAGTGGCTCTTTAGTTGAGCGACATTGGAAAAAGAGGGTAATATAAATATAAATGTATGAAAATAATGTTATTTATATTTCTGACTTCTATAATCCTAGTAGATAATAAATTCCCTGAGGTGTTATGTTCCAATGCTATTTGATAATCATGTGTAAGTTGTTGTTTACTATTCTAAGTCAAACTATTTACAAATTGATTAAGTTGTAGAATGCCAATAGATTGTGATGACATAAAATATGAAATAAAGTATTTAGTGATAGAATTATGTAAAAGATGTATTATGCAGAAACCAGATCACAAAGCAGTCTTGTTTCACAAAGTTTTTTGGTTTTCTAGTCCATTAAAGAAAAGGAACTTGTTGGGGGGGCTGTCCCAGTGCTGGAGTTCTGCTCCATGTCCCTGCGCACTGGCTGGAGCCCTAATACCCATCTTCTAATATTTTAGAAACCGAGTGTCCACTGCACCTCTCTTCTCTGTTTACTCCAGGATTCGTTATCACCATATACCACCTCTTTGTTAAAATACCACAGAACACTCTCCATGTCCTCATAATGCCTCCTTCTACATTGAAACCAAGAGATAAATTCACAAATATTTAACTTAGCTCCTAATAAACCAGATTGGCCCCTTGAGCTTATGACTTCTAGGCAAAACACTTCTGAAAATTATAGTTAAGGCTTAAACATGAAGAAAAAAAGAAATTAAACAAGGAGACAAAACCCAACAAAATCTTTTAAACTAATTTTGGAATATGGAAAGTAGATGAAAGAATAGAAATTAAAATTCTTATGCCTATAAAATGAAAAGAGAAAAGATAGCCTTTGGAAATTTGTCTGGCAAAATGGAGAAAATAAACTTAAGTCTGAGGACAAAGAGTTTCCAAAAATAACTAGTGGTTTGAAAAGAAATATCTGCAATCTTTCATTCAACAGAATATATCATTAAGTAATAGATCTGCATCAAAATACCAAAATTTAGAGTGGCAGAATGAATTATTTTCACATTTATAATTGAGAAGTTTTAAGAAATGTTTTTGGTAATTCCAAAAAAAGTAAATTAACAAATTTACTTGGAATTAGATCATGTGTGGTCATTTACTGGCAAAAATAAAAATTAGCCCAAAATATTCCACAGAATTAAAATTCTGTTTTGGCAAAAGAGTTCTCTGGGGAAGAATGATATAGATTTGATATAGAATTGATTTAAATTGGAGAAACTCACCAAGTTTCAAATCAATAGTAATCATTTTGTTCTCATGTTAGTGGTATGATTATGGAAAAATTCCATTGACCTAAAAAGAAAATAATAACAAAACCAAAAATATTACTGTGTACTTCCCAGAGAATGCATATTTGGCAAAATATGTCTATAAATACTTTGTCTTATATATTAAGTAAATAATTTTTTCACTTTGTAAGTGCTGGATTATAGTTATCCTTATTTTTAGTTTAACTTCCTATCTAAATTTTATTAATTTCATGGGTTGATATTGTAAAAATTCCTGTTTCTTATTTGTATTTTCCATTGGTTTTTCTTTAAATATTTTTTATTTTATGTTAGCATTATGCATTAATTTGCCTACCTTTTAAATTTTCTCCATATCCTCTTGGTAAAACTAGAATGCACCTTTATACTCTAAGCCTAGAGTATTTAGAACAGTTAGGTCTCCAAAATGATTTTGCTTCCAATGTTTTCTTGATTATTTTAAAGAAACCATAATTTCATCTATACAATCTAATTTTTAGAGTGATTATAAATGCTTTAGTGATGAATTGAGTTAGATACATATTGTGCCAGAATAGATCCACATTTTCTCTAGCATTTAAATGAAATCTTTCTCAAAGCAATGTGAAAATAAATGGATTTTCTTAAATTTCATCTTTCCACATATTTAAACGTTTTTATTTTCTGACAAGAGTTGATAAATTCATTCTGTTCAATATAACATCTGCATTTAAATGTATTTATTATATAGAATGGCACATAAAATTTAGAAAGACCTAGAGCAATTTACGTTTTAGTGAGGTTTTGTTTGCCAAAACACGTAAAATTCTTACCTTTTAAAAAGCAAGTAATTTGTGTGTAGTTGTGCTTAGGCATAACATTAAGAAATGAAGAAATTCTGTAAAATCAAAATTCACATTGCTTCATGTAAGCCTTGCAACAATCCATACCCGGAATCAGTACAGCTAATTAAATGATGGAACTAATTATTTGAAAATGCATGATTTTTGAAGCAAACAATTCTGAGACATCTGATTTTATAATATATTCTTATCTAAACATATACATCCATTTTCATACACACACACACACAAAAAACACATAAAATGAAAGGCCATACTCTAAATCTGTAATATTTCTTTTGCTGCACAATTTAGAAGTTTCATTTATGCATGTATGACTGTAAATATTTTTTAAGTATAGAGAGGCGAGGCCAGGCAAACATGTGTTTAGTAGTTTGTTTTCCTTAGAAGAAATCTAACACTTCTAGCAGCCCCACTCTTAAAGTAAACATCCACTAGTCATTTATATCAAGTCCACATCATTGTTATTCATCCACTCTTCTATGGAATCTCATACTTACAAATATATTCTGTAGAACGGTCCAGCATGCTAAATTTTAGTTTCTATCTGTATGATCCTTTTGAAATCAGGTTCTGAAACTCCATTAGACACCCAGTATTTTATTTTTCCTGGCATAAAAGAACTTTACTGTCCCTATAATCACCTTTGATGGCACCCTGCCCTCTCTATGAATGTTCTGTTTTTACACACGTATCTATGCAAAGAGAGGTTTTGTTGAATATGTAAAGTAGTGCTGTGAGACTCCAACACATTGCTGATATAGAGGTTTTATCTAACACTATCAGCCCATCTAAAGTGATCAGATGATTGGAAGCAGTAGCTCCATGAAATTTTCAATGTAATATTAAATTTTTTTCCCCAAATAATCAATTTTCCTGGTTCTAGAAAATTTTTTCTAGTTTAGCTTAAAGTACAAACTGCCTTTTACAAAACAGAGAACTGAATATCAAGGAGCAAGCTAAGCCTGCAAGTACTTGTTATTAAATTCTTGAGAACTATTAAAATCAATCTGTTTAGATTAGTCAAATTCCTAAGTCTTGTAATAACTGAAGGTTCTAAAGAGGTGTTCTTTCTAGTTAAACCTTTCTAGTTCCTTTAGTTGATCCTCATAGGATGATTGCTGGATTCACCACTCTTCTTCAGTTAATATACCTGTTCAAATCTGAACTGAACACAGAGCTCCAGATGAGGATTAATGAATGCAGAGTATGGTGAGATTAATACCCTCGTCCTATGTCTAATCTAACTTCTGTGTGTGTGTGTGTGTGTGTGTGTGTGTGTGTCTCACACACACATATAGAGACAGAGAGAGAAACAGAGTGGTGGGAATTAAGAAAAGCTAGAATAAGACAGCAGGAAAGGGGATCAGAATATGGTTGGTAGAGTATTTCTAAAAGTATTTAAGAGCCTAATGAGGTAGATTATTTTTACTTGTATTTCATGATTTTGAGATCCAAACCCAGAGAAATTGAATCTATCAAATCTAGAGGCCAAGTCTGGGATGAGAAAAGGCAGACAAGCTTCAGAGAATCAGAAGCTAAGTAGATACAGCAATGCTGAAGGAAGTGGGGGGCGAGGTTTGGAGTAGTTGTGAAAGATCTAGGTTGGTTGTTTGCTGATAGAGGTCATTTTCATTGACTTCTAGTTCTCCAATTCCTTTCCTATGTTGGGACATTTGGGAGTTTCTCCGGGCATTGTGTGCATTTGTGCCTGAGATTCAGGGATGTTTCCTCTTTCTCTTGGTTTGGGCACAAGGAGCTGGAGGGACGATTCTGAAAGTCACCCCCGGTAAGCGTGCCAGTGGAAAGATTGCTGAACAGAATAAAACATGAGCATCTTTTACAGAGTGACAATTGGGTATCAACAGGGCTGAAGAGCAAAAAAGCCACAGAGTGAAGAGTCACACAATAGTTGGGCAAAAGGCAGTCCTAGAAGAGTTCCAGAACAAGATGTTTGTGGCAGATATCTAAGCTTTTCTGGCTTCTCTGGGAAAAGGCGGGCTAGGAATTAATGGGGTCAGAGTGATGTAATCCTCAGTACGCAGGTGGACCCGACAGATTCAGAGATGCCAGGGAAGGGCTGGTAACAGGATCAAGGGGCTTTCACTGGTGCAGTGTGGGAAAGCCCTTTCCTGTAAAAGGTGGTCTTTGATGAACTGTGATCTATTTACTCTTGTGCGTTTTTACTCTGTTTCGGCCCAACTAAGACCGAAGTAACACAAGTTCAAATGTGCAAAGTTAAAAATATATTTACTCATTTTGTATGGTTAAAATTCTCCATGAACTTCTTTACATGAATGAACCGTTAGAAATTCATTATTGGTGGTGGTTTAAGAAATCAGATATTCACAGTGCATCCTGTTAGCTTCTAGAGTTGTTGCCATTTGTTCACAGTATCCTATGAACTTGTTAATATATTCTATATATTTTAATAATACAGTACTTAAAATATATAACTAACATATAACACTTTAACATCATAATAAAATATTTAATATATAATTATTATATAATACTTTAAAATATATTCTAGAAGCAAACCACTGGTAAATTCACTCATAGACACTGGTGAGTTCTTCAGTTAAATGTATCCAATAGGCAGCAGTTTGTGCCAATGTTCTTCATTCCCACGTAGGGGAGACAATCTGATGTGTCCATAAGTACAAATATCTGCACTGAGACCAATAGCTACTACTTTAACTCCTGTGGAGAGTTTTCTATTTAGATGGAAGCACAGACTTTATAGTTTTACTTTCTACCCACTTGCAGAAGTGAATTTCCTTTCAAACTAGATTTTATAATGGTGTTCAGGAACTATTTCTGGCTCTGTACATCTGATACTTAAGTGAACTAAATCAGAATAAATTTTTGTACCCTTTAAATAAACTGAAAATTACTTAGATAACAAATTACGAAAACATTTACTATGGTGCTTCAGACTGAAGTACAGTATGAAAATGCTAGTTTCTGCTTACAGATTTAAGAGGAGAAAAAAAGCCAAGAAATATATACCGGAACACTCTGTTAAAGACCACGTGTGCTGTGAATATGTCAGATGTTGCCTCCTTAGTCTTTAACAGAAGGTTTTTTAAAAAAGCAATTATTCTAGCTCTACATTCCTTAAAGAATTTTTTAAAAATATGTTACTCGAGTTTTTATTTACAACGATACAGAGTTTTTAATAAAAAGTTAAGGAACATTTGAGTTCTGTGCTGTTTGTAGATACCACCTTGCTTTAAGAAACCACTCAAAGTACTAGTTTTGCATTTTTTTAAAACCAGACTCTTCGTTTTATCATCAAGTAAGAGATATCACCCTTCTCCTGGAGGGAGCAGATAGGCATGATCTGTCTTTTGTGGGGGCCCAATTGCCTTTCCCAGATCCTGAGATATCCATCTAGTGCATTTCCCCATGTTCCACATCCATCCTTTGCATCAAATAATGGAAGTTGCCCCTGCTTTTCTTGAACTCTGGATCTGACCCTCCTTAGCCTTTCCACTCTGTCCCTTCAGCCTGCATTTCCTTCCCGTATCGTATCTTTGCAAAGCAACCTCTTTTGGACTCAAGGTCCATATCTTAGAGTGTGATCGAACACTCTGCAACCCAGACTTGACTCATCCCCTCCTTTTGTCTTCTTGGGCTTGCTGCCACCTAAAAACAATCTAACTTTGGCTTTTGCCTTTTGTAAACCAGAAACATAGTGACAACATAAATTAGAAACAGATTACTGAGCACCCCACACTGCTGCCAGCACAAAAATGCACTTAAATAACTGTTAAAACTAGCTACCAATTTTGTCTGCATTTGTTCAAATGAATTGCTCTAAAGATGCCTTTATTACAGTTGTGGTTCCTCCAGTCTATAAAGTCCAGTCACTAATTCCCAATCATTATAGCTTCTCCACTTGGCGGTGAGTGGCTCTAAATCCATTCTTTTGGCTTTCCCAGGAAATCAGTAATGCTTTCAGGTTTCTGATCTCTTGCGTGTAATTGAAAAGGAGCAGCAGCCCTACTTGGTTTCCATTTTCTCCTGAGCACTTAGTGGTTTGTCGTTTTCTGTCTTAACCAAATAGATTCTAGGGGAATAGTTAAAATCTCATTTTCACTTTCCCACATCCTTGTAAGTGTATTTAAGGCAACATTGGTAAGTAGAAAAGTGATGTTCTTTTCCTGGAAAAGAGAAGACAGCTCAAGTTGTTTAATTTGAACTGGGACATGTCTTTCAGCTTTATTGTACATTCATGTTGTTCATCTGTGGAACCCTCTGAGAACAAGGTTGAGGGTACACTCCTTAGAAGAAGATGTGCATTGGCTTTGTCAGGCAACCCAACCACTTCAACCCAGTACTACTTTGTTATTTTCTTGGCTTATTGGCATGGGGAAGGAGGGGGAGTGGTTCCTGGACCACACAGATAGAATAAATTTAAATTATTGCTACCTAGTACAGCCCAAGAGCTCTTTTTCTGACTTGGAAAGAACTAAAAACCAGCCCTCTGATATTTGCTAACTGATATTAGCAAATGCTGAGCTCAACTATATGTTAAATCCTCTGGTTTAGGATTCTCTGTTTTTCCTTGACCATTTTCTTTCCTCTCTTTTTTTGATCTTAAGTATACATTTAAATTGGATGGGGAGGTATTCGTTGTACATTTTTCCTAGCATTTCCAGGTTTCTGGTAGTGAGAGGATATTTCAAGATATGTCTTATCTACCATAATCTATCCTTTCTTTTATATGAAATAATGTGCTATATTCATTTTTTAAGAAGACCAAATGTAATAAAGTATCAAGGAAACTGGAACTTCAGTATTTCTTTATTATCACAGATGGAAAGCACCATTATTTGTTCCTTTAAGGCACTGTGTTTGCCTTAAATATACTGGGCCTCCTGGTATGTGGTTGCAAATCTGAGGTCTGTCTGGTTTCTCATCATCCAAACAAGTCACTGCCCCATTCTTTATATGAGAGTGTTACTTTCTGCAAGATATCTGAATTTCCTGCTGTGGAAGGATAGAACAAACATACCTGTGTGGTGGTAATGTTTCCTGTTTTGCTTTGTTTCTTCTTTCACAGAGATTAAAATGGCTCTGCTGCAGATCATTATTTAAAAACCTGTTAACAAGGGCACCTGGGTGGCTCCTGAGTTTGCCTTTGGCTCAGGTCATGATCCTGGGATCCTGGGATACATCCCCATATGAAGGTCCCCATGGGGAGCCTGCTTCTCCCTCTGCCTATGTTTCTGCTTCTCTTTGTGTGTCTCTCATGAGTAAATAAATAAAATCTTAAAATTTAAAAAAAAATAAATTTAAAAAATTAAAAAATTAAAACTTGTTAACAATCATGAAATAAATCTGTCCCCAGGACAATTGTGATGTATAGTCCCATCTGACCCATTCATGGTGGAGGTCTAAGTGATATCCAGGGACTCAGAGAATTGGATGGCTAGGTAGTGGGTCCAATGCAAGGCAGTTTAAGAGTAGATCCTTCTGTCAGTTGGTAGGTGGTATAAGAAGGATAGAGAACTCAGGGTTGGCTTGCACGGTCATGGCTTCTCCCTCCTTTACTAAGGGAATCTCCCATTTTTCTCATGCATGCTTCAAGCATATGGGGTGGGGCATAATACTGAGACTGGCATAGTGGATACTCAATAAATATTTAAACAATTAACGAATATATCCTCTTTCTAACAAGATTCATCCAAAATAAAAACTACCCTCAATGTCCCTTTAACCAATTTTCATTAATACAAAAATCATTCAGTGGAGCTTGGAGGAGGGAGCATATTGTATAAGTTTTCCCACATCGCAAAATTAGAGATATGCTTTTTCTTATAATCCCTAATTAGTGTAGTAGTTAATGAGATATATCTGGAAATGCCAAGCTTTGTAAGTATAATTTGCAGAAATACATATTTTTATGAAGCATGCAAATTTGAACAATGGAGTCCTTGTGTTTCTATTGAATAAGGAACTGGAATAAAACAAAGCAAACGTTTGTCTTTAGGATCTGAGAATAACAGAACTATACCGTAGAACCTTTGGAAGGACAAGATATGCAAATAAGACTAGTTAAAACACGTTAAATTTTAGGAAAGGCAAAGAATTTTAAAAAATGTAATCCTACAGCTTTAGAAATCCACTTTAATATTGTTTCCAACATAAAAAAAAAACAACAACAAAACACACACACACACACACACACACACACACACACATTCCCCCTCAGGTTTGAGTACCTGGTGGTCACCTTCATACCTTTAAAACTAGTCCATCAAATAATTTTTTTTCAGAAATTGGAAATGTATATTGAAAACATTTTTTACATAGAAGAAAAGTAGTTTGGCTCAAAGAAAATTAAAAGGGAAATGAAAGTAATTGCCATTATGAGAGTTATAATTTTGGGGGCCTAGAATCCTGTAAGGCATCCTAAATGCAGGACATCAGACCAATAGAGATTGTCTGAGTTATTTTTATAGATGAAGCCAAGGAAAGGGGCAGGATAGGAAGCAGAAGGGGACCAAGACATAAGAAGTATGACTTTATTTTTGAAAAGAAACATTTCTGAGCAGTAATTACAAATATTGTTTTTTTCCCCAAACACATTTTCTTTTTTAAAGATTTTATTTATTGGGCAGCCCCCATGGCCCAGTGCTTTGGTGCCGCCTTCAGCCCAGGGCGTGATCCTGGGGTCCCAGGATTGAGTCCACATAGGGGTCCCTGCATGGAGCCTGCTTCTCCCTCTGCCTGTGTCTCTGCCTCTCTCTCTCTCTCTCTGTGTGTCTCTTATGAATAAATAAATAAAATCTAAAAAAAAAAAAAGATTTATTTATTATTATTTATTATTATTTATTTATTATTTGAGAGAGAGAGAGAGAGAGTGCACAAGCAGGGGGAGGGGTCGAGAGAGAAGGACAGACTCCATGCTGAGTATGGAGCTTGAGGTAGGGCTCGATCCCAAGACCCAGGGATCATGACCCGAACCAAAGTTGGGCGCTTAACCAACAGAGCCCCCAGGACCCCAAATACATGTTCAAATAGGACAGAAAATAGTATTTAATAAACCATGAAACTTGTTTAAGTCTACTGAAAAATTTCAAATATAACAATTTAGAGTAAAGAGCATTTTGAGGATTTTTTTCCAGGTTGATAGGCACTTATCCCATCTTACTGCCTTTCTTTTTTTTTTTTTTTTATTTTTTTTATTTTTTTTTCTTCTTACTGCCTTTCTAAGTGAGTAGGCAAAAGATAAATAGGAGCGTGAGATTTATGTCAGTTGTTTTTTTAATACCGTGGCTGAAGAGCTTTCTGAAAGAGACTTTTACAATAAGGGAAGTATTTCTATATTTAAATCTTGGTGGTCTCTGCAAGAAGTTGAAAAACTTGTATCAGAGACACACTTCTCCAACCCCATTTTAAAATAGAAGTCCTATCAGAGAAATGTAAAGTTTAAAGGAATTTTAGAGGTAATCTAGATTAAAAATTTCATTTTATTAAGAAAACCTTTTTCAAAAAAAAAAAAAAAAAAAGAAAACCTTTTTCCATTTTACTGTGCATTTTCATTTATCTCCTGTGCATTGCCCCTCAAATCAGAGCTAACTGAGATATTGAGGCTAAAACCCTGGCCCATAAATTTTGTGCTCTTTTTACTATAAGATCTCTGATTCCCTTTCTGATTTGCTTCTTTGGAAACCAACCAATTATATATATCTTACAGTCTCATTTCAAATTATGTAACAACCACGAGTTTTCAGGCACATGTGTCTATGTATCTATGCTGTTTTCTTTCTTTACCAGAAGGACATGTGACACAGATGCTGTAGTTACACAACTCTGCCCCATTCTTGCTACATGATGGTCATTATAATTAATTAATTTCATATTGAGAAGACGGTCTTGCCACTTGATTGTTATTAACATGGTTTCTATTGAGTTGAATAAGTCTAATTTATCGGTCTCAAATGATGCAGTTTGGGGATCATTCTCTAAAGAAACAGAGTATACACTGCCGGCCACCAGAATATGATAAAATATCTGGCAGAAAAATATAGATTGAGGAGGAATTATTAATCATACTGAGAATAGTGATTTATTTCACAAAAGAATTCCATAAGGATTCCTTTAGTGAATTCCTCTGGTTTGAATTTCTGAAATTTAGTTGATGCCCAGTATTTTAGGAACATAACATAAAGCAACATGTCTTTGAATTTTGATGATAAATGAAAAACACCCAAACTTTTCTAAATAACTCTAGCGTTCAAATGCTGATTACATCTGATAATGCAAACGATAATAGGCTTACTAATATATTTCTTATTATTTTATTTTTACTTTTTTGCCAAGACCCAGGGTTGTTTGGTTGGCTGAATGATCCTATCTGCAGATTGAAAACAGATTTAACATGCTAAATTGCAATGCCTAGAAATACCCTGGAGAATCAAACATGCCTGAGAAAAGAGGGTCAAAAAAAAGTATTATGAAACATTGGTAATTAAGGAATATTCCACTTAGGTCTGTTTTAAGTCAAGCAGCGTTCCAAAGGGACTGTGTGGCTTTATTTTTAGGCTGCCGTTTATTGAGTCGGGCTGTGGCCTCTGCTAATTGGCAGAGCTGCTCTTAGCCTACAGATGCTTTATTGGCTTTAGATAATGGGAAATTAAATGTTTTGTCTGTTATCCTTGAGAGAAGACACCATTATTCTACTGAAGAAACTTTCTCTGGTGTCAAGCCCTGTTCCTAAGTGTACCATATTCAAAGTTACCTGACAGAGACTGAGACTCACACTGTCCATACCCCAGGTTTCCTTTGGCCAATTAGTGATGGATTAGTCAATAAAAATGCAGCCAGGATTTTGGAAGCCATGTTTGAAATGATAGCGTGAGGATGATTTTCCAGATAACGCTATTCATCTGGTGAATTAATTAGTTGACAATCTCCCTGAGGGATTGAGACAGGAGAATAGCAAATGTCAATGGTGCACAAGATAAACCTGTGGAGCTGAGGGATTGGCAAAAAAAAAAAAAAAAAAGAAAAAAAATGCTTGAGGTTGCTGTGAGGAGAGAGGAAATAGTTCAGAGTTGATGAAGATACTGGAGTATGCATCTGTGGAGATGTTTAGAACTCAAGAGGAGACACTGGGGGTTAGGGGCAGCTCCATGTGCATGGGACATGGCCCACAGTTCCCCGGGAACCTTGTTTAAATGCTCTGCTAATAATTATTTTTTTAACAAAAGTTCTTTCATTTTCATTTTGCACTGGGGCCCACAAATTATTTAGCTCATCTTGCTAAGGGCACAAACATGGCCGGGGAATAGATGCCAAAGGCAGATTTCATGTAAATTTCAATTCGAGCTATGGAAAATTCTATTCTCTCTAATGGGGTTTGGAGGGAAGGCATTTAGATAATCCTCCTAATGTTATGGCTGGATAAGCATCAGGAGAGCATTTGACCATGGAGTTGCTGAGAATGGAGAGGCGATGCTAGTGGAGCCAATAGTGATGTTTCTGGCAGAGTACAGGGGGAAGTGGTAAGGGTAGGAGGGGTAACAGGGCCAGGGCTGGGGTCTCGGAGGGAAAAGCACAGCAGTGGCTGATACGTAAGAGATCCATAACAGGGGACATCACAGTTGCCTGGGCAATTGCAGTTGAGTACATAGAATTTGGAGAGTTAGATTGCCTTGACTCATTTGGTGCTTAAGAGAAAGTCACTTGATTTTCTATGTTTCAGATTCCTTATCAGTAGGATGAGTTTTCATACTAGCTGCCCCGCAACAACTAACAGTTTTAATGTGATAGTATCTGTCAAGTACTCCAAGCTCCTGAGAGATAGGCTCTTTATCAATCAGCACAGCAGCTTGTTCCTAACAGAAATAAATTTGGGGTCTAGTAGAGTTGCCTAGGAGGATGTGGTTTAAAGAAATTTAGGAGTTCAATTGTTCTAGTCAGCAGTTCTCTAGGGATATATATATATTTTTTTTTTTTGATAAATTTATTTGAGAGGGAGAGAAAAAGAGAGAGGAGAGAGATCTAGAGGTGGGGAGGGGCAGAAAGAGAGGAAGAAAGGAACATAAGTACACTCTGTGCTGAGTGTGGAGCCAGAAGCAGGGCTCAATCTCACGACTCTGAGATCATGACCTGAGCAGAAACCAGGAGTCTGATGTTTAACCAACTGAGCCACTGAGGTGCTCTAGGGAGATATCTTATAGGTAATAGCCATCCACCTCCCCATAAACACCTCCAGTATATTATCTAGTTAATATATATTTCCTCATAAAGTTAAGGATGGGGTCAGACCAAGACATTAGATCTCTCAGATATTGTAGGTGGGCCTTGCTTAATCTAGAGGATCCATTAAAATGATAGTCCGTGAGCTGTCAGGGGCATTACAAACAATTTAGGATGACTCCGTGAATTTCTAAATGACAAACTTGAAAGAGAAAGGGGTATGAAAATCTCAGGTCTCAGAGCTAAGTGTGCAGATCTATAGTGACTAGGTCTTATAGCTTCTAGTTTAGGGCTTTTCGCTTGTACCACATATATCTTGCAGGCAGTCAGGTCCATTATGGGTATATTTGAGGAGCTCTGTTGCAGTCTGTGTTTATGGATGTTGTAGGGTTATTATGGGATGTTTGTTAATCAGGGTAATGCTACTACTAGTAAGTACCAGTTATATAGGTCCTGCAATGGGCATAGTGAGCTCAGGACTTGACCTAATTCTTTTAACAACCTTAAGAGACAGATTTTACTATTTTCACAAGAAGAGGAAATTGAGACTCAGTATCTCATGGCTCTTAATTAGATCGGTTTTAGGACTTCATCAACCTTCGAGCAGTTTTCAGAAGCTGTTTGTCTCTGAGACTCCACTGCATTTAGTGGGAGATCTTCCATTCTATTTCTCACTGCCAAGCAAGAACCGGAGCACTGATTACAAGGATGTTTGTTTATCTTACAGTATTTAGTCTTTTGTTACATAAATTATTAATTCATGATGTTTCATTTCACTGTTTTTTTTTTCTCCAGCTGATGATATAGAAGCTTTAAATTTTTCGTCATGGTCCAACCTCTGAGTTGGAAAGCATATTCATTTTTACGTAGAATCTAGTTGAGAGAAATGGCGGTGACTAAGAGTTCTGAATGTGGCACTTTATGGAAACGTAATGATGACTTGTGTGTATTTGTCAACTCTCTGGAAGACATAGTCAAGTAAAGCATTTTGATTATAAGAAAGAACAATTTTTGAAATCGAAGGAGACTAGGGGAAGTGCAAGGTTTTCTCAGGCTGTGCTTGCTCAAGACATTTAGAATTAGGCTACAGGTCAGAAGGTGCACATTTGCCCCTCTGCTGGGTGCAGGGGAGAGTGGACGGAATTGAGAAGAGTGTGGTAGATGCCAGGCTGGGGAAGAGCTCGTAGAGGTGGTATACCCTCCTTCCTGAAGCCCTTTGCAACCCTGTTCAGAGGCAGAGGACATGGCCCCTGGAAATGAACCCAAGGCCCTCCTATCACAGCTGTCATTTGTATTAAACAGCAAAGCCTCTAGGCTGCATTTACCTAAACTCGTGTTGTTTCTTCCTCAGAACATTCGTGGTCAGGTGGCGTTGCTGTAAGTACACTGAAGTGTAAAATAGCCACACAGGTTCCTGTTTGACAAGTGGAGTGCAAGTTTCTCATCACTCCCCAGGGGCCACTTATAATGAGAAATTGGTCTTGTGAGCTTTGAAACTTTTCCATTCACCACCCTGTATGTCTTTTATTATTTTGCCTTTTAAAATTAGCATGCTATTTTAGAAAATAAAGGTTTTAGAAGCATAACAAGGGCATCTGCTTTGCAGAGTCCCTGTCTCTTCACTTTGGGTTTTAAGTTATTACCCAAGATAGGAAAATATGCAAATGGAAGACATGTGTATTGATTATGCTTTTGTCTTGAGGCTCTTCTATAAATCTAAAGGATGGATGTTTGCGTGTAGATTTGATTCCTGTTTCTCCATGAGATTGTGCTTGTGGATTCTAGAATGTGGTGTAAGGTCCCTGGCACTACTCTGAGCCCCAGCACTGGACTATCAAATAGATTTTATTGTTAATAATGACTATACTTGGTAGGTACAGAGTTTCTACTGAGATTTGAAGATGTCAGAAGAGTGAAAAAAAGTCAGCTATGATTCCATAGGTGTCCCTCATTTGGGCCTTAAAGCACTGTATTTGCTTCTGCATTACTGAGCTTGTCACAGGCCTACATTTGCATGTTCAGGTGTCTGTCTCCTTCACTGGACTCTAAGCTTCTGGGAGAGTAGAGCCTATGCCAGTCTTATTCACTATTGAGTCCTCAGAAAAAATTAATGCATGGCCTCATCAGGTACTCAATAGGTATTTAATTGAATTGGTACTTTTCATTCAAGTATTTTTTAAAATCTTTATTATGCCAGGCATGGTAAAGAGTGCCTTAAACACATAGAGTCCTCACAATAACCACATGAGGCTGTTCTTTTGGTTTTCATATTACAGATAAGTAATCTGAAATTCAGGGTAAGTAATGTGCTCTGGGCGTATACAGCTAAGCTATATGGTTTGGAACTGGATCAGTATGAATGCCAAGAACACATCTTATTTACTATACCACAATGCTTTCTATATCACAATGTAGAGTGATATAAAAATTATCTCAGATGCTAATGGAAACTTGCAAAGTATGAGAGAGATAGCTTTGTAAGACGCTCTGACAAAGAAACATTGGTAGAGATGTAGTCCCTTTAAACTTTTTACAGTTCTTTTCACAGAATACAAATATTTCTTACCCCAGGCACCTGGGTGACTCAGTCAGTTAATTGTCTGATTCTTGATTTCAACTCAGGTCATGATCTCATCGGTCTTGGGATCGAGCCCCAAGTTGGGCTCTGCACTCAATGTAGGGTATGCTTCAGATTCTCTCTTTCTTCTCCCCCATCCCTCCCCTGACTTGCATATTTTCTTTCTCTCTCTCTAAAGAAAATAAATAAATCTTTTAAAAAACCCACAAATATTTCTTGCTCTTTAGACAATAAACTAGATAAAGCATGTTTGTTCATTGTTTCTGCCACTTGAATCTATGCTCATGGATATTATAAGTGAGAATGGCATACCAAAACTATTTGATTTAATTGATATTATTGAGCACTTTCTAATTCTGAGAATGACACTGAGTGAGATTGTGTTTGGAGGCAGAATGGAAAATCCAAGTTAGTAAATAAGCCTTTTATTTTTATAAGATTACAGTGTGATGGGAATAAGAAGGATCATCAAAATTCAACATAACAAAAGAGAACATAATATATGTAGTAAAAGTGGTACAATATAGAGATGATATAAAAGGAGTAGGTAATTATATCTGGGTGTGACAGAACTATATTATGGAAGGGGTAGCATTGGGATGGCTCTTAAAAAAAATGGGTGGTATTGAACAGTTTCATGTATTGGACATTTGAATATGAATAAGGACATGGTCTCTGCCTTTAAGAGCAACCAAGGCTCCTTGGTGGAAATGAGTACTGAGTACTATCAATAGGCCAGAGAGCAGTGAACTGGAAAATGCAATTAAATAATTATGCAAGATAACATTGAAAAAATAATGTGAGATTTTGTGTTTTTGTAGGGGTATAGTAAAGACTTCCAATATGGGTAGTTGGTGGCCTGGGAATCTGTGACTTAAGGTTATGTTGATCTGGATCTTGAATGTTTGTTCTAAAAATTGATCTAAGAGGGGCTTTTAGAGACGTATGAAACTCAGTTAACGTAAGCTCTGGTTCAATGACTCAGTTTTCTTGGGAAGTTAGAATGCTTTGAGTATGGAATCCACAAGGTCTGGAAAGGGAAAGGATTCTTCTTTAAACAGTGGAGTTTGTGGATGTACTACTCATCCGAGTTGGCAAAGAAGAATCAGGCAGCATTTGGGTTGGATTATGCTGAAATCACGTCAAAGACTGAATAATTAAAACCACTTGAAAGAGAAGTTTGTTTTCCCTCTTACAATGAACATATGACTCTGGCACAGAAACGTTTTTCTAGTTAAATGTTGTTTCATTTCCCATTTAAGATTTGTCATGGTAAATAATCTTTCTCAAATGACAATAGTTTGAATGTAAAATATAGTGTGTGCTGCCTAAATATTCGCCAGTTGGTTCCTTTTGGGATCAACTAGCTTTTCCTTAGGTGAAGACTGTAAAACATAATAAAGCAACACACATAATCAAGCACTAGGATTGTTCTCATGGTAAGGATGATGAGAGATACTTTTGCTAATAGAAGGAAAATGGAATGGATGTTAAAGATGTTCATAGCTGTGCTATGGCAACTGCTTTTTCTACAACCCTAAGCTTCTCCATTCATCTCTCATGTGTACAGCTCCATTTGCTAGCTATGAATATACAACTAGTATAGAGAACTATTTTTATTCAAAGTGATCAACAACTTATTATTTTTAATAGCTTTGTTGAGGAATAGTTTACATGCTATTAAGTTCACTCAATTTTGATTGTAAAATTTAATGATTCCGTAAAAACGTGCAGTTGTGCAGCCTTCACCACAATCTAATTTTAGAACATATCCATCACTCCCAAAAGATTCTTTGTGCATATTTGCATTCTATCCGCAGCTCCTGACAGTATATCTACTTTCTGTCTCTATAGATTTGACTTTTCTGGACATTTCATAATAATTTATTCTTGAATAATTTCTATGAATTGGTGACTGTAATGGGTATTTTTTTAAAGTAAAGCATGTTTCCTGTTTTCAAAAACCTGACAAATAACTAGGAAAGGTGATATTAATATTGTACTTTTTTAGAGGTGAATGATAAAGGTAAGGGTTAAATTCTGTATGGGGCTCACTGATACAGAACTAAAATGGGACAAGAGCCATACGTGTAGAGAGATGAGAAATGAAACAAATAAATTAGATATCAAGACATTTCACCAGAAATATCTCATTTGTTTGGATGAAAGTGTTTGATTGAATAATGTGATAGTACTTTCACTTCTTCGTTTTTCAATGAGGAAAGAAATATATAATTTTAAGTTAACCTTGAGTTGTAGTTAATCTTGAATTTATCTATTTATTTATTTTAAAAGATTTTATGTATTTATTCATGAAAGACAGACAGAGAGAGGCAGAGACACAGGCAGAGGGAGAAGGAAGCTCCATGCGGGGAGCCCAATGTGGGACTTGATCCCGGGACCCCAGGATCACGACCTGAGCCAAAGGCTGACGCTTAACCGTGGAGCCACCCAGACATCATGATCTTGAATTTAAATATTGGACACGATGAGATGCCTGGGTGGCTCAGTCAGTTAAGCATATGACTCTTGATTTTGGCTCAGATCATCATCTTAGAGTTTTGAGATCAAGTCCCGCATTGGGCTCCTGGCTGGATGTGGAGCCTGCTTAAGGTTCTCTCCCTTCCTCTCCTTGTGCCCCTCCCCCTGCCCACATGCTCCTTCAGTCAATCAATCAATCAATCAGTATTGGACATGTTGGCTCAGGTATTTTCTGGGTTGGAAGAGCATACGACACATATCACAGTGAAACCTATCCTGGCCGTATGTATGAGTGTAGAAAACCTGCTTAGCAAATATTGAGAATTCATAGGCTGCCAGTGTCCTACTACACTCTCCGAGTATGTTATCCTACACTGTTCAAGGCCAGAATTCTCCCTTGCTGAGCTCAATACTTGGGTAGGCTACTCTCTGTCAAACTGTACTATGTTTAAGGAAAGAGGGTGTCTTATAAAAGATAAAGGAAATTTATTTTCAGGCTTCTTGATCACATTTCTAGACAAGCGTGTTTTATCTAATAGCTTCTGAGGGCTGTTGTAACAAAATACCACAGTCTGGGTGGCTAACACAACAGAAATATATTGTCTCACAGTTCTGGAGGCTGGATATCCAAGATCAAGCTGTCAGCGGAGCTGGCTCCTTCAGAGGGTGTGAGGAAGAATCTGTTCCATGCCTTTTCACTCAGCTTCTGGTGGTTTACTGGCAATCTTTGCCATTTTTTGACTTAAAGAAACAATACCACATCTCTGCCTTCATCCTCACAAAATGTTCTTCCTGAGTGCATGTCTGTCCCTGTGTTCACATTTACCCTTTCTGTCCCACCCTGCTGCAATAATATTTTAATCTAAACTGCATGCAACAATCCTATTTCCAAATAAGATCATATTCTGAGGTATTGATGTTTTGGACTTTAATATATGAATCTTTGGGGGACACAATTCAACCCATAACATCTAGTAATGATACTAAACGATATGCACGTAACACAGAATGTACCAAGCACTGTCCTGGCAAGTACTTAGAATCATTAACTCATATAATCCTCATAAAAACCCTAGGAGATAGGTACTATTATTATCCCCTCTTTATAGATTAAAAAAATTGAGGTATAAAAAGGACATTCAGCTAGCAAATGTGGATCTTGAATTAGAACCTAAACCAATTGACTCCAACCTACATACCCTTACACAACAAAATGTACTCTGCCACCAAAATGTACTGTGCCACCATCTAGGTATTTGTAAAATGTCCAAATGTTTTTTACATTATTTAATACATAGATGAAGAGTTTATGAACCTCATCTCTTAGGATGGCATTATGAAAGGAGTTATAGTCCTCCTTTTCAGAATAATATAGATTATACAGAATCAGAATGGTGCTTGATTTCCCTTTTAAAGAGAGAATATGTTAAACTCATGAACTGACTCATTATAATATATATATATTATATATATAATATATATTAGGTTAAGCCATATGAATTGTATTTTTTTTTTTTTTTTTTAGAGAGGAAGAGAGAGGAGGTATGGGACAGAGGGAGAGGGTGAGAGAGAAAATCTTAAGCAGACTCTACACCCAGTGAGGAACATGGGGCTCAATTTCACAACTCTGAGATCATGAACTGAGCCAAAATCAAGAGTTGGACATTTAACAGACTGAGCTACCCAGGCGCCCTGAAATTTTTTTTTATGAGGTAAAAGATGGCAGCAAATTAATAATTTTATGTGATTCAAGCTAATATCTCTATTCATACTTAAAGCCAACTTTTGTTGGTTTCTAAGACTTATCGCTTCTTTGTTGATAAAGCAGGCAAATCATCTCATTTCTTGGGAAATTCTTTTACCCTTCCTGTCCACCCCAACCTGTCTCAAACATTTAAGAAGTCAGACTGGTGGCTTTCTTCGCTTCAGGAAAGAATGTTACATAACACAGAAAAAAAAAAAAAACAGCAACAAAAATATGATTTTTGGCTTTTGAAGTTCAAACACATAAATCAGAATATAAAATATAGATTTTGAGGGCAATAGAGATGCTACCTCTGTCCCTAGATTAAATAAAGATTCTATGGAAGTCTGGGTGGCTCAGCAGTTGAGTACCTGCCTTCAGCTCTGGGTGTGATCCTGGAGTTCTGGGATCAAGTCCCACATTGGGCTCCCTGCATGGAGCCTGCTTCTCTCTCTGCCTATGTCTTTGCCTCTCTCTCTGTGTCTCTCATGAATAAATAGATAAAATCTTTAAAAAATAATAAAATAAATAAAGACTCTATTGTAGAAGGAAAAAAAGTCTGAGTAGCAGCAAGAAATGAGGGTCAGTTACTGGGCAGAGGCTGTGCCTATCTGCTCAGGGCCAATCCCGGAAGAAGTTAACAGGATGATAGAATTATGTCCTATTTTTTAGTTAGTGCCGTGGAAAAGAGCAAGACAGTTCTGGGACCACATGCTCTATGTTGTGGTAATAAATTTCATTGGCTTATTTCATAGTTAACTTACTTGTGTAGACAGTAAATTTACTTTGGAGAATTTACTTTTGGAGAAATGAAGTTTTTGCACACTTGAATTTGTTGACTGGTATTTATTATTTATTTATTTATTTATTTATTTATTTATTTATTTATTTATTTTAAAATTCAAGTTAGTGTAGTATTGGCTTCAGGAATAGAATTTAGTGATTAATCATTTACATATAACACTCAGTGCTCATCCCCACAACTGCCCCCCTTAATACCCATCATCCATTAGTCCATCCTCCACCCACCTCCCCTTCAGCAACCCCGTTTGTTCTCTATATTTGAGTCTGTTTTATCTTATTTTATTCTTCTTTCTTTTCCCTTATGTTCATCTGTTTTGTTTCTTAAATTCCACATATGTTGTTTTTTGATAGATGACAAAGAGACACTGTAGATTTTAGAATAGTCTGAGAAAGTTATTTTAGAACATTTTTTTTTTCTTTTTATCCGACTGACTATCCAAAAAGTATCTAGAAGTGAAAATTCATCAGTAGGTCGTATTTAAAGGCCTACTTGCAAGTCCATTATTTTGGATTTGGCACATCTTCAGACAAATCTAAAAAAGATTTTATTTACTTATTCATGAGTGACACATACAGAGAGAGAGAGGCAGAGACACAAGCAGAGGGAGAAGCAGGCTCCATGCAGAGAGCCCGACGCGGGACTCGATCCTCGGTCTCCAGGATCAGGCCCAGGGCTGAAGGGGGCGCTAAACCGCTGAGCCACCCTGGCTGCCTAGACAAATCTTTTTATATGAAGGGTTAGTTTCCAAGATGGTCCACAAAAATTTAGATAACTTGTAATATTAATTATTATTTATGCAGATAAATTATTTTGCAAATTATAGCAATCACTACATTCATGGAGATCTAGAAGTTCTGCAAGGATTTTTAAATTTTGTATTTTTATTTTGATGACAATCTAAAAATTATTGTAGTCATATTCTAGATCATCCAAATAAACACCTCATTCTGTGATTCTCAAAAAATGTTCCACATATGAATGAAATCATATAATATTTGTCTTTATCCGGCTGACTTGTTTTGCTTAGCATAATACATTCTAGTTCCATCCATGTTGTGGCAAATGGCATGATTTCATTCTTTTTGATCTCCAAATAATATTCCATGATATATATATCACATCTTCTCAGTTGATGGACATTTAGGCTCTTTCCATAATTTTGGCTATTGTTGATACTGCTGCTATAAACATTGGGGTGCACATGCCCCCTCAAATCACTACTTTTGTATCCTTTGGATAAATACCTAGTAACACAATTCCTGGGTCATAGACTAGTTCTACTTTTAACTTTTTGAGGAACCTCCATACTATTTTCCAGAGTGTGCCAATTTGCATTCCCACCAACTGCAAAAACAGTTCCCCTTTCTCTGCATCCTCACCAACATCTGCTGTTTCCTGAGTTGTTAATTTTAGCCATTCTGACAGGTTTGAAGCGGTGTCTCATTGTGGTTTTGCATTTGTATTTCCCCAATGATGAGTGATGTTGAACATTTTTCATGTGTCTGTTAGCCATTCATATGTGTTCTTTGGAGAAATGTCTGGTCATGTCTTCTGCCCATTTCTTGACTGGATTTTTTTCTTTTTGAGGTGTTGAGTTTGATAAGTTCTTTATGGATTTTGGATACTAATCCTTTATCTGATATATTATTTGCTTATATCTTCTCCCATTCTGTCTATTGCCTTTTAGTTTTGTTGATTATTTCCTTCACTGAGCAAAAGTTTTATTTTTATATTGATGAGATCCCAATAGTTCATTTTTGCTTTTGTTTCCCTTTCGCCCTGAGATGTGTCTAGTAAGAAGTTGCTGTGGCCAAGATCAAAGAGGCTTCTGCCTGTATTCTCCTCTAGTATTTTGATGTTTTCTAGTATTTTTGTTTTCCATCCATTTTAAATTTGTGTATCATGTAAGAAAGTGGTCCAATTTCATTCTTCTTCATGTCGCTGTTCATCTTCCCAACACCATTTATTGAAGAGACTGTCTTTTTTTCCATTGAATCCTCTTTTCTGCTTTGCCAAAGATTAGTTGGCCATACAGTTATGAGTCCATTGCCATTGATCTATGTGTCTGTTTTTGTGCCAGTACCATTCTGTCTAATGATTATAGCTTTGTAATACAGCATGAAGCCTGGAATTATGATACCTACTGCTTTTCTCTTCTTTTTCAACATACTTTGGCTATTCAGAGTCTTTTTTGGCTCCATACAAATTTTAAAATTGTTTGTTCTAGCTCTGTGAAAAATGGTGTGTTGTTTTGATAAGGATTACACTGACTGTGTAGATTGCTCTGGGTAGTATAGATATTTTAACAGTGTTTGATCTTCCAATCCAAGAGCATGGAATGATTTTCCATTTCTTTGTATCTTCTTCAATTTCTCTCATAAGCGTTCTATAGTTTTCAGTGTACAGATATTTCACCTCTTTGGTTAGATTTATTTCTAGGTATCTTATGATTTTTGGTGTAATTGTAAATGGGATCAATTCCCTATTTTCTCCTTCTGCTGCTTCATTATTTGTGGGTAGAACTGCAACAGACTTCTGTATGTTGATTTTATATCCTGGGACTTTGCTGAATTCATATATCAGTTCTAGCAATATTTTTGGTGGAGTCTTTCGGGTTTTCTAGATACAGTATCATGTTGTCTGCTAAGAGTGACATGCTGATTTGGATGCCTTTTATTTCTTTTTATTGTCTGACTGCTAAGGTTAAGACCTTCAGCATTAAGTCAAATAGCAGTAATGAGAGTAGATATGCCTGTCATGTTCCTGACATTAGGGAAAAAGCTCTCAGTATTTTCTCATTGAGGATAATATTAGCTGTGGGTCTTTCATATATGACCTTTAGGATGTTGAAGTATGTTCCTTCTAGCTATACTTTCTTGAGAGTTTTTATGAAGAAAGGATGCTGTATTTTGTCAAATGATTTTTCTTCATCTATTGAGAGGACCATATGGTTTTTATCTTTTCTTTTATTAATGTGGTGCATCACATTGATTGATTTGTGAATATTAAACCACTCCTAACACTCAGGAATAAATCTCCCTTGATCATGATGAATAATCCTTTCCTTTAACATATTGTTGGATTTGATTAGCTAGTATCTTGTTGAGAATTTTTACATCCATGTTCATCAGGAATTTTGGTCTGTAATTCTCCTTTTTAGTGGAGTCTTTGTCTGGTTTTGGAGTCAAGCTAATGATGGCCTCATCGGATGAGTTTGGAAGTTTTCCCTCCAATTCTTTTTTTTTTTTTTTTGGAACAGCTTCAGAAGAGTAGCTATTGATTTGGTACAATTCTCTTGGGAAGCCATCTGGCCTTGGACTCTTATTTGTTGGGAGATTTTTGATTACTGATTCAATTTCTTTACTAATTACAGGTCTTTTTAAATTTTCTATTTCTTCCTGTTTCAGTTTTGGTAATTTATGTGTTTCTAGGAATTTATCCATTTCTTCCAGATTACCTAATTTGTTGGCATATAATTGCTCATAATATTCTCTTACAATTGTATTTCTGCAGTGTTGATTGTGATCTCTCCTCTTTGAGGCCTAGTTATATTTATTTGGGTCCTTTCTCTTTTCTTTTTGATAAGTCTGGCTAGGGGTTTATCATTTTGTTAATTTTTTCAAACAACCATATCCTAGTTTTGTTGATCTGCTTTTCTGTTTCTTTTACTTCTATATAATTCATTTCAGCTCTAATCTTTATTATTTCTCTTCTTCTGCTGGTGTTAGGCTTTTTTTTTTTTTTTTTTGGCTGTTCTTTTTTCAGCTCCATTAGGTGTAAGGTTAGGTTGTGTATGTGTGACTTTTCTTGCTTCTTGAGGAAGGCCTGTATTGTTATATACTTCCCACTTGTGCTATAACCCAAAGGTTTTGGATTGTCATGTTTTCATTTTCATTTGCTTTCATGTATTTTTTTTATTTCTTCTTTAATTTCATGGCTAACCCATTCATTCTTTAGTAGGATGTTCTTTACTCCATGTATTTGTGGTATTTCCAAATTTTTTCTTGTGGTTGACTTCAAGTTTCATGGAGTTGTGGTCTGAAAATATGCATGGTATGATCTTAATCTTTTTGTACTGGTTGAGGTCTAATTTGTGACCCAGCATGTGATGTCTTCTGGAGAATATTCCATGTGCACTTGAAAAGAATGTGTATTCTGCTGCTTTAGGATGAAATGCTCTGAATATATCTGTTAAGTCCATCTGAACCAGCATGTTATTCAAAGTCTTTGTTTCCTTGTCGATCTTCCTCTTAGATGACTGTCCATCTAAGGGTGTGTAAGTCTCCTAGTATTATTATATTACTATCAATGAGTTTCCTTAAGTTTGTTATTACTTGATTTATATATTTGGCTCCTCCCAAGTTGAGGGCATAAATAATTACAATTGTTAGATTTTCTTGTTGGATAGATTCCTTTATTATGGTATAGCACCCTTTTTCATCTTTTATTACAGTCTTCGGTTTAATATCTAGTTTGTCTTATACAAGTATGGCTACTCCAACTTTCTTTTGATGTCCTTTAGCATGACAGGTGGTTCTCCATCCCCTCACTTTCAATATGGAGGTGTCTTTGGGTATAAAATGAGTCTCCTGTAAGTAGCATATCACTGGGTCTTGTATTTTAATCCATTCTGTTTCCTTATGTCTTTTGATTGGAGGAAAGTCCATTTACATTCTGAATAATTATTGACAGGTATGAATTTAATGGCATTATATTACCTGTATGGTCACTGTTCCTTTCTAATCTATGTTGCTTTTGGACCCTCTTTCCTGCTCAAAGAGTCCCCTTTGATATTTCTTGTAGAGCTGATTAGTGTTCACAAACTCCTTTAGTTTTTGCTTTGTTGACTGGTATTCATAATTGCTACATGAGAAAATTATGATTTTAAAATTTTAGATCTTAAATTCAGTTTTTCTCTTTATTTCTACACTGAAATTTTTTTTTAATAGACATGGTTGCTATGGGCTGAATTTTCAATAATTTCTAAGAAGAATTATATTAATAATATATTCTATTTATGAACTATAAGGTAATGTATGAAGTACTTAGATAAAATATTTTCAGATCATTTTGACTTTATGTAGCAAAATCAGGTACTATATGAGGAAGTGGAATAAAATAAGATACAGTCTCTACACTTAATTGAATTTTGCATATTTTTTATGACTTTAATCTCTATTTATAACAACTTAAATAAGTTTACACATAAAAAATAAGTTCTGGATATACAAGCTGTTGGAGGTGAATATAGTGAATAAACAGAAAAGTCACATAGGTTTACCTCAGGCAAGCTTGAGTTAAAGAGCTCACAAATAAATACCCAAAGTAAATAACTGTACTTTATAAATTAAGATCCATGAAAGACATATGGAAGTCCCTAATGTAGAAAGATGACCAACTTTGGAGTCAGAAATTGATGGATCCTTGTTCGCAGCAGAGTCATCAAATTTTCTGCACAAACAACTTACTTAACAACTAGTTTCCTGAAGGATATTGAGGATTATTATAACTGACACATCTTAATGATTTGTAAATTTTATTAATATTATTTTAATTCTGTTGTTATTATTTTTCCATAATAATGCCAACTCAGTATTTATACTTTAAAATGGTTAATGATTATGGCCATCATTTGAAGAGTATTTTCTCTTATAATGGAAAACAACATTCTCTTCATGTTTATGTTTGGCTTATTATGTACAGTGTTCTTGTCAACTATCCATACAACTATAGTTGAATTGGAAAAGAAATGACATTTATTTCCAGTAATTTTTTGAACCAAGTAACCCCATTGCAAAAGCATCAGATGTTGTATGTAATTGTTGAATCATTATATTGTACACTTAAAACCGTATTACCCTGTATTCTAACTAACTGGAATTCAAATAAAAACTCAAAAACAAAACAAAGCAAATAGATTTGCTAGGGAACATAGTTAAAAACCCCTTTAAATAGAGAGAATTAGAAATGACAGCGGTAAGAAAGAAAATTAGAAATGACAACGGTAAGAAAGAAAACTGATAACTGTGGTTCTCTCTGGAGAGAGTAGAGGTTCAGGGGGAAAAAAGCATTGTCAGCATGAGAAAGCTAGAATCTTAGTTATGATGCCTGTGCTGAACAGAAGACATGGCTTTGGGCCAGTTCGTGGAGGGAAGTAGTGTTGATATACCTACCCTTCCTCTTCTCTTAAAGCTGAATTCTTTCAGCTTTTAGAAATGGTTGAACTAGAAAACATCTGTCCATTGGCACAGAAGACAATGAGGAAGCTTAACTCTCAGCCTGGGCTGGGGATAGAAAAATGAAGTCTTTGATGAGAATTTGTAGTCATAGGAGTGGTAATTTTAATCTAGCTTACCATTCATTGAGTCCCTGGAATTCCCAAATTAAAAAAAAAATAGATGCAAAAAGTAGTTGAAATCAGGATCTCAAAGCAATATCTGCATTCCCATGTTCATTGCATCATTACTCACTATAGTCAAAATGTGGAAACAAACTAAATGTCCATTGATGGGCGATTGACTAAAGGAAATATGTTGCACATAAACAATGGAATTCTATTCAACTTTAAAGATGAAGGAAGTCCTGCAACATGCCACAACATAATGAAACTTGAGGACATTATTCTAAGTGAAATAAGTCAGTCACAAAAGGACAAATACTACATGATTCCACTTACACAAGGATTCTAAAATAGTCTGTAGAAATAAGAAAATGGTGGTTGCAAGGGGATAAGGGGGAGGGAGGGAAAGCCAGTTGCTAATCAATAGGTATAAAGCTTTAGTTAATGTGAGATCAATACATTCTAGAAATCTGCTGTACAACATTGTGTCTATAGTTAAGAATTCTTTGTTGTTTCCAAGAATCTATTAAAAGGGCTTGCTCTCATGTCAAGTGTTTTTTCACAATAAAATACAAATGAAAATAAAAATAAATTGGAATTCAATTTTTAAAATATTTCTAAAAATTTTAAAGTATTTCTGAAAACTGTCAGTTTCCAAATGAAAATAAATCAAATAAAAATCCAGAGGAATAAAAATGGGAAATGGAAAACGTGAAGAAAAGATAAGATTATGTATCAAATCTTATGAGATAAAGCTAAAGTGACTCTCAAAATATTTTTATGGCATTTAATGCTGATTTTTTTAAAAAAGAAGAAAAACTATAAAATAATAAGCTAAATGATCAACACAAAAGGTTAGGGGAATAACAGTAGAGGAAACACATAGAAAGCAAAGAAAAGGAATAGTACAGGTGAAAGCAAAAGCTAATGAAATAAAAAACAATTATAATTCTAATTTAATAGAAAGGGAACATAGAATTAAAAAATATATGTGTCTATTTCTATCTAAAGTTAGTAGGAAAGTCTGTATGGCAGTGATGGTGAGAGGCCCTGCCTAGTGCAGAAATTAAAAATAACTATGAGCAATGAGCAGACAAAATTAGTATTATTATGATATGGTAGGATTATCTACTTAGAAAATATACTTAGGGAAATTATTTGACATTCAAAAAAATTGAATAGGGGCACCTGGCTGGTTCAGTCGGTAGAGCACAGGCTCTTAATCTCAGGGTCCTGAGTTCAAGCCCCATGTTGGGTGTGGAGCCTACCTAAAAAAAAAAAAAAAAAAAGTTTAATAAAGTTGTTGAAATACAAGATTAATATGCAAAAATAAACTGCTTCCCTTACATTGCATCAACAATGAGAAATGTAACTTAAAGCATAATATTTATAATAGTTATGAAAATTGTATAGAACCTAGGAATAAATTTAACAAGAACTATGAAAGAATTTCTAGAGAAAATTTGGTTTTTTGTTTTGCAAAACAATGGAGATCCAAAATAAATGGAGAGCTTTGTTATGCTCATGGAGGAGAACTCTGTAAACATTTTAACTCTACCCTTATTATATTATACATTCCATATAATTCCAAACAGAGTTACACTACAATTTTTCCTTCAAATTTGACAAGTCCTTGCCAAAATTTAGTATAAAAGGAAAGATCAAAAATAGTGAATGTACTTTCTGAACAGGTGGAAAAAACAGATATCTAGATTTACTCAAAGTTATAGAAATTTAGAAGGTGCAATATTTGTGCAAATATAGACAAATGGAAAGATGCACTAGGATAGAACATTCTTACTCATATGGAAAAATAAAACGACAGGTGAAAATCAGCAGAAAATGTAGATTGTTCAAAAAATAATGTTGGGATAATTGATTAGCCACATGGAAAAAGCCTCCCATAAATTTAGATCCCAACTTCACATTATCTACCAAAATATGAGTTAAAGGCATAAATGTTGATGCTTTAATAAAAAAAAATTAACAGAGAGTATTTTTATGACCTTGAGTTAGAGAAAGACCCTTAAAGAAAAAAACTAAAAGTGTAAACCTTAAGGGAGAAGAATGTTAAATTTTATTGTTAAAATTAATAACTTCTATACCGATTGCATAAGGATATATATATACTTATACATAAAATATATATAATATTTGAATACATGCAAACCTATGCACAATGATTTTTAGTTATATGTAAAGAAAATATAAAGATATGCAGGTAGATTATAAACTCCAAATCTAGATAGTGAAGACATAAAAGTGGTGGGGAAGATGTAGTGGGAGAAGAAGGGGTAACTATAAAATGAGCTCAAACTGACAGGACTCTCAGGATTTCAGATGCAGAAAGTGGAAGACATTGAGAAGATTGGATGGAGTTATGCAAACTTACAAATTTCAAGGATCAAGTGAAAAAAGAACTGCTCATTAAATATGAAATAAAGAAAACCATGCCAGTGATTCCTTTTGACATTATAGTGAAATGTATTGAGGTTTATTAAGAATTTAGGACGTAAGCTAAAATTCATGTGCCAGAAGTGCTGATAAATAGTAAACCTTTACTCTTCAGTCAGAACAGAGCATCTAAATATTCTATGATGTTAGGAACAGAGGGCTAGATGATGAAGAAGATTGTGTGACTGGCAGCAATTTGTAGAGTCTCTTGTTGAGAGTTTCTCAAAAGTCTTCTAAATTCTAACCTTCTTATGTTACCAATTATGCTATTATGGCACAGAGAAGTCACACAATTTCCTCCAGTTCACAATAGCTAATTAGTGGGACTATGAACCTATGATTTCCATCCCATGAATTTTAGTATAAGCAATTATTCCTCACATTCCTACAGTTTTGGGGGGTTAACTGATTACAAAATGTGCATTAGTTCTGGTCATGCATAATTTTATTTTCTGGATTTTTTCTGAAGATTCGTTTAAGTACAAGTTTTAGAAGGTAACCTTTCTTAAATATAGGTTGTTCATTTGAGCATTTCTTTTTGTGGAAAAGGAAAATTTTATATATTTATTTCTTCTTTAAATATGCTAGACTCAAGGTGCTTGAATGCCTCAGTGGGTTAAGCATCTGACTCTTGGATTTGACTCAGGTCATGATCTCAGGGCCCTGGAATTGAACCCCACGACCGGCTCTGTGGGAGTGGGCTTGAGATTCTTTCTCTCCTTCCTCTGCTTCTCCTGCTCATGCTCACTCACTCTCTATCTCAAATAAATAAATAAATAAATATTGAAAAAATTACGTGTGCCAGAATCCATAAATGGGCATTATGACTGTATTTATGAGAAAAAAAAATTGATTTGTCAAATTGAATTTTTCAAAATATGCCCATTAGCCACTAGGTGTCACCATAACCCACTATAATTAAAAGCCAGCATGATCATTTTGTAGGAAACGTCAATGGACAACATCTTTGCTGAAGCATAAAGTAGCATTTTTAAAGAGCTAGACCTGTGTTTTTCACTCTTGGGATTCTATAAGCTCTAGGTGGAAAGATTAATTAGAAATAAACTTCACATAGTTATTTTCATAGTCCATACACTAGGCATAACGGTAATACTGAGGATTTTGGTAACCAAAACAATGTTTTGTTGATGTCAAATAATGACAATGTTCATCACATCTTGGAATTCCACTCGTTGTGCACATGGTATTCACGAGAGGGGGGAGGTTGGGGGAAGATTCAAGATCTGCCCAGGTGGTTTGTTTCGGGGCAGAGGAGAGCAAGGGCTGCAGAGGAGGAGAAGCTCATCTAGAATGGCTTGGTAGGACCTGTGCGTTGGTGTTTGAAGAGTGTCTTCTTGGGCCTGGCTGACTGAAGGCCGGGTGAGCATCTATTTTCTCCTGCCCCAGTTTGTAATACTATAGTTTAACTGTGTGAATGTTTGTTTGCTTCAGGTAAAATATTCATTTGCTAGTGACAAACGATGAAGGCTAGTCAAGGCGTTTTCAGAAGTGTCTGTCACAACCCATCATTGATATTTGGGTTTTTGGTTATTTATTTCAGAAAAGTAGACAGAAAAAAAAAAACATTTGGGGTTCTCTTCATCTCTGCCATGGTACTCTGTGGTTGATATTTGTTATTCTCTGAATTTCTCAGCATCTGAACCCCTTGAAGAATCCCTTACCTTGTAAGATAGAGCCCATCTCCCACTGTGTAAAGGAAAATTAAAAATATTTCAGACTCCCTTGTAGCTAGGACATGGATACATGTCTTAGCATCTGCCAAACAGATGTATCTGTGCCATAATGTGAGTCAGAAGCTAGTCCCACAAAAGGGGAAACTACAGAATCCTTCCAATGACAGTGGTGAGGGTGGGGTAGCCACTTCTGCCCCAGGAGCAGAAGTCCTGCAGTGTCCATAGCAGCATGGAGTACCTGGTGTTTGGTTTATGGGATCACAAGCGCCATGCCTGTGCCTTGAGGTTGAGGGGTGGTGAGCGCCAATCTATAAGACAGTTTTGCAGAAAGATTTGGGGTGGAATTTCCAAACTATGGGCCTCCTAGAGATTATAAGAGCTAGCCAATAGCTTTCTAATACATACATTCCTTTCATGATTAATTTGTTTTGTCTTATTTTTGCTTATAACAACGAATTCTGACGTATGTACTTCCAGTTTCCAAGGCAGAAAAACATCCTGATAAAATAAGGCCTATCACCCTTTCTTACCAGATGATCATAGATGTTCTCTTTGCTTCCAACCATGAGCTGGATAAAATGGTGGTGGCAGTAGTGTTCTATATCTTCTCTTCATCTTTCAGAATATCACACACAAGTTATGGTACCTGTAGCCAGGGGAATGTCACAGCCTTTATGCAAAAAAAAAAAAAAAAAATGGAGAACATAAAAATACAGAGGAGCAAAGGCATTCAGTACTATCCTTGCAGCAAGATTTAAATCTTAAAAGCTAGTAGATCTTTGGTAGACCTATTCTATTTCTCAAAAACATCTGAGCCTTAGACCTCCACATTAAAGTGTCTTATTTCATAGACATTTTATTATTATTTGCATACACATTGGCTTTTTATTGGAAGTCTAGATGTTTTCCAGAGCAGACCGGTTATGAGCATTGGAGTCTGATAAACCTGAGTTAATATCTTAGCATTGGCAATTATTTGCTAGGTAATCTCAGGCATGAGTTACATAAACTTATGCAAAAATGGATTTTTAGTTACATAATAATACACAAACAATTTTCTTCATGAAAAGTAAACAGAAATAAGGCAAAATAAAATTTGCTGACATCCCTTCAATGCCTGATCTTCTCCCCAGGCAAACATCATAACCTTTTTCCTCACCTATAAAATAGGTGTGATAAAACCTTCTAGGTAAGCTTGTGGTGAGGCTCTCTCATGCAGGTAACTGAGTTAAAATGCTGCTTGCTTAGAGGAGCTTTACCTGATTTTGCAATCTAGGTCAGGTTTCCCTGCTCTCCTCCTATAACACCTTCTCCTTCTTCATAACAGTTTCATAGCTGTAATTTATTTTCTTAATCACACTAGAAGATTTACCTAGCATGTCAAATATCTGGTCTGTACAAGGCAGATGATATATCTGATATATCCTTAATTCCAAGGAGACAGAGCAAAAAGATGTTTTGGTATATGTTTCACACCAAATGTATATTTTATATTTGTGTAGAAATAGATGTATTTGCATTCTTGTTGCTCTCAACAGTTGAGTGAATGTGGACTTCAATCCATCAACTTATGTATTCAAGAAATCAAAATTTCTCATCTCTTCTAACTTAATTTCAAAATATCCAGTCGTTCCAGAGTTTCCATAAAATTGTGGTATCAGAGTAGGGGGTGTTAAAAGATAAACTGAGGCATATTACAAATGTTAAGAGTTTATTTGAGCAAAAGGTGATTCGAACCAGGCAGTGTCTAATCTACCAGATAGAAAAGAGCTCCGAAGAGCTATACAAAATGAAAAACTTTTATAGGCAGAATGGAGCAGGAATCAGGAAGTTGTACTGGGCAAAATATGGGTTGCTTATTGCAAGGTTACTTTCCTTTAGGGGATGGCGGGAGTCTATCAGGCAGATTACCTAACTAGTGCTGATCAGGTGATTCCTGATTGACTGGTTTAAGATTCCATTTCCGAGAGAGCTGAAACTGGATCTTAATTTGGTGATGGAAAGCTGAGCATCAATGTTTCTCTTTAGGGTTCATTATCTTGTTTCTAACAGAAGGGACCATCTGATCCTCAGCTGTTATCTGCTGCCCATCTTGATGTCCTTCCATGCTGCCCTCTGGTCCTTGGTGGTTGAGCCACACTGATGGTCAGTCATCCCTGGTCCTGCCTGGTCCTCAGTTGGGGGACAAATAACAACTAAATTCTTCTCATCTCTGGTTATAAGGCCTTTTAAGTCTAACTCTCCAGCTATTTCTATGTTCCTCCAAAGAGAGGGGCATCCTAAAGCATCCTGAGCCCAGCTGCCTAGGGACCCCATACAGTTCTTCCTGTATTGCTCCTGCTGGCTTTGGGAGCCAGACAGTTTGCTTTCTCAGACTCTACCTGGACCATTGTCTCAACACCTGGATTCCCAAGAACCAGATGGAGATTTTGTAATATTTTTCCCTTGTCATCAACCTTACTTGATCAGTCGGGTACTTCGTACTTGCTGTACATTCTCCCTAAAATGCTCTTCCCATAAATACCAAAGCTCATCTTTTCACTTCCTTCAGGTTTCACTGTTGTCTTATCCAGGGACTGTGCCTGAACACACCATGTAAACTTCTCTATTTGCATATTCTCTATGCCTTTAATCTTGTTTTTTTAAATTTTAGCACTTACTACTAATTGATTTCCTCTTTTTCTTTTCTTCTTTCTCTTTTCTTTCTTCCCTCCCTCTTTTGCTCCATTATTATTATAATTTGTCTCTTCCCATTAGGATATTGGTTTTATATAAATATAGGTTAGAATTTTTCCTGATCATTCTCTATTATTGTCCCTAGAACTTAGAATTTAACACTTCATACTGTGTAGACTTTTTGAACAAACAAGTGAATGAATGGACAATGGACCATCTCCTTGTTACTATATTTCCTTTAGGATATAATTACTTTTTTATGTTTCATTAGAGTTAACAGAAGTTTTTTAAACTATTTTTCTTCCAATTAACTATTCCTGGATCATCAATATATAACTTATTATTTTCTGTTTTTAATCTAATATTTTCTTTATTGAATAACTTCATTGTTCACTATTGTTCACTGAATAACTGCTGTCTCTTGTGGTTACTTATTCTTTTTGTGAGGTAAATATTTAACACATTTATTTTCCTTTTTTAATTTTTATTTTCCTTTTTTAAAAACAAGGAACAAGCTTGTGATTTTACATATAGTATTCTCAAATTTGTTGTTGAAATAGTTGCATGTTTTATTTTACAAATTGTTCTTTATTTTATTCCTTTGACTTAAGAGGGTTTTCTAGAATATTATGACCACAAACTATTTTTTGTTTAAATGTGTATTTTTAATATCAAATTTTTAATGATGTTTTAGTTAGTCCTACTGAACCACATATTCATGAGTCTTTGCCATGTTTTTTCCATCAAGACTGCAAGCAGCTAACATGGTAAAAAGCATGTTTCATTATGCATTAGCATATAAAAACACAGCCTAAGCTGGAATTCCAAGTGCTTACTAAAATACTATTGTTCAGCCTGAAGCACTTTTTGAAAAATTTCAGTTAGAGTTGGAAATAATAGCAGTTTGTTGTCATTTTGTAATTTTTCTTTGGAAACATTGAGGTCAAGAACAGTTGGCTAGCACACTTTCACATGAGAACTTTATAGACTTGAGGAACTAATGGTAAATGCCGTCTCAATGTTGTCAAGTGATCTGAATGTTTTCAAAATTATCAAAATAGAAACGCATGTTAAAAAGATAAAGAGAAGAAAAACAACACAAAAAAGAAGTACATTGTAATCAAACACGTCATACATCTCTACGTCTTGCTATGGATGATGACTCTCATGTATGAAGTTAGATGTCACTAAAAAGCACAGACTGCGATTAAAAATAGTTGCTGTGGTCAGACATGTGAGACCACAAAGCGGAAGAAGTCTAATCTTGAGCCACATGTATTTTTTAGAAACATCCTAGTGCCCATTTATTTACAGCAACGAGTTTGGCCATTCACTAGTAACCAAGGCAGGAAGAAGAGATCTGATACTAATGTAAAATTTTCACTATTTCAAGTTAAATAAATATAATGGAAATCAAAATATTTAGTTTTTAGATAGTTATGTTTATTTATAAAGCAATAATTAAATTTTCGATAAAAATTCATTATTTGCATAGCACTTTAATCTGTTATCTCATGTTTTTGTAATATTGTCTTGAGGAAGAAAGGGTAATTTTTTAAAAGATTTTATTTATTTGTGAGAGATTTATTTTGGAAAATGACTGAACACTTGAATCTAAAATTTTCCTACAGCTTTGATATCATGTAAATTATCTTTCCATCTATATATAAGTTGAATTTATAGTCCAATGCTTTGTGGTGTATTTTATAAAAATTCCATGTAACTCCTATTTTAAAATATCCTGAATATTGAAATTCAATTTTATGCTAAAATAAAGTATGTTATGAAACTGCAATGTTATTCACAACAATTGTGTTGTACACTTCGGGGAGTAGAGAAGGTAAGATATTACTTATAATACAGATTACAACTATTATAACATTCAGAGGTGCTATACCAAACACTGAAATTCTTGTTGCAGTAAGGCTTGAAACGGGCTTTGAATGATAGATTTGGCTTTGCAGAAGAGAGGTATAGCATTCTAAAAATGAGGATCATCCAAAAAAAAAAATCACATGGGACTCAGAAGCAGAGAGTAGATGGTGGTTATCCATGGCTAACTATCAAGAGAGATTGAAATAGCAGTCAACGAACAAATCCTGGAAGATTGGGAGCTAGTCGGAGATCCATTAGTAGATCTAGTTAGTGGAGGGCTAATATCAGTGCCTGGGTAATAAATACATACATAAAAAGTAAGTCAAGTCAGTATGAGGTTCTAGTGATAAAGAGGAAAGATGAAAGGTGCACATGTCAGAGTGGATATAAGCAGCAAGATTAGTTTAATTAAATAACTATTATTATGCAGAAATGAAGTGGACTTCTGACTCCTGGTCCCCATTTTCCCCATAAGGAAAGCCTTATTATGGATCAGTTCTGGGAGCTGCCAGAAATGGCTTTCTACACAGGATCTCACATAGAGAATGTTTTCTTCAGGTGGAAGACTGAATGAGAGAACCTCTTAATGTATCTTCCAACTCCAAAAATGTATGTACAATATTAAACTTTTCAGTTGGCATTTGTATATCTATTGAAAGCTTCAAGCTTATTAACACATGAAATAATTGAGCAACCATCAGTCTTGGTTCCTTCCTTTTAGTCTGTGACTAAGTGGTCTTATTTATGAAAAGTGTTGAGTGGGTGGAAATAAAATAGTGTTTGAGAAGAAAAGAGCAGTGGATAATACTCTTCAAAAGCCAATCACGATCCTTGGGTTTTAAATAAACTTGAGGGAAAATATGCCTCATCTAGTCTTCTTCTTTTTTTTTTTTTTTTTTTTTCCAGGAGTTTCCCAAGGGCATGCGCTTTGTCACCTCTCCAGTAACCACATTTGAAAGAAGGAAAAGAGTCAGACTGTTTGTGGTTATGTCATTTAGTGACAAGATTATGTTTGTCATTTTGGGTGATGGTTGCAAGCGCATGTCCCGTAGTCTCTCTGATGTCATTTTCTTTTCATGTGAGTTATTCTGTGAAGTTTTTGGAAAATGCTGTCTGACCATTAGAGGCCACTGGATTAGTCACATGAATATCTCCCTTTTAGATTATTTTTCTTAAAGGTTTCATTTATTTATGAGAGAGAGAGAGAGAGAGAGAGAGAAACAAAGACACAGGCAGAGTGAGAAAGAGGCTCCATACAGGGAGCCTAATGTGGGACTCGATCCCAGGACTCCAGGATCACGCCCTGGGTCGAAGGCAGGTGCTAAACCACTGAGCCACCCAGGGATCCTCTGTTTTTAGATTATTTTAAAAGAAGATTAGATTTTAATAATCAAAATGCAGAAGAGAATAAAACACATTAGGAGAGCTCTGGACTAAAATCACAGAGAGCTGAGTTCTAGACCCTTTTGCTTTGGGTAAACTGAGTGGGTTTGAGCAAGTCCCTGCATCTTTCTTAAGACTCTGGTTCCCTAGGTGGGTTTGGATGCATCATTTCTAAAAATCCCTCTCGGCTCTGCTATTTGGAGTCTGTTACCTGTTCTGGACAGGAGGGCTTTCCTTTAATATTGGTGACAGCGACGTCCTCAGTGGTTCGTGTCATTCCCTCAGTGTAGGGCTGATACACTGTTACCTCAGTAAGCTACCTATGATAAACAAGTCTAAAAGTCCTTCCAAATACTACTGATTACTAATGACAGTATCAGGTATTTGTTTGACATTTTATATTTTTCACTTTCGTGTCCAAAACATTCTTATTTGATGGGCATAATAAATGCATTAAATAAATAAAAGCAAATGAAACCAGTTCCATTATATAAAAAGTATTGAAGTTCATACAGGATCATGGAACACAGAATGACAGCCAGTCTTGTCACCCAGTTATAATTCCCCTATGGCTCCCATGCAGTGATCAAAGACTTTTAATTAAAAAGTCATGTGTTAGGGATGCCTGAGTGGCTCAGGGTGTGATCCTGGGATCCTAGAATCGAGTTCTGCATTTGGCTCCTTGCAAGGAGCCTGCTTCTCCCCCTCTGCCTCTGTCTCTGCCTCTCTGTCTCTCATGAATAAATAAAATCTTTTTAAAAAGTTATGAGTTATAGAGGTTTCTAGGTGGCCTAGTCAGTTAAGCGTCTCACTATTGAATGCAGCTCAGGTCATGATCTCAGGGTTGTGAGACTGAGCCCCGAATTGTGGAGCCTGTCAGTGTGGAGTCTGCTTAAGATTCTCTCTTTCTCCCTCGCCCCTCCACTTCATGTACACTCTCTATCTCTCTCCTTAAAAATAAATAAAAAAATAAAAAAAATAAAAAAAATAAAATAAAATAAAATAATTATGAGTTATGTTAGGTCTTAGGATTTTTGGCAGAATAGCATTTATCCCTTTGGAAAACAATAGTTCTAAAGTACAGAGATAAATTATAGATAATAGAGAGATCATACCTTTAAACTGATAGGCGATCCTCACTCTGCCCCTTATTAGTGCCCTTGGAGAAGTTATTTTGTTTTCTAAGCTTTTATAAAGTGAGGTCTAGATGATCTCCAGTACTTCTAGATTTACTAGTCTGTGAATCTCATGAGCGTATAGATGGATAGATAGATACATATAGATATAGTCTCTATATATCTATTATTTATATTTATAAATTATATATTTAATTGCATTTAAAATACATATCTCTTCTTTTCCATGGAAAGCCTTCAGAGCCTTACCATCACATATTGGGTATTTCCCCTTAGATAAATGAAAGTTTTAAGCACACCCTCAAAGTCATCCTAAAAGAAGGGAAGCTCCTCTGACCTTAATGCATATATGTTTTGACAAGTATGAGGAAGTATTATTTCATGTAGTGGTCATTTTTCTTAAGGAACTTGTTATCCCGGAGGCTGTGGTTTGAAAGCGTAAGGTACATCAAATCTAGCTACCATTTATTGCTGACCTTCCACGCGCTAGGTGTTGAGCTACAAGCTTTGCTGAGAGTACTTCATTATACACGCAAACACAGAGACACACATGGGTATTGTTCTCATTTTATAATTGGGAATCCTGGAGCTCAGAGATGTTAAGCTACTTGTCCAAGGTCACATAGGTAGTAGTGATGTCAGAATATAGGCTAGAGTCTGTCTGTTAATGCCACTGATGCCCTTAACTTCCAGACTGCCTCCACAAAATGATTTAAATATATAACAGGAAGCCAAACAAAATGTTCTGGGAGGGGGGTGGGGGAACCCTGCTACCTTTCTCAGTTTGACATAAATCAGGATAATCTCTTTTTCTCCAGTGTATTTCTCAATGATTTTGTCAGATCCTAGGTCAGATAAACCATGACATGCTTCTATGAGGGAAGGACTGTGTATTTATCACTGCAGTTCCATACTCAGCACCGTGCTGGCCACAGTCAATGTGTGTTGAATGATTAACATTCAAGACGGTAATGTATTCAGTAACTATTTATAATTGTTTACCTATCTGAACAAGGCAGTCTAAGACATGTCCCTTACCTTCCAGAAGGTTAGAATTTAGAGAAAGGGGGATAAAACATGCATTTTAGTATTAAATGAAGTAGCACATTTTCCTCCAAGATGATTATTGCTTCATTCAATCTTAAAATATAGGCTGCGCAATAATCAAATTATCTTTAACTCTCTTTCATATTGCTTGACTTTTAAAAAATGGGCTTTTATCTAATTTCTCAGTTCAAGAAGATATTCTTAGGTACCTACAATCTAAAAAATTCAGCAATTACATTTTTTTTTTTTGCCAAGTTAACCATCTCATATCTATTCTTGTCAATATTAGGCAATCCTGTTGCTGATTCTATGGTGCAATCTATTTATCTACTGTATTCGAGTTCTGTATAGAAACAGAACCAGTAGGATGTATGTATATCTTTAAAATGTGTGTGTGTGTGTGTGTGTGTGTGTGTGTGTTTCAATGCATTGGCTTTTGTAATTCTATAATTGCGGGGGCTGGCAAATCTGAATCTGTAGGGCAGGCTGGTAGGCTTGAAACTAATGCTACAGTCTTGAGGCACAATTTCATTTCCCTCCGGGAAACTTTGATTTTGCTCTTAAGGCCTTTCAACTGATGGAACACCCACATTTCTAGGTAGCAAGGGCAATCTCCTTTACTTAAAATCAGCGGATTATTTACATTTATGTAAATCACACCTACAAGAGATTTTTCACAGCAACACCCAGATTAGTATTCAAGCAATTGGGTAACTATAGCACAGCCAAGTGGGCACATAAAACTAATCATCATGATTGCTGTTGGTAATAAGAATATCGCCAGACTAGAATCAACAGTTTTTCCCTTTTTTGCAAAGTGTAAAGGACTCCTTTTGTGTTATGTTAAACTTCTAGATTGAATCTTGAAGATCTGAAATCCCCACGAGGAACCGTGGAGTTCTGAAAGATCAAAAGCAATGCTTTGATGCCAACAACCAGTGAAAAATTGAGTCCTTTCAAGGAGTATCAGGGCAAACAGTCCCAGGAAATTTATCCTTCAAAATACACAATTGAGAAATACACCATCTCTGTTAAGATTTCATTTCCGCTTATTCTACCACTTTACAATCACTTATTGAAGCAAACACATCTTTTTGTAGTAAATGGAGTTGAAGTCTAATCTCTGTAGCTCATCACTTGAAACAGTTTCCTGTAAATCAACCAAAAACTTCAGGTTAGACACACTTTCTAATTACCTTTCAATGGGCACTGGTTTGTTATCTCAAGTCAAGACTAGTTAGTTCCAAGTCTAATTTAGTAAAATTTCTATGCATTAATCTCTATATTTCCGTGAAACCATCTTTTAGTAATTTTATTTCAGTTTACATTAGAGAGTTCATTCTCAGAAACCACGTGCAAATCACACTTGTTTTGGGGCTTTCTTTCTCCTTCAGGTTCTCAGTAAAAATGTCCCTGAAACTCAAATTTCTTAGCCTGTGTAGTCCAAAAACCATACCAATTTTTCTGTCAATTCTGGGGGTGGAGGGGAATTGATGATCTTAAATTTCATAGTTTCCAAGGCTTCCTGTTTCTTTAACGATAGGCTTTGCTTAGTCTTTAGCATCCCCACACAGACAAGTGCTGACTTCTCCTTAACTTTATTAGTAGCAACAACAAAACATTTCTTCATTCACACAAAGCTAAGTAAGTACTTACTTACTAGGTAAGTAAGCAGATGTTACGGAGAAAAAAAACCCAAAATGTGTGTATTTGTGTCTGCAGAATTGGGTAAAATGAAGGGTTTTATATCATAATAAGTGAACCTCAAATGAAACAATAAATATCCAATATGCCTTGAGCCCTCACCACCTCCTCTACGGCCCTCTTTCTGTTTCTGGGCCTTCTCTTTCCTTTCACTTATTTGTCTCTTCTGCATTTATAGCTATTACTTCCTTTGAGGAGCTGTTAGAGCAACTTTGTCCCCTTCCTTATAGGGAACATCTTTCCCTTCCTGTATTCATTTGGATACTTCCGCCCTTACATTCTAATCTATCCTAAGGAAAGTACTAACTTTTTATCAGATACACTCTAACTGTCATGAAGAACAAGGAGACCTCAAACACAAAGACTGCTGAATGAAAAGGGCAAATATATATTGCAAGTGATGGAAATAATGCAGCCTAAAAGAGGACTTTCATCCAGAAAACATACACTAGCCAGGTAAAGAATCAAATATTTCCTGTTCTATGGAAAGCAGCTACGGAACCAAAGGAGAAAATTCTTAACTAAAGCAGAAAGTTCTTTCCATTTCTCTTCTCTTTCAGCTACCCATAGGAACCGTTTCATGTTTCTCCTCCTAACTCCTATATTCATTCCCTACATAGAGTCTAATAATGCACACTGTTTTTTGAGGCTCTTGATAGATTGGATGATATATTCATTCACTTAGCAAACATACAGGACTAATAGGCAACAGAGATGCAAAAGTAAATTAGATATTTGACTTCAAAGACATTCCAGGCCAATGATTGTCATTTAAATAAATAATGCAAATACACGTTGTCAGTGCTATGATAAGCTTGTATTTTAGATACAGGGGGGTTTGGACAATTTTTCACCTGCAATGTTTGATTATGGGCAACACATATCACTTTGAAAAACAAATATTATATGCACTGCAGATGGACAATCAACAGTGGGATGACGGAAAATGTTTTTCTAATGAACCCAGATCCTTGTTGGTTAAGGAGTGGGCAGGTGCAGAGAAAGGTGAGAAATGATAGAAAGGTAGAATAAAGATGAGGGAAGAAAAATTTTCTCAATTTATTCAGTCAACTGGAACACATTCAAATTACTGGCACCAATTTTGTCAGGAGTATCTAGTGGAATTTTGCTGTTTTTCAGCCTTGAGGATAATAGCTCACCAAATTTATACTAACAGAGTATGAGATAATGGGGAATATATAAGTGGTGAATCAGTAAGCTGGCTATTAGTGGTCATTATGTGGAGTCAGGATAAGATAATTCCCCTGATGCTGGTGTGCAGAGGAGTCATTGGCTGGATATACAATAGAGGCTCCACAAGTTATTGTTCAGCAAAATATTCATACAGTGTTATTGGCACTTTCTGCTTCACCTTGAGAAGACTTGTAAGCCATTTGTTACGTGTGTGTAATTCTGTACAGGGTAACCATCCTGTTCTAATGCATTTAATCAGAACAGAGAACAGTCTGGCATTGTATTATTGAAATATTACTACAATATCACCAAGTTACAATTGTAGGTACCAGCTTTAGTGAGGTAGTTACCATGGGACAGTTTATAAAACTCTCAGATCTGAGACCAGCTCTAGCACACTATTTACTTGCAGGTTTTTAACTTTGTGACTATTACATCGGTCTCCCTGGATAAACCACTTGATCTTTTTGCACTGGGGCTTTGAAACCTGTGAATAGGAAGAGTAAATTAGACAACACTAGAACACTAGATCTGACGTTTTATGATTCCAGACAATGGGATGAATAAGGTGTGTGTTTGTTTCCCTCTCACAGAACAGACGAGAGGAATTTTTTAGACAGAAAGCCCATTTATATTGTTTTCTGATCTCATGACTCCCTCCCAGACACGACTGGAGTGAAATAGACATTTAACAGGTCCTTGTTGACCGAGTAATGATCTTTCTGAATGGTCAGGGGCCCTCAGATATTTTTGCAAATATTCTCCAATTTGAACCCCAAGGTTATTAAAGGAAGATACCCCATTTTGTCAATGACATTTTTAAAAATATTTTATTTATTTATCTGTTTAAGAGAGAAAGAAAGAGAGTGGGGAGAGGGGTAAAGGGAGAGAATCCTCAAGGAGACTCCCTGCTGATCATGGAGCTGAACACCAGGTTTGATTCCATGACCCGTAAGATCATGACCCAAGCTGCAACCAAGAGTCGGATGCTCAAATGACTGAACCACCCAGGCACCTGAATGACGTTTCTTTTATGATACATCTAAAAACATGGATTTACCTTTTGGGGCATGTGAGTAGTTATTTTAGTCAGGTATTTTCCTGGAATAAATTGAACTGCTGTAATTGGAATTTTTTTCTGTTGTAATTATGTTATAGAGGCTGGGACATGGGTTCATTTTTATAAATGGAAAAGTAAAGTAATTCAGGCCAACAAGATTCATTTTTGAAAGAGAACCTAGTGGAAATATAACACCATCCCACTTCAGAAACTTGGTGAACAAATACCCAAGGATAGAAACAGAAACCCAGGAGATAGAAAAAGGCTCTGAAACTTAAGAAACAGGAAGAATGTGAACTGAATCCCGACCACAGGAGGAGTCACAAAAATCTCCCCTTGAGTATTCCCTGGAACTTGTTAGAAAGGGAAATGAATGGAGGAGGGTCTTTTAATTTCCAGTTTTAGTGAAAAGAAAAATCTATCCTGTTGCTTATGGCTAATACAGAAAAGAGGAAAAAAATCAAAGCAAGATGAAGATAAAAGGGGGAGATAGCTTTCAGCTAGTATTTTTGTTTGTTTTAATATCTACAGTGTCAGGCATGAAGCCACGTGTGTGTCACTGAGGATGGTGAATGAGGTAGGAATATAAACTGTAAAAATGAAGCGTCATTTTAAAGAAACTTAAGAATTTTGGGGACATGTTCAGAAAACTATTTTTTTTTAAGATTTATTTACTTATGATAGACACAGACATAGAGAGAGAGAGGCAGAGACACAGGCAGAGGGAGAAGCAGGCGGAGCCGGACGTGGAACTCGATCCTGGGACTCCAGGATCGCACCCCAGGCCAAAGGCAGGCGCCAAACCGCTGAGCCACCCAGGGATCCCCCAGAAAACTCTTAAGGTAATACCTTTTTAACCTTTTCACATCATTGTGCACATCTTTAAAAAAGACAAAACTAGTCCACATCACTGTTGTAAATGGTTGAAGACATCCATTTGCAAGTCAAAGGTGAAACTGGGAGGCTCTGGGACTTTAGCCACCCTGTTCCCAACTTGAAGGCCTAAGGAGTTAAGTATCATTGTTCACCTGACATTTAAATACCATAATGATAAATATGTTACTGTGTTAGCTACCTGAAAGGTTATAACAAAGAGACTCCAAAGACAATGGTGAAACACCTCCCTCCAGTAATAGTGCAGATAGATATCTCCTACTTCCTGAAGTCATTCAGGGACCAAAGCTACAAGGGTAAAGCTCTGCCCTCCTCTGAGGCATTGTCATCATCTGCTTACTTAAGGCTGGGTGGGTGTACATCAAGGTCCCAGCTGGCAGAAAGTGGAATAAAGTGTGGAGGTGTCCCACCCACTGGCTTATTGCCGTGGGTATCAGTGAAATACATCACCTCCACTCCCCTCCACTCCCCTCCACTCCCCTCCACTCACAATCCCCTTTGAGAACTGAGTATGGCACACCTGACTACCTAGGAAGAGAGAACAGATTTTGCTGAACATCCAATGTTCCCCACCACAATTAAAATTTTTTCCTTTCCTTTTTTGAAAAACAAAACAATGTAATGGTTTACAAATATTTTTATGAATGTTTCCTTATTTTTAACCTTATGAATGTTGGGTATATTAATTAAACAACTAGGATTTCTCAATAATAGTAACATATAGTTATAGTGAGTTATTATTGAAAATTTATGTTACATGCTTAAGAGATGAAAAAAATTAACACATATCCTTCTAGGGCCTTCCATAGTAAATATAAACTCAGAAAAAATACCAGCTTAAGTTAAGAATAGAAGGGACATGAAATAAGTTTCTATAGAGTTAATTGCCTAAGGAAGGTAGCAGGTAGAAAACAAGATATGAATTTGGAAGATAACCCCAATTTTTAATGTTCTGATAGGGCTTTAGTGGAAAGAATGATATGGGTTGGATTTTGAAGGAATAAGAAGATTTGGATGGCAAATAGAGTGAAGTTATTCTATATGAATTTGGGCTACCCCCCAAACCCCTAGCATAATATTCTGAGACTAACATTAGTAAAGTTTATTGATGGACTAAAAGCACATGGTAAGAAATTTTAAGGTTTATTAATGGGATGTTTTATTATCTCTTTGAACTGAAATGAAATGTTCAGGTAGTTAGAAGACTAGTAGATAGATCATTTGGGGTATGTTGCAAATAAAAATGGCTTTTTCCAGGGAAAAGATTTGGTAAACTCAATCAACCAATTATTGCTATTAACAATAGTTACTACAAATAGTGGCATACAGATGTCCTTTTCTTCCTTTCTTTCCTTTTTTTTTTCTTTTAAATACAGAAAGGCCTCTCTCGGACATTTTGTCACAAGAAAGATCCTATATTGAAATGATCTGTTTATGAGTCACTCGTGTCTCCCACACTTTAAATATCTTGAGGTAGAAGCAGTAGACTGTCTGCTGTATATTCATGTTTCACCTTTATAGTGTAATTGCTAGAAGGTGGCTGTCCAGCCAGAGGCTGCATTTCCCAGACTCTTTTGAGGACTCCTGAGGCCATGTGACTACAGTTCTGGTCAAGAGAATGATCATATTGCTTCTAGGCTCCATTCATGAAAATCTCATGTGTGGTCATCTATATATTTTCTTTCTTCACCTGCCAGCTAGCTATTGATGCATAGAAGTAAACTTCTATTAAGTCACTGAGATTTTTGTCTTTTCCCCTGCTAATGAGGTAGAACTTGCCTTGTCTAAGATACATCTTGATTCAAGAAACATTTGTTCTATGGTTTATATTTTAATATGCTTAGTACATTGCCTTGCTGAGAGTACATGTCAATAAATTCTCATATAGAGATTAGACTACATGCATTGAATTCTTCAAAAGAAAATGTCAAGAGTCCATTTTGAGCTTATTATTTTAGTTGAATCTTAAGATTTTTTTTTGTGGTAAATATAAATATGTTGAGTTGATTAATAAAAGGAAATAAAAATAAAAATTAATTTAATTTAAACATGTATACCTCCCCCCAATAGTAGTTATTAAAATCTGGGTGGCGTAGGCATTCAGAGTGATAGCAGCAGGTAGAGAAAAATAAAACAATCATTTATATGTGCTGTTTTGTTCACAGGTTGGTTTTGTCAATATGTGCCAGACATGATGGGGTAAGGGATTATTGGGCTTTACTCTCTTTTTCCCTTTTTGGTCTCCATTTTCCTTTTTTCTTTATTCCCTTGATTTAATTCCCATCTTCTTTACCTTCCCTTGCTGCTAGTTTAGGAACCAGAGGCTTCCTATCAGCATTGAGGTAAGGCAGTTCTAGACTTTGACACACTTTACCACAAAGCCCTGACCAGTGAGTTAGAAGGAAGTTTGAAGGGCTCTGTGTCTACAACTTTATACCTCAAGATGGCTCCTGGGTGGGAGATAGCACTTCACAAAACTCATTACGTGTCCCCTTCCTGGTATTTCCCACAATCCTGGCCCTGTTCCCTGTCAGTCTCAGCAGTAGCTTTAATATCCTTTTTTTCTTTTTCTCTTCTTTCTTCGTCTTTTTTTTTTCATTTTTTTTTTTTTTTTTTTTTGCCTCTTTGCATTGACTCTCCAGTTCTGATCCTTAGCCTGTCTCCTAAGAAAGTGCCCTCAATTAAAGGGAAGTAGTCTCATCTCCCTGGCAACAGTGACCCACTGGCCAGCTACCCATTCCAGTAACTCTCCCCACCTCAAGCCTACACCTGCTATATTTCTCCTTAGCTGAATTGCAGAATCAACAATCCTTTTGCTGTTTCTTTTCTTTCCTTCTTTCCTACTCTTTTTCCTTCTCTTGGGAAGTCAAGTGAGCCTTCTCCATTTGATGATTCACTGGCTGCTGCAGTGTTCTTTGTCAAAAACCTACACTTAGAATCTAATCTTTTGAAAATAGAAGTCTGCATTCTTTATTTTTACAGTTGATTATTATTAACCAAACATCCTTCCATGAAGTAGCTATTTCATAATAGTGGAAATGCTTAGGGGGTGAGTCAGTAAATGACCAAGTTGTCATTCTAATATTACAAAGCTTGAAAGGTTCAGTTAGCAGATAGTATTTGGTGTAACCCAGAGACATTAAATATTTAAAAATATTTTTAAAAATAATGCAGGATACCACGCAGGATGAAGCAAATCCTCAAAATAGTTAAATGATATAGAATCAATGTTCCCAAGGGGTTTTTTTGATGATGACTGAGAAAATGTATCATCTGTATGGGTGATGTCATCATCCAAATAAACATTTATCATAATGCTGTAAAAAGTTGATTTTTAATGTAAAGAATATTCTGCCACAGGTTGGGCAAATCACTGTACCTTGCTGAACTTTGGTTTACCATCTATAAAATATGAATAGTAATAGCTCTTTATATCTCGTAGTACTGTTCTGGAATCAAATGATATATGTTAACAGCTGTGAATACTGGGAGAGGTTTTTGTCTTCCTATTTTGCTTGTGCACATACCATCTGCTAGATCAAACTGTAATCACGTTGATGGCATAATATGTGCCTGGTTGATCATAGCAGCTATACCAGTACTATATTTAAAGAATGACCTTAATAAATTTTGTTGTAAACAATGAGTAATATATCCTTTAGTTTTGCCTTATTTCATTGTAATTTATTCTTTCATATAATATGTGAATTTTATAATCTGATTCAATTCCTTTTTAGGAAATAGATAGACTGTAAATCTTAAACAACTACATGATGTAGCTGCATCAGAGGTCTCAGATGATCCTAGTAAGAGTTTTTGGAGGTAGAATAGCCTTTCATATTTGACCTAGCTGAAGCAAGGGGGCCAGATTTTCGGATCCTGCACTGACTAGTCATTGGCTTCAGGCTGCTCTAAAAGAGGAACTGTAAACCCAGGGAGGCAGTTTTCTTAGGACTTGGGAAATTCCTGGAGAAAAACTCATCAGTGAGCTGTAGGTACTTTGGAACTTAGCTGCTAGGAGAGAGAGCACTTTAGTTCCTAAGATGAATTGTGCCCTGTAGTCCAGTAGGGCTTATATATATTAAGGTCTACACCTTGTACCACCCAGATATAATTGCTTCATATAGTATGTTGAGCTGTATCCATAAACAGCTGCTATAGAGTTCTGAAAAGACTCTTTCCCTGGGGAAAATTTGTTAGAGGAAGTCAGTGGGATAAAGTACTCTACCAACACCGCTACTACATTTGGTCTAGAGGCCACTTCTAATCCTCATTATTTTTCTCTTCGATTACCCATCCTAGGTTTCTGTCACCCTGATCTAGCACTTTTCCTGGTATTAGTGGCTTATATGGTGGGATGATCCAGATTCTCATTGTTCAGGAGTCTGATTTCCTGGTCACCATGCCCATCCAAGGGCATTTATCCATGTACCATTTAACTGTCAGGAGTTGTCCAGTGGGATCATCTGAGTGCCCTAAAAATTCTTCCTTATTCTTCATCTGTAACAGAAGCCCTATTTTTTCTTAATAATCAAGGTAAATGGCCTCTGCTAGAATGATGACTCCTTTCTTTGCTTGGTGGTCTCTTGGTACAAAGAGCTAAAGGAAAGCAACAGGTGCCTGTGATTTCAAATTTAATATGACTCTGCTTTGGCCTTTGATGGAAGCATTCATCTTCTGGGAGCAAAGTTACCAAGTGTGATAGCAAATGGGGCCACTCCTGCTCTGATCCTTTGGTTCCCAGGCGCATATATTCCACATATTGTGGGCATAGTGCCATATAATGGTCATTTATTAAGAGTGTATTCTTTATTCTAGAAGATGACATACCTTCCTGAAAGGATATCATCTTAAAATGATGGCTCGACTGTGCCATCATAAGATCATTCCATTGTTCTACCAGGCTGGCAGCATCTGGGTATTATGGGACATGATATGACCCAAGGATTCCATAAACATGTACCCACTGCTATACCACCTTTGCTGTAAAGTAGGTTCCTTGGTTTGATGTGATATGGTTAATCAAAAACTGTAGGCAAAAATCTAAGCCCTCTTAGGGTGGGGCTAAGACCTCTTGGCAGGGAAGGCAAATCTACAATCAAGAAGATATATGTTGATTCAAGTAAAGATGAAAGAAATCCAATGTAATCAACTTGTCATGAAATGGTTGGTTGACATCTTTGAGATAGAATACCATATCATTTTCTCTGTATTAGTTTCTTTTCTTGATGGTTGGACTTTGGCAAGGACAGTAACTAGATCAGCCTTCATGAGTGAGAGTCCATCCTTTTGGGCCAGTGCATGTCCGTTATCTGCCACCATTGCTGTTCTGTTGATGGGCTGGCTGAAGACAGGCCGGCTGAGGTCAACTTTTACAGTTATTCTATTTGATTCTTTATGCTTTTAGTGTGGACAATAATCTCTGCTGAGTGTGACCGTGTGGTAAAAAGACCATCATACTTTTGAACACTCTGGTAGGTCTACCCATATGCATCTCCTCTGGACTTTCTTATTCTCGATTTTCTAATCATTGAGAATTTTCTAATCATTCTAGGCCCCAATCCACTAGCCAAGCCACTCTCTACTTTCATAAATAAATGTCTATTCTAACTTCAGGTCACTTTTATTTCCATATGAAGTAGATAACCAGGTGCATCACCCCAAACTCTGCCACTGGGAGGATTTTCCCTTGCCCATCCCTTGGTAGAACTGTATTCTAATAGCTGTTCATCTTTAGCCTGTACCTACACACCATCCCAACACAACCCTGGGGCATTTCATCCTCCATCATTAGTTATAAGAGAGCCCTAAGCTGCCATAGGGCAAATATAAGACCTGTTCATGTTTAGCCCTGGATTTATCATTCCCACCACTCAGTGGATTTCTATGGGCCCACCTGATTTTATGGTTGGATAGTCTAATAGGACCCAGCTCCTAATGAGCAGACACTGCAATACTATTAGGTCCAGTCACAAACCAGGAGCTCTGAGCTGGACTGACTCTTCACACTTGTCCTAATAGAGAAAAGACACCTGGAAATTTGTTCCCCACATATGCCATCCATTGTATAGAAATTGTGCCTCTGACTGACACTGCCTGCAACTGGGAAGCAAGATGATCTAATTTTGAGGTTAAATTAGCAGACCTATTTGGCTCTCTCCCAATGTTCTATTCTCTGATCTAGCTGTATCAGTAATATTTTAGCCTACAGCTTAATCTTCTTATATTATTTCTCAATAATCAGAACGTGGGTGGGTTAAAATGACATTATTTCCCTTCAAGAGACGCTTTCAAGACCTCTACACCTACATAAAATATTAGGCTGACATAAATGTCTGCTCACAATGGGGGTAATATCTACTGGAGCAGCACATGCTTTTTCAGTTCTCCTTTCTAGATTTGGAGTGGTCTGGTTCTCAATCCAGTGTGCCCTGTCCTGTCAGAGCTCTAATCCTAACTCCCCATGGAGTTAGGATTTTTTTTTTTTTACAGGATATCTGATGCTTTTTAATCCGAACAGAAAATGAGGAAGTAGACAAGTTTGCCAAAGAGAGTGGTAAAAACTGAATGTTATGTACTATGGAATCAGTATATCAGGTTTTACTTTGGTAACCAGTGATTCTTATAGTTAATTCTGCAAAAAAAAACACCCAAAATCAGTTATAAAGGAACAAGAATATAAAAAAAAAACAAGAATATAAAATGCCCATTTTTGAACCCTAGTCTGATAAAACTGATTTCATATCTCGCTTGTTGATAATATTCAGTTTCAGTTTTCTCTGTGCAAATAATACATGTAAGTCATTAATGGGGGTTTGTTGAGGTGAAATCAATTTCTTTTAAGATAATTTGACATAATAACCCAAATATTAAAAAGTTATTCACAATTCACAGAGACAAACGAGTGCCTAGGAAACATAATTCACCCATGTGCTTCACCATCACTTGACTAATACCCTGTTCCTACATGTTCCTACGTGTTCAGGGAATTTGTCCTTTTTGTGTTTATCACTCTTTTATTGCTCTCTCCTCTCCCTCAGATTTTTGGACCTGCATCGAAGGGCAATATGAGTGTCAGCCTCCTGCCATACATAAAGTAGTCCATTTCCTCCAATTCCTCCATTTCTTCTGACCCACTGTTTTTAGGCCAAATTTGTACATCATCTTTAGGATGAATTCTTTCATTGTTAGTACTTTGGTTTCTTAGGAAGAATGGTCCTAGTGAGTTCCCCCTCCAATTTTCCAGGATGCTCTGAATTCATACTTCCTGTCTGAATCCTAGCTTAACCACAGACATGTTTCCAGAGCTGCACATTACATATTCTTGGAATTCTGATTTTTACTTGATGATTGGCCTGTTTAAACTTCCAAGTATTTATATCAACATGGTATGTAGCCTAAATTGAGTCAAAGTGACTGAGTGGAAAATACATGTTGCATGGCCAACTTATTTTCTCTTAATGTTTTTATCAGTTGCAAAATTTTCCATCACTTATTCTTTTCCTGCTTCTTAGCCCTCACCTCCCTTTTTGTGTTGTTTTTGGCATTTTCTATTCTAAGTTACATCTGAAATAAGCTTTTCACATATTGTTCTCATCCATAGTGTACGTCCTCTGTTCCGGGCAGCTCTATCTCACAGAAAAATCACAGGGTCAGAGAGATAACCTCTGCCTAATGTGGGAGCTAAATAATACTGAGTCGTGACACAGAAATTGCCCTGTTTTTTTCCAGGATGTCTCTAAATATATTTAGAGATGAAATAAAGAATTGTTTCTTTTTTTTTTTTAATTTTTATTTATTTATGATAGTCACAGAGAGAGAGAGAGAGGCAGAGACACAGGCAGAGGGAGAAGCAGGCTCCATGCACCGGGAGCCCGACGTGGGATTCGATCCCGGGTCTCCAGGATCGCGCCCTGGGCCAAAGGCAGGCGCCAAACCGCTGCGCCACCCAGGGATCCCGAATTGTTTCTTTTTGAAGAAAACGTTCTCTGTAGTGTTTTGAAGAAAACACTGTATGTATATCAGTGTCTGCATTCATCAGGATAAAACCCCCTGGTTACTCGAATAAATAATCCCTGAATCGCAGAGACTTTTATTTTTCACTCACAAAAATGCTTGTGTGGGTTTCATGACTATTCTGGGTCTGGTGATTCTTGCATGTAGTTTTGCAGTGTGAGAGTCCTTTGCTTCTAGCACTGTACATGGAGAAGAGAGAGACAATTAGAGTGTTTTATTCCCAGTCTGGGAACTTTTGCCTATCCCTTCTGCTCATTAGACAGAATTCAGTTCTGTGGCCTTAATTATTTAAGGTAAAATATCGAGTTGCAATTAAAGGAAAATAGCTACAGAGAAGTAAATATCCAACCAAATACTGACTGTATGAAAACATTCATAGAAGGTTCTATATTTTCCACTCACTGTCAGAGGACCTGGGAAATGTAGTCTTCCTGATGCCCAGGCAGAGGGCCTGAGATTGGTGGGCATGTAGGCAATCTATCACAACTCTCTAAAATAAAAGAGAAAAAGAAATCATTATTTTTGGACAATAACAGCTAAAGTAAAATGATATTGATGTGGGTAAATGATATTAGTAATTAGTAGAACAGATTTATTCTAGCCCTTTTGGAACCCAATAATGCCAGAATTTACATTTATTTGTGAGTTATAGAGCTTGCAATTAATCCACGATATAGCAGTTCAAAAGTTACTTGGGTCACTTTGAATTTAATCCACATTTTGTTGCAGCCATCATTTCTCTAATATGGAGGAAGCCATATCCTTCCTCCAGGATAGCATTACTCCCATCTCTGAGTGCTCATAGCACACTGTTCCTTTCTGTTGAGCTAGGATAAACCCCATGAATTCCACAGGTGCAAGAAGGAGGAGCATCAGGATGGATATCTTAGCCTTGTAGCATCTCAAGAAGAGGCAGGTATAGTTTGCAGTTGCTGCTCCCTTTTTCTTTTCTTTTTTTTTTTGCAGCTCCCTTTTTCTTAGGAACTTTGGAAGGGAGTGGATAGCGCCCAAATAAGTTAGCAATAATTAATGCCCAGGGGAATTATATAAAGTATTGGTAGCATCTGATGACCCTTTAGAAAGTTGGCACCACACAACGTCTCCCATTAGGGAGATGAAGGGCCACCAGTCCCCATTTGGCTTTTCACCAGGGACCTGGAGAGAGTCGCTGGGGAGGTCAACTATCACAATCGTAATTGTCTCTCCACTACCCTGCTCTTACAATGCTTAAAGGTCTATTTCACTGCAATTCTTTTTTACCCTTTTCTTTCCAAGAGTACTGTGAGCCTTTCAGTAATTAAGAGCTCTGTCTTATTCATCTCTGTTTCCTGTCACCTGGTATGGCTTTTTTTTTTTTTTTTTTTAATTTGACAGAGAAAGAAAGAAAGAGAAAGAGAGAACACAACTAGGCAGATTGTCAGGCAAAGGGAGAGGGAGAGGCAGGTTCCCCACTGAGTAGAGAACCCAACCAACCTGTGCTCCATCCCAGGATCCCAGAATCATGACCTGAATTGAAGGCAGCAGCCCAACCGAAAGAGCCACCGAGGCGCTCCCACCTGGTGTGGCTTATGGCACATAGCAAGTGTCATTAATTGCTGAATTTATGTTTTAATTTTTAAAATTATTTATTTATTTATTCATGAGATACACACAGAGAAAGGCAGAGGGAGAAGCAGGCTCCCTGTGGGGACCCGGATGCGGGACTTGATCCCGACACCACAGGATCACACCCTGAGCCAAAGGCAGAGGCTCAACTGCTGAGCCACCCGGGTGTCCCAATTGGTGAATTTATTAAAGAAGCAATAATCTAGACTCTTTTCTAGAAGTTTATAGTTGAACCTAGATTTCTAGATCTCTGAATTTAAAAACCACTGGGCAGGGGATATTTTGTACTTCTTCCCCTCAATTTTGACATCTTTAAGTACCTCCATAGATAGTATGAATTATAATCATTGCAGTCAAAATTGTGCCAAATAAACATTCTGGGATATGGAAACATGTTCTATCTATACAATGGATCATTTGTAAATACTGAATTAACAGATAGACTTAAGAAAAAAAAAAGTCGGGTATCCCTGGGTGGTTCAGCGGTTTAGCGCCTGCTTCGGCCCAGAGCATGATCCTTGAGACCGGAGATCGAGTCCCACATTGGGCTCCCTGCATGGAGCCTGCTTCCCCCTCTGCCTGTGTCTCTGCCTCTCTCTCTCTGTGTCTTTCATGAACAAATAAATAAGATCTTAAAAAAAAAGAAAAGAAAAAGAAAAAGAAAAAAAAAGTACTAGACTAGAATACAACCTGTTTTTAGAGTTAATTCAAACTGAGGGTTTTAAGACAGAGTATAAAAGATGAGTGGAAAACATGGGAATTTTACTGATTTAATCCATACGTACTGAATTTTTCATTGTGTTTGACCAGAATAGCAACAAAGAGTTTAAGGGAGATAAGAGAATATTTGACACCCACAAAGTTTTGGTTTTTTTTTCTCTCTCTCCAGAAATAAAGGGTAAAAATAGATTCACCTATTTTGAAGAGTGAAGGTAAGAGTGATTGGAATAAAGACTATGCCAGGAGAGTGGCCAGCTGACAGCAGGCCTCCAGTCCTCTTGTTTATCTCTGCTGATGAGAAGCAACCCTAGAACATTTCAGCCGTCAAATAGTTCCACGGTCAAGTTACTGGTTAGGCCGTCCATACAAGGAGCAGAATTCCTGCCGCAGAGTCAATTTCTTCACCACCCTCTGTTGTCTAGTGTTCCTTATCCCCATGGCAGTTTCTGTTTGTAGTTGACAACTGCTTTCTTTGCCTTTCTCTTGGCTTGAATCCTAGACTTTGGTTTTGTCTCCTGTCTTTGAAAGATGCTCTCAACCTTAGAGCAATTGCTTGCTTGCAAATGTGTTGAGTCTCTTGGTCCTTGGTTTTTGTTCTCAGCCTGGATGATGACTTGCAAGCTAAAAGTGAGCTTTGAGGGAAAACATGTGGAATGCTTCATCTGTAGGTGAATTAAGAATAAGCTGTTATCTATTGAAAGTATTACATAATTTATTTTGCATGTGCAACTTCTTAAAAGCATATGCCTCGATCTTCCTCCAATGCTCCCATCTTCTACTTCCAAGTTATTTAATGCACATTTATAGCTCAAAGGCCTCAAGGAAGACAAGCTCAAAAATAGACCCAGAAAGGAATTTGCTGGAACTTTGAGGATCCGGGTAGACACCCCAGAGGTATCCTATATTGTTCCCTCTTATCTATCACAGTATATTGCTAACCAAGTTTTGTTTATTTACCTTCTCCTTTCCATTGCTTTGATTGCTGTTCTAGTTCAGGCCCTGATCTCTCTTGCTGGGCTAATCAAACTAGGTTCACATTTAGCTTCCCTTCCTCAATGATGGCTTCTTTTGAAAGTGTCTTCTACAGTAAATCTTAGAATTAATTTTTATGACACAAAGTAATCATGTCACATTCAGAAAGAAGGATGAGATAACATAAAGTCTTTGGAAACATACATACCTGGATTTAAGTCTTAGGTCTGCTACTCACTAGTTATGCATCCTTAGATAATTTTTTTTTTTTACTTTTTTGTTTCTATATTTGTCAATCAATAAAATTAGAGTAGGAATGCTTACCTCAAAGAGTTTTGGTGTAGACTTAGCAAGTAATGTATATCTAGCACCGTGCCTGGCTCATAGTAGACATTAAAAAAAAAATGTATGTCTTGCTTTTTTGCATAAAATTATGCTGGTTACCTACCACATAAGAAATAAAATGTATTTTTTGGAGTGGACTAAATCCCTTCTCAGAATCTGCCCTAAACTATCTTTTCAGTTTTCCCTCTTATTCTTTCCAGCCACACCAAGTAAATCACCATTACTGAATAGTTTTTGTGTCCCCCTGAATTTCTGACCTTTTCACAGACTCTTCTCTGCATTGAAGTGTCCCCACTTCCCTTCTCCCCTGGTTAGGTTTTATTTAATCTTCAAGATCCACCCTAATTATCCCTTCCCCTGTGGAAAAAAAGTGGAGGAAACCAGCCAGCAAATATTATAACAGGTAATAATGCATATTAAATATAGGACAATAGCAAATACTTTTCCTTGATGAACAAATCTAATGTCTAATGTATTATTTGAGTAACTATTTTTGTTAATAAAACTTGGAGTTGGAGAACTTTTTAAAAGTCTTACATCTTTTTTCACTTGAGAAATGAGAAAATTATCAGGCATCATGAGGTGTATGTCACTCTCATTTCTATCTTGTTAGATTCCTAGTTTTCTGTGATACACATATTAGAAATAATGTAAATCCAAGAAAAGCAATTTTTTTTTAAAGTTAATGCCTTTTAAGCCATACATATTGTTGACTGCCACTTCTTTAGTATGACAATAGAACACAACCTGTAAGCTGAGATTCAGGTCAAGCAGCTGGATTAGATTTCTTTAAATAGTAGATGTCACTAGAGTTAATCACATTATTGTGAATACTCTTTTTTTTTTTTCAAAGATTTTATTTATTTATTCATGAGATACACACACAGAGAGAGAAGGCAGAGACAGAAGCAGAGGGAGAAGCAGGCTCCATGCAGGGAGCCTGATGTGCGACTCGATCCCTAGACTCCAGGATCATGCCCTGAGCCAAAGGCAGACGCTCAACCATTAGCCACCCAGGCGTCCCAGTGAATGGTCTTATAAGACCGCCATACCATAGTTAAAAATGCCAATTAAAAGAAAATTATCTTTTCAAGTATTTTTAATATCTTGAACCTATGCTTTCATGAGTTCTTTTAAAATTTATTCTGTTTATTATTATTATTATTATTATTATTATTAAATTAAGAGGTGCCTTAGATATTTGTTTTGACCATCTGTCCAAAAATTGGGTGGCTCTTTAACATGGCATCTTAACAAGACAAAGACCAGAAGCATTTATTTTATGACCGGTGTGTATATTGGACAGTTGCATTTCTCATGCCTCCCAGTCTGAAGAGCCTGGACTGTGTAATGTGACAGTAATACTGGAAATAGAAGCAGAATGTCTTGTGTTTATACAAACTCAGTTCATATCCATTTGACAGGGAAAATGACTACATAGTGGTGGAAGGTTTTAGAAAACCTTTGTGGAAGAGTTATTCTGTCCTGGCCTTGAATAATTGGCTGGATTTTGAAAACTGGAAGGCAGTAGGCGTTTTAGAGGGATGAGCATTTTAGATGGATAGTAGAGATTAGGTGAAGGCCTAGAGATAGTGAAGGCCAGGGCTTATTCAAGAAAAGACAACTAATCCAGTGTGACATAAAGGTAAGAAAGTACCCAGACAAGAGCAATAGGATTATACCACCAGTCTCACTGTGAGTTCCAGAAGGAGAAATTTGAAATTATTTTATATGTCATGGGAGATGACATGGTAAAATCTGTGTTTCAGAGATTGATGTTTGTGGCTATTCAGAGGATGGATGGAAGAGAAGAGGCTGGCAGATGGAAAACAAGTCAAATGAATTGGCAAGCAAGGACAGCCTACCCTGAGCCTACACTGAGGTAGTAGAGAAAGAGCAGGTGATATGCCTCCTACACTCGTTGATGGGCGGAGATTGACAAACTTGGTGATGGACTGAGGAAGGGATAGATTATTATTACTTGATTATTACTATTGTTGTAAAACTGAACCCTCTTCCTAAGCTTCTCTTATAATATGACCTGCTAAACCATGGAATAAAATTTAAGGTAGAAACAATATGGATTGCTTCCATGGAAACTCAAGAATAATACTTTTAAAATCTTATATATATATATATATATATATATTGCTCCAAACCCTAGCTGTGGGCCTGATGAGTAGTAATCCTGTATTGAGAATATCCATAGTATTTCACTATGGTATGTGGATGGCTGATTATTCAATAAAATATGGAACACGGGCACATGGGAAGATAGAGCTATATAGGCTATGCTGGAATGGGCATAATCTTGATTATTTTTCTACTCTCTGTAGGTGACCCCTACAGAGTCCTCTTATTTTCCTACTTACTTGACACTTAGAGGACTGTTGGAGACATGAACGATTTAGGAAATGCATTTTGGCCAGTGGGGGGCAGTGTCTCATAGCAGAAAGAGCAGAAATTGTGTAGTGAGAGATTTGTGTGCAATTCCCGCCCCCCCCGCCCCTCCCGGCAGCATGACTGTCTCTTAATTACAGGGTTCCCAGCCCCGAATTATCTTTAGAATCACTTGGGATTTCCTTCTAAAATGTAGATTTTCATACCCTATCCCTTCAAGATTCTGATTCAGTTTGGGATAGGGCCCTGAAAAAGGTGGTGATTGTGGTTATTTTTAAAACATCCTAAGTAGTTTGACAACTAAATTTGGGGACTAGTGATTTATTCTGAGTCTCAGCTTTCACAAGATTGCTATGAACATTGAGTTTTCTCAACTTAAATCACAATGAAATATTAATTGTTAATTAGATTACTTCTTGAAATTACTCTTCCATCCCCTTTTTAAAGACTTCTTCAATTTTTCATCAGTTTGAAGCTTGACTATATGAGAGCATATTTGTTTGCTTGTAATGCATTATGATAGCAAAGAGAAAACTAATGAACTCTTTCCAATAGATACATATAATACTTTAGTATGGGATTAATTTCCTGATAATTTTAGATGTTGAAGAAATGATAGAGTAGAAGAGCCTTGCTTGAGTTTTTGTTAAATGTGAGGAATAAATACTCATTTCTAAAAATGGCAAATAAATGTAAAGAGAAATAGCTTCTATATATTTTTAATACAAAACTCATTTATTATGGCACTGTGATAATTTAATTTACAAATAAATTCTCACTTCCCAGTTTAAGAGCAATAGTTTAAGTTAAATACATTATTCTCTTCTTCATCTCTTTCAAACCAAAAGCAAACAAAAAATATAAAACACCAAAAACCCTTGCAAGCATCAATAATAGCAACGGTGGTTGCAAACACATATTTTCCAAATAGCTATCCCAGTTAGAGATCTCAGCAGTTCAATGCAATCTCTATATAATAATATGTAGCATAAATATCAGTTGACCTTAAAGCTTATAGCATGTTTTAATCGGTTTCAAAACCTTTATTCACAGTTTCTGTGTAACTGGAGTTACCTGGCCTTCTCAGTACTGAGGGATTTTCTGACATGTCCACTTTTTTTTTTTTTTTTTTTTAATGACAGTACCACAGTATCTCCTTCTTTCTACTGTCTCTTCTTGCTTATGTGCCTTTAACCCTGAGCCTGGATAACTTCCATGTTAATCCATTTTGAGTCATTTGCTCTTCTCTTGGGCCTGTGGAGTCACTCAAAAGGGCCAGGTTGTTCACCCAGGGAGCCATAACTGGAGCATTCCTTCTGTCCTTGATATGATCTTCAATTCTCTCCAGCCCGGAACTGGTCACTTTAGACTATTAGCCTGAAGTTCATTCAGAAGATTTAAATATATATTTGATTTGAGAAATCTGGGATAGGAATCCTTTTCCATAAGAGTATATATAATTTTTTGGGCTTCATCAAAACACGTAGGGGTTGGTGCTTTAATCTTCTTGGCTGTAGATTCTCGAGTGTGAAAGTCAATGTTGATCTAAAAAGAAATACTAATTAATACGTACTTCCAATTTATTGCACATTTTGTGATGTGACTATGTTTGTTGAAACATCTCAAGACAATGGCATTAAGCCCTCAGTGATATCCGTTCAAATATCTCTTACATGCCTTCTCTCAACCAACTCTATACTAGGTGTGAAGGAAGTAAAAAGAAATATCACACACACAAAAAATCTTTGCTCCAAGTTAGCTCATAGTATAGTTGGGAGATGCAAAAGAGACAGACATGAAAAATTTAAATATCCATACAAGGTGATACATGTATCAGAAGAGTGATGTGGTCATTTAAAATTCATAGGAGAGGACACCTTGTGTAGCTATTTTTTGCTTGAACCAAGAATATTTAACTGGAAGGGGGGCACTACTACTAACTGAAAATATCTCTGTTGCTATAATTGTATGTATTACACTAATCTGTATTTTATCCTAATGTAAGATGAGCTAACTCATTCAAGACATTCTGACATGTAATTCTGGCTAGTAACACTGGTACTCCTTACCCCATCTCTATCATGCTAGCTAATTTTGCAAAACCAATCTTTTCATTCTACTGTCTTGAAATATTCAAAGATATAGAAAATTAGCTTATTATTGCACTGAACTATATGAACATACCTAAACATTTAGCAGTGAAATTATAATACTTAAAAAAGATCTAATCTTGCTATGTATGCAGAATGCTATTTCTGCATCTAAGTTCCTTTACACATAAACTGATGATAACGAAGATAATACTTACTTGTTTAGCAGCATCTGAATGCACAAAAGCTTTATATATTTTCTCCGCTTTGCGATGCAAAAGATCAGACTCTGTTTTTTTATAGTCTTCACAAGCCAGCCAGAACTCAATGTTCTCCTCACTGAACTCAGACTTTAGGAAACTTCTGAAGACATCTTGACCAACTAAAAATAAAGGGTGAGAGGTGAGATAATTAAATTATTTGAGCCAATAAACGAATACCTTAAAGAAGAAATTTGTAAGAAAAATACTACTGAGTTGTCTAGGCTCAAAGGTAAGATACGGCTAATGCTGAAGAAACAGCTGTGCGTAATTCATAAAGATGAGACAATCTCAGAGATTCCTTCACTGATAGTTTATCTGGGGCCAGACAAACCCGTCCACCGTCACACAGCTGCTAGCAATGGCTACAGAACTGTGCTTTGCTTCCATCTATTAATTAAGTTGAAATTCTGCTCTTGTGATAACAAAACAATCTCTTTTCTTATAAATACCAACTCCTAGCCAGACTGTAGATTATTTTAGGGAAGCAAACATTGACGAAGGTCATTTACATCATGTTTATTATTAACAAATATAAATTCCAAAACAAAACAAAAAACAAATATAAATTCCCCATCCAATCCCTATCAGTCAGGAAATGTGCTGATATGCTGATTCTATTTGCTGGTGTTACTGAGGCTTTTTGATGGGCCATTTCTACCATTTATTTGTTTGGTTGGATTGTAAACTAAGTCAGATGATAAGAGGGATGAACCACATTGAACTACTTGACACCCTAAATAGGGATTAAGAGTGTTTGTGGGGAAAAGAGGATTAAATTCTTCCTCTAGATAAAGACCACACTGCTTATTCAAACTTCTGAGTGAGATCCTAATCCCAAGAGAATTGCAATGCCCACGATGAGGGAAAGGCAAGCTGATTTCACTCCACCTTCTCTTATCAGAAACTCCCCACAAGACTGTTTAAAAATTCTTTTTATCATATATGTGTTATCATGTATCATGTTATATATAATGCAATTAAATACTGTGTTTCTCAACTTCCTTCAAAGCAGCAAGGCACGTGTCCTTGGTTTTGAATCCTTAGTGCTTCTAAACTGCCTACCACATAAAAGTAGGCTAAATGAGTCAATGAATGAATGAAGGAGAGAATGAAAATAATAAAATAGTCAATTGACCTAATGTATCTTACTTCTTACATCCAACAATTACAAAAATACATTCTAGAGGTAGCTTTCAGAATGGTCATAAGTTGAGATGTTTGGTTTACTTTTAAAAACTTGAAACTTCAGGACCCCAGCATAGCTTTAAATTTTGCTCCTATAATGATCCATGGAAATACCTAATTGTCTCAGCAAATTTGTCTGAAGGACAGTGGCGGACTGTGTGCGAGGTCAACATCACACTACAATGAGGAATAATATGCTGAAGCTATTAGTGACTACAGAAAAACTGGAATACAACTTTTTATATACTCTTCTATCCAGAACACTACGTTTTAATGAAGTCATTCGGTCTAATAGTGTACTGAGGTAAACCTAAAAACATTTAGTAAGTTAATCATACTTACTTTGGTTTGCAAGTAGTTTTTCCAGAGATTGAGACCACTGCATTACTTCATTAACAGAGAGTCTGCTGGGACAAAATTCACATAAATTAGTCAGATATTTTTTGTGTGTGTAATCACAAATGATATCAGAATGGCTGCTATATTTTGATAACTCCAGGAACTAAGATTCTAGTTCTATAAGTTTTCTTAAAATTTATCTGTAAGAAAACAAAACTTCCTTTAGAATGACTATCGTTATGAAAATATCTGTCAGTAGAACGTGAAGAAATCTAAATACATATACTGTAGCAGTATAATAAATAGCAAATTATGTACACACACGTTGGTACTTAATTTACGTTGGTACTAATGTAGTCTACTTTCATTTGGCTTGTTACTTAAAATAAACAAACTCTAGCATGTGCAGTATTAATCACTTGCTAGAATATAGAGCTAATACACAGGCTGCTCTTAAAATGATAGTTCAGCATATTAGTATACATACATGTCTTTGGATTTAGAAGGTTTAATTCCAGATTCCAGATGTGGGATCATAGATCTCAGGTATGCTTTCACATCCATTCCACTACAAAAGATACAAACATGAATATTCATATTTACTCAGTAGAATACATTTCATTTGCACAAGGAACATGAAATAAACTTCTCCAAGGAACAAGGCAATAATAAAAATAGTTGTTACAACATTTTCCTATGTTAAGCTTGAGCTAATTTTTACAAGCCAAAGTCTGCAAATATTTCCACATAATCTAACACCCTGTCACGAATCATTTAAAAAATTTTTTTAAATACAACTAAATGTATAATACATATATTATATATACACATCAGCTAATTTCTCTGATTTAGTTAACTAAATGCTCATATTTTTTTCCCGTTCATTCTCAATCCTTCTGCCATTAAAGATAATCTAAGTCAAACATTCACAAAATGAGACATCAAGTGAACTTACAAAGTCTTTGGCCTCTTTTTATGCGTTTTATCATCTAGAAGTGAATGATCAGTTTCTTTCAATTCCTTTGGATTAGCAGAGAAGAACATTCCTGGCATTTTGTCTAACCTTGGTGTGGAGATGCCTGCTGCTCGCATAGTCCTCACTCGGCAAATATCTGCTCGTCAACGTCTCTGCTGCTTTATATAGTAAAGGCAAACAGGCTCTTGCTGTTCAAATGAGTCTGTTTATCAAGTGATGTTACCACAGGCACTGGAAGTTCCCTCTTTCTTGGTGTGTTATGACGTGTATCTTGAAAAAAAAGAAGCATACAGTGATGTCTTGTGGTAGAAACTTAACCAAATGAGTATAGGTCACTTGATTAAAAAGAAAGAAAGAAAAGTAAGCACACAGAGGCACACACACATATACCACATGCCTAAAGTATTAGCAGGATCAGTCTTTGGTTCTAGGGGATGTCTGTTTCTTCATAAAAATTGCATATTTCAGTAAAATATTTCTTTTAGTGTATTTATTGTATCACACAGAAACTCAATATTAGAGATGTATCCCCTCAATGTTTTGAATATTCCTTGATTATAAAATTCCTCTGATCACAGTATTTTAAAGAATTCTTTTTTTTTTCCCAGAAAGTAGTGTAAATAAATATCTTTCTGTTTGACTATTTGTGTATATATCTGGTAGGAAGGAGAGTTATGAGAGGTTATCTTAACTTTTCCCCACTCCACCTCCCATCTCTTATTTCTGTTGCAAGAAATTTCTATTTGTGTTTTCCAAAGTGTGTGCTACAGAGTCTGCTGGTGATATACAAGATAACTTTAAGGGGTTCATGAATATTAATATTTACCAGGAATATAATTAATATATCAATCTGTGATTTTTTTTGTATATTACTGCTTAGGATAAGAATAAAGGAAAATTAAACAAAACTATAAATACATAAAAGTATAGTTAACACACTAACATAATATATAAATATAATGATACCAAAAAAATGACACAGTATCAAAAGAGAACCACTTAAGGTAAAATGAGAGTATATTTGGACAGGCCAATAAAGTCTACTTCTTAGGTTATGATGATCTTCCAAATTTTGGCAGTATCTCTGGAGACAGCTAGTCTAGCTTAAATTTAAGATTAAAGATTAAAAAACAAACAACCCCGCCCCCCCAAAAAAAAACTCTGAGAATTTAAATCCAATGAATTAGGTGACTGACTACTCACTGATCAACAAAGAGAGGTGAATGCAATGTAAGCTTTTATAGAGTTTATCTATAGAGTGTGCATATTTATGGTGTCCAGTTTAACGTAAACCTCCTCTGGTTTTTGTCACTGAAAAGACCAAACGAATTTTATACAGAGAGGCTTCTGGTGGTATGATGTACAGTTGATAAAGAAGAGAGTACTACTTTTCCTATCTTGGTTCTATCATCAAGATAAAAAATAAGTGAAGAAATCACATTTAAAATATTTGAAAATTTGCTTACTACATGCTCACAAATATGTATATTATGTTGTGTGTGCAAGCATCATTTGATGTTTGAAAGATAACATGATGCAGACAGAGAGCCAGTGAGATGAGCCAGCCACTCTGAAAGTGACCCAAACAAAACTGATGGGGCTTCAAGACTGCTGACAGAAAGGCATTTGTACATTTCTTGTGGTTCAGTCTATATTTACTTTTCTGTTAACATCTTCAACATTGCTCACATTGGTTTATCTGGTAACCTTTCATTTCTCTAGATAATGTAGGTACATTATGTTAGAAAAACAAAATTTATGGGCACCTCGGTGGCTCAGTGGTTGAGCCTTTGGTTCAGGGCATGGTCCCAGGGTCCTGGGATTGAGTCCCGCATTGGGATCCCTGCAGGGGAGAAAAAAGAAAAAAATTAACATTTATTTTTAATGGCCCGTTATTATTGTTATCCAAATATACTGACAACGTACAGAGTATGTTTCTGCAACTATAATTCTTCGGATGTGAATTAACAGTATCAAGTATCAGGACAACAGCAGCAGCAATGGCAGCAAAGGTTAGGGGGCAACATAGGTTTGGGAAATTAAGATTAAATAAAGTTCTTAAATTGGTTAAGGCAGATTTTCGGAGAGCCTTTAAAATGTTAATGGACATCTGTCGGTCTCTAAAAGGAGTGTAAAATATGCAGCAGTTTCCTTACATTTTTGAGAACAGAATCCTCATTAGGTCGGGAATATAGTCTGCAGAAATAATATTTTCTGAATAAATTAGGAAAACTCTGGTCTGAGATAGAAGTAAATTTTCACTTCATCTATTAATAATTCTTTTTTTAATGTTATTTATTTATTCATGAGAGACACACAGAGAGAGGCAGAGATATAGGCAGAGGGAGAAGCAGGCTCCTGTGGGGACCTGACGCAGAACTCGATCCCAGGACTGTGGGATCACGACCTGAGCTGACGAGAGATGCTCAACTACTGAGCCACCCAGGCCTCCCTATTAATAATTCTTTTATACTGATTTTTTGCTACCTACATACTGACTTTCAGTTCAGGCATTTGCAAGCAAGTACTTGCATATAATTGCATACTTCCAAGCCCAAATAGAGAAACTCCTGACAGAGGGCGTCCTCCTAAAATTCCAATGTCACAAATGAGTGTTGAAGTCAACTCCAGGGCAAGATAATGTAGCTGGTCTCTCCAAGGCTGCTTGCTAGCATATGCAAAGCATGTACACATGCCAGAGCTAGGCAAATTTGATGGGGCTGGATCAGCAAGGACTGATAAGTCCATGGCAGGGCATTGAAAATTCTCTATGAATCTTATAGTATCACTGTCTGGCCCCTCTTTGTGAAATTCATTAAGAAAAGACAAATATTAGGGGCCCAGAGTGGCTCAGTTGGTTAAGCATCCACCTTTAGCTTGGATCCTGGTTCCAGGGTCCAGCCCCACATGGGGTTCCCTGCTCAGCAGAGACCTTGCTTCTTCCTCTCCCTCTGCCACTCCCCCAGCTTGTGCACCCCTCTCTCTCTGTCAAATAAATAAATAAAAGCTTAAAAAAAAGACAAATCATAAAATAGTAACTTTACTGAACCCATCACTTTGGTTGAAACTGGAGGATTTGATTAAAAGCCAATAGAAGAAACAGTGGCTTTCATAAACACAGGCTGGTTTGTATACTTCCTATGTGAAATTGTGCATAAGTAACTGATCTGGAGTCTTAAGGAAAGGAATATTGCTTGTGGTCTTAGTGTTATTTAAAAGAAATTAGCAGACTAGTTTTAGAGCAATTTAGGTTTACAGGAAAGCTGAGAGGAAAGTACAGAGAGTTTCTATATACTCTCTCCACTTCCCACAGCCTTCCCCACCATCAACATCCCGCATCAGTGTGGTATATTTGTTAATGAACCTGCACTGACACATCGTTATCACCCAAAGTCCTTAGTAGACATTATGGTTTCCTCTGATGGTGTGCATTGTACGGGTTTTGACAAATGTATAATGACACGTATCCACCATCATAGTATCAAACAGAATAGTTTCCCTGCCTTAAAAATCCCAGTGTTATATTTTAAAATATCTAGGAGATTGGTTCAATAAGACAGTTCTGATTATGGATATCAATTGTCATGAGGAGAATTTTAATTATTTTTGCTGAGTTGATTTTACATTTTGGTTCCAATCACTCCAGCCACCTGAATCTTAGGGAATGCTTTGCTATATGACTTTTTCAAACTTGGTATTGACTAAACTGATTTTGAACCTTTATAATATTGCTGAAATTTTGTTGTGGACGTTAGGAATTATGGGGAAAAGGACATAATGAGTCTGAGGTTGTATCTTAAAAATAAAAAGTCAGTGACATGAACAGAAATTTTGATTCATTAAGACAAAATGTCTTCAGGGGTCCCTGGGATGGCTCAGTCAGTGAAGCTCCAACTCTTCATTTTGGTTTAGGTCATGATCTTAGGGTGAGGGGATTGAGCCCTACATTTGTTAAGCCTAGAGCCTGCTTAAAAAAAAAAAATTTTCTCTCTCTCTCTCTCCCTCTGCACCACCTTCCCCTGCCCTGGCCCACCCCACAAACTCACTCTATCTTAAAAATTTTTTAAATTAAATTAAGTTTTAAAAAGATCTGGGTTTAACAAACTATAGCTGCAGTCCTACAGGGTATCAGATATCAGCACTGCAAATAGAAAGATGAATGGATCTCTGTCCTAAGGAGTTTACAGTATAGTAAGTGTGTATTTAAGCAAGTAGTCAAAGTGAAAAGTGTCATCAAAGAGGAATGTGTAGGAAAAATAATTGAGTCTGGATGTGCAGGACAGAAAAGAAAATGCTGTTGCCATTTATTACAAAATCAGGATGTATCTATTCTCTGCCTGCTTCTGCATTCCAGATCAACACCCATTGGAAAGTACAAAAGGACTGCAATGGAGAAACTGATCTTCAGCAAGTTGACACCTCTTCTATGTATACAGGTCATGGAGGAATGGATGCTATATGCAAACACAAAGCTTTGCAGAATTTAAAAGTGGCTCTGGAAGACTTTGTTGAATTAGCATAATCACTCAAGTGTTGAGTGAAGACAAAGGCTCACTGCTTTTTGGGCTCTTGCAACCTCCAGATTTATAGGTAGGGCTACCAAGAATGTTTCAGCTACATTTCGTAGAGTTTATTTGAAAAGCTTCAACAAAGGTAAATTTGGAAGGATCTTCCTCTATGTCTAGGTAGAGGGAAAGAATTAAACATTTTAGGCTTGCTTATGAGTTTTTTTTTTCTAAATGAAGAAGTCAGCTGAGAAGTTTTAGTAACAGAAGATATTTGCAACTTGGTGCAATTCAGTGATCTCAGTAAACGCAAATTGAGCAAGATAAGAATCTAGTTTCTTTTTCTCGCTCTGTTCTAATCTACTTATAGTCAACACCAAACACCTCTTTTCTATAATTTAAGTGATTATAAGAAAATCAGATGTGAGCCCTTCAGTGAACTGGGCTCATGTGATTCTAGAAATTTACTTTATTCACCTTAGAACTCATTTTGCCAATGAAGTTCTCATTAATAGGCCTATTTTTCCTTCATTCTTGAATGTACTGAAGACATCTTTGATCAATGTTATCTCTGATATACTTCCTTCATAAAAGACTCATTTCATTTATTATCACTCTATGATTAATAACCATTTCAACAAGGGAGAGTAGTCATGTCTGACTCTATTTGACTATGCTTTGCAAAAAAATTTGCAAGCACTGAAGCAAGTGTCTTGTTCCCAAGTTGAAAGAAATGGAAAACTAAATGCTATAAGAACACTGATACATTATTTGCAGTTGGACTGGAATGATATGTTATACAACACAGGACATAAATGCAAAAGCAGAGATACTCAAAGGTCAACAAAGAGAGGCAATTTGTAAAAATAAAGTATTTTTTAATTACTAGGGGACAACTTTGATAAATGGTTGTATTAATTTCTCAAACCTCACGTAACACTATTTCAGTGATTTGCCTTTGCTTTTACCACACACTGAAGTGGTTAACAACAGTAATTTATTCGCTTTGTTTTTCTCCATTCATTATGTAATTTCCCTAGAAAAACCTATCACATTTTCTTGACCTGCTTTGTTCTTTCCAAAGCTGTGGCACTTATTTCTCATGACTCCACTAACTACACTTTCTTCATGTATTCTCTAATGTTTTGCTTTTGTGTTTGTTTAGTTTTACCAAGTATTGGTGTCAAATATAGTGGGCATTGATTTTATAACAAATGTTATGCTCAACATAAGCCATGCTCTTCCTACTTGAGTTAGCATGTTGAAGTCAATAGATAGTAACTCTTAGCATGATTCTACTCTTACTGTAGGTATACACGGTCTGTGGTGTTCCACACTTCCTGTGTTTGCCCAGTTTTTTACAAATAGGCTTGATTTATTCATTTGTTTTTCTTTTTTTAATTCTTAATTAAATGAAAGGCTTTGAGCCCATTGAATCCTAATGACATGTTAATCTTGCTGCTTTTCAAAAGGCTGTGGGTGCAATACCAAGCTATAACTTTGGCCTGTTTTTTTTTTTTTTTGTGAGTTTGATCAAATCAGCTAACTTCTTGTCAGTTTCCTTTGTATAGAAGTCAAAGGTGGTCATGAAGCAACTTGCAGTGTTGGCAGTGCTGTTGAGACATTTTTGCTCCTTTTGAGATTCTGTAGGGATCAAAAAATTAGACTCAGGAAAATCAGGATTTAGATAGCATTTGTGATAGGTAGCATGTTTTCCATTTTTATTTTATGTAAAGCCCTCTGTCTAGACTTCTCCTTCCTAAAACTTAGTAAATTTGGCAGCCCAACTGCTGTAGGTCCTCGGGGCTCCTCCAGGGATTGTGGCTCTGCATTGGCTAGGCCAATCTTCCAGACTATTTCTTTTTCTATCAATTTTTGTTTGGGGGCACCTGGCTGGCTTGGTCAGTGGAGCATGAGATTCTGGATCTAGGGGATGTAGATTATAGCTTCACGTTGGGTATAGAGATTACTTAAAAATAATTTTTAAAAATCTAAAAGATATTTGTCACAAATCTCCTTTTCTCGTAGCTAAGGTATTTCTGGAAACTAAGATGCTAAACAGTGTTTAAATGTATCTTCAGATGTTAATGATATAGAAATATTACAGACTACTTCTGATAGCCCTAATCTAATTTTCTTGGCATCTGCCTTCTACAGATACTCATAGCTGGAAATATTGATCACTCCCAAATGCAGTTTCTGAGCCAATCCATAATGAGGCTAGAAAGAGTAAAGTTATTTCAGTTTGAATTTGAACTGGTAAAAAGTTCCTGCTCTGGAGTCCATTTTTAGGATGGGATTTTCAAGGTTACAAATTTCAACAACCGCATTTTGAGTATTAAGTTAACTTAGACAAACAGTAAGATGATGGGATGTATTGTAGAAGTACCTTAAGTAATATTGGCCAGGAAAAGCTACAAACTGGAGAAACATGGCTGCCACCAACTATGAAACTTATATCCCATAGTTCTAAAGGTAGCAGATTCCTAAAAGTTCTTCTGGCTTCTTATCTCTGTTTTCTTCTATGTGCTTTGTTTTGTCTTGGGTTTGTAGAAACAGAAAACCAGGGCAATATATTTTGTGGGAACAAAGCTCATAACCTTGTTCTATCTTTTGCCTCAGATATTAAGGAAGATCAGGAGATACAATTTGCTATATGTTTCTGTTATTTTCTTTGTAAAAAACCAGGTAACTTTTACCTTGAGAAATTTTTGTCTTCTCTGTTTTGTCATTATAAGTTTTAAGTTCTATTTTATCTGGATTTGATGTCTTGTTTATGATTCTTTAGCTTTTTCCTCTTGTTGAGTCTGTTTCGACCAGGTTCTTAGCTGAGATAGTAAGATATTAACACACTAAAAACAGCACAGAAATATTAAAAGCAGCCTGGTTTGTGTGGGAATTTGTTCCATTTTTCTAGTGTGGGGTTTCTTTTTTTTCACATTTTGTTTAAGCAAGATTGAGATATATTTGCCTTCTGCATATGAAAGCGTGAATGGGCAATGGAAGAAAAAGTGAAATTATTAGCAATGATTAGACTAAATTATAGCAAGAGGTTGGACATAAGCAAGAAAGCAGGGAAGCAAGGTCAGAATGGGAAAGGAGTGGAAATGTCACAGTGGGACTGGCAATGTGCATGACCAACTCTGAAACTGATTTGTCTCTCTTCTTGCTTCCCTGTTTACTATGCAACAGCAATTGATTCCCAAGAAAACTGAAACCTCTTTAGAATATGGTAGTTGCATCATGACTTACATGATCCTACTTAATCCTGGGAATCACATCTTTTACAAGTCTCTTGGAGCGCCTGACTGGCTCAGTCAGAAAAGCATGTGACTCTTGATTTTGGGGTCATGAGTTCAAGTCCCATGTTGGTGTAGAGATGACTGAAATAAATAAACTTTAAAAATAATAAAAAATTAAAATATGGAACAAATATCTTGTAGATAGTTGCATATTATAATTAATGCTTTGCATCTTTAAGTGAATCATCATTCACCATGTAAAGAAAATCAAAAGCTTCTGAGATGACCTAAAAATGATCAATACATTAGGATTTTGTTTCCTTTCTATATATTTCCTCCTGACTGGGGACACTCCCAAAGACAATGGAGGCCAAACACCAGGGAGAATGTCACCATTTCACTTTTGTTTCACTAAAAAAATGGATTTAAAACGTGAATCACTTCAGAACTATGAAGGAAGTTTCAAATTTTGAGTTGTATGTGTGGGGTTTTTTCCTAGTAGAATCCATATCCAACTATTAAATCAAACACCAGTCAATCCAGAGAAGGAAGATCTGGGCAGTGGATGTCTCCAAAACCAGAATAACAGACAGTTGTAGAATAATTGTAAGAAGAGGATACTGACTCAGGTGTCTGTGATCTCACAAAAGTCTTTAAATCACCCATGATTACATCAAGTTAAGGTCTATCTTAACCACAGCCCAACTTGGTGGCCATAATTGATATTAATCATTGAATAAAACTATACTCCACTTTATGCAGTTGGCAGGCCATTATCCAAATTTGCTTATCCTTTCTCAGAATCACTCTTCAGTCTCCTTTTCCTATCCCTTTATCTTTCCTTTCCAGCTAAACCACTTGCGTTTTTGTGCCAACATTTTTTGGCCCCCACTCCACTTTCCCTTTCTCTTTCTCTTTCCCTTTCTCTTTTCCCTTCCCTTCCCTTCCCTTCCCTTCCCTTCCCTTCCCTTCCCTTCCCTTCCCTTCCCTCCCCTCCCCTCCCCTCCCCTCCCCTTCCCTACCCTTCCCTTCCTTTCCCTTCCCTTCCTTTCCCTTCTTTTTATTCGTCACTATCTTCATTGGCTTCTGAATGTGCAGATGGACAATGGCTACTGGATTTCGCCATGAAAACTTTACCTTTACTAACTGTTTTCCTTTGTGAAATTAGAAAAATAACAAAGCAAGTCAATGTGGAGTTGAAAGCTTCTGATGGTTCTGTCTCCTGAGCTCCGATAGAATCTATAATCTTTCAGTAAAACTCTACAAGTGAAGCAAATTTCTTCTACATAAACTTTTATGTGATTTTAAATGGATAAGAATGAGTCTGTTTTGCTCAAATGTCCAGAACAATGTTTGGCACATATGAGGTACTAAAAGAAGTTGGCTAAAAAGGGGGTTAAGGGCTGAGGCTGACATTAATTTCTTCAACTATTATGCATTTTGTATGCTAGTCACTCGGCTATGTATTCGGGAATCTAGAGGTGAATTGTATTCTGGGGAGAGACAAATAAATGGGAAATTTTAAAACGTGTTAATTGTACAATGTAAGGTTAGGCATAAAATGGAGGGTATTCGGGAGGACATAAGGTGGTATCTAATTCAGCATCAGTGGGGTAAAGAAAAATGTATTCATTCAACAAATAATACTCATTATGTGCCAGTTACTTTTCCAAGCACTTTAAAAGAGAACTGACTCAATATGCATTTTGCCCTTCACCCTTTTCCTTTCTGACATCTGCCTGAGCAGTTATGTTGCTATCATGTGGTTTTAAAAGGATGAAAGCCAGATGCTAAGGATGCCTGAGCAGAAATATAGAAGGATCTGAAGACCTGATGTGATCACAAAGCCACAGTTCAAGCCTGGTAAGGAGACCTCCAGGTCTCTTGTACATGACAAAAAGAGGACAATCAGACTTTATTGTCTCATCACATTATGTTCTGCTATTAATTTGTATTATTCTAAAATATATAGTCCATGTGATTTTTGCTATTGTTGTTTTGGTTTTTTGAATTTGTCCTTATTAATTTGAAGATTTGCATTTTTGTCCTGGAGGTTATCTTTATAGCTGTGACTTTATATTATACACTTTAACCTTTATTGCTTTAAATGGTGTCTGTAACTGACTACAAATTATAATCCATCAGTATATTCTACTTTTCCCACTTCTCTTCTTTCCCTCTCCAATGCAATTTTGCTATATCAGGTTTCGTAGCTTGACTCAATACTCTCAAGTACTTTTACCAGTATAACTTGACTTTCCTTAAGAAATATCATTTGACATCCAGCAATAAAGGAGAAGGAAATGAGCACATTCTTAGTTGCCTACACCCTCTTTCCCTTTCCAACATCTGTAGCTAGAACAGCAGTTCCTGAGTGATTGAGACATGAGGAAGTGCTGAAGTAATGTGGGTTCCAACCTTTCTGGAAGGAGTTCATGCTTCAGATAGAGATGAGGCAATAAAAAGTGTCTCCCATTTTTTTTCACATTGCTTTCTTTAGCAAGTCATATTCCCCACACCCCCAAAGCCAGAAGGGCTATCTTATAGCAGACTATTGGAGATTACCTTCAGCTTTTCAAGACGAGGTCCCCAAGCACCTGAGCAGCAGCACAAAACAAGATGTCTTATGTAGGAAACTGGCTATGTATTTGGGACTTCTCTAGATTCTAATCCACTATATCAGTCCATGAGGGCATTAAAAGTTCTCTCACATCTTTTCCACTGTGGAGTTTTCTCTGCCTAGTCTAAACCCCAGCCCTCCACATGTGCCTGGGGGTGGCAAGGAAAATGGTTGATGTTGCAGCCCGCTTGTTAAGGGCTCTTCCCTCCCCGAATTTTAATTCTTCTAGTCCTCTTTGCTTCTACAACAATCTGTTCCCTTTACATATATGACATTTTCCCAAAATTATTATGTTGAAAGAAATTCTTCGCTTCTATGTTTATTGCAGCATTATTTACAATAGACAAGACACAGAAACAACTTAAGTGTTCATTGAGCATTGGAAAGGGAAAGAGGGTGGAGGTGTGAATAAATAAATAAATATTCCATTGTACATATACACACATACACACAAACAGTGGAAGATTATTAAGCCATAAAAATGAAAGAATCCTGCCATTTATGACAATATGAATGAAACTTGAAGGCATTGTGCTAAGTCAAATAAGTCAGATAGAGAAAGACAAATGCGGTGTGATCTCACTTACATGTAGAACCTAAAAAACCAAACCCATCGATACAGAGAATAGATTGGTGATTGCCAGAGGTGGGGGCTGGGGAATGGGAGAAATGGGTGAAGCCATACAAAGGTACAAACTTCCAGTTATAAGATAAGTAAGTCCTGGTGAGGCAAGTTACAGCATGATGGCTATAGTTAATAATACTCTGTTGTATATTTAAAAGTTACTAACAGTAGATCTTAAGGGTTCCTATCACAAGAAAAAAATTCTAACTATGGGAGGTGGTGTATATAATCCTTTTGCAATATATACATTTATCAAATCACGAAATTGCACCCAAACTAATACAATGCTATATATCAATTATACCTCAATAAAGCTGGAAAAATAAGACATCAAATATTTAAATAGTAAAACTTTTAGTAAGTGCTTATAGAAAAAAAAAAAAAGGAATGCTTTTGGTGTTTTTTGTTTTTATTTTCCTAGTTCTTTTATCAGGAGCAATATCCTGCCACTGCCTACTATGTTCTTCTCAGAAACAATGTTCTGAACTCTTACAGATTTAGTGAAACAATAGATAGGTACTGGGATTCCAAACAGAATTGACTTTTCTTTCCAGCCTCAGGAAGGAAGATATGCAGGCCCTGCTATTTTACAGCATTAATAGCCAATACCTTTCATATTGTACTATTGTTTTGAAAGAAGCACTCCTTATTGCTATCATACCACTTGCAGTGTCTTCAAAAATGAGAACAGAATATATTGTCAAGCTTAAATAACAATTGTAAAAAAAAAAAAGGAGGCAACTAGTTTATAGGAAAGTTGCTTCAGTATTGTACTGAGCTTCCTGTTCTATACACATGATAAGGACCCAAGTCAGATGTGTCTGGTTATTAAAACTCACTTTTCCACCACACCTTCACCCCTAGTTCCCGAGAAAATAGATCACATTGAGCAGTAAGATTAGGTAAATTGTATCTTTATCCTTTAAAGCAATTTATGAGATATATGTATATAATTACTCCTTTTTTAGATAAGGAAAGGTAGGCTCAGGGGGCTGTGTAACATACTCAAGATCACACAACTAATCATGGTAGTTAATAGAAAAGGACAGAGAATGTCCCCATCCCATGCTCAGGCCCTGTCTGCTTCTGTTCTCTGCACCAAGGAACAGCTCTCTCTAGCAACTGTCTTTCTTCACTTGGCTAGTGGTCTATTCAGTGGAGTCTGCCTGTAGCTTGCTTCATCCTTCCAGAGGTCAGGAGGTCCAGCAGGCCTTGTCTTATTGGGGAAGACCTTTTCATTCCCCTAAACTCCACTTTCATTTTCTATTCCTTCCCCTTTTGAAAGAAGAGAAAACACATACATGCGCACATCATTAGTGCTTCTGAAAAAATTAAAATTAAAATCTCCCATCTAAAGTGATTTTCCCCTTCTTCTTTTTCTTCTTTTTTGGTCTTAGTGATAACACATTTTACATCCTGGTTAAGACTTTTCTGTTCATCCATAAGAGTTTAGGCTTTCATATCTTGAGGCTCTGCCTCTACCTTTCTCTTCAGGAATTGTGGTAAATGGGACAGATGGACGCACATTCTGTTTTCTCCTTTGAGGTTCAGTTATCATTGTCTAATATGACATTACCCCATCCAGTGCATTTTTTCATTCTATGTATTGTGGGTTCTGTTTCTAGAGTTTAATTTGTGTCTTCTTATGTCTTCCGTGTCTTTACTTAACATCTTCAATCTTCTAATGTTTTGAACACATGGGAAGCAGTTGTAAGAACTGTTCTGAGGTTCTTGTACCAGTGGTGTTTGTACTATTGCTGTGTGTGGTACTATCTGTATCATTTCTGCAGAAGTCTTTCAATTGATCTTCACCCTCAATATAGGTTGTAATTTCCAGACTTCTTTGAATGCCTGGTAATTTTTTATTGGATACCAGAAGTTACGATTTTACTTTTTTCAGGTGCTACTTTTTTTTTTTTCAATGCTATAAGTATTCTTAGATGGTTAGGTTGCCTGAGAACAGTTTAATTTTCCCAGGTTAGGCTTGGTTAGGTGGGATCAATGCCATGTTTTAGTGTGGGTTGGTTTTCCCTGTTTTTGAAGCAAGGCCCCTTTTAGTGTTCTACCCAGTATCTTTGAAATATTAGGTCTTCCACTCCGGCTTTTGGGACTAATTCTGCCTTTTGTAATTTCTGAGTATGATTCCCTCTTACGTTTTCAAGTGGTTCTCTCAAGTAGTTTATCACAGATAAGCGCTAATGAGTATTCAACAAACACTGAAGTGGAACCCTTTGCAAACTTTGTGGAGTCTTTTCTCTGTGTAGCTCATTCTTTTCTGGTATTTTTTCCTGCTGAGTTTAACTGCTTGGGTCTCTGAACTGCCAGCATTGTCTCCTCTCCAAGGAGATTACAGGGCTCTGCCTCAGGTCCCTCACCCTCCACCATAGCCAGGCCACTCTCTCCAGGTAGTAAACTGTGAACATAAGGTACGCATTTGTTTCCCATCTCTCAGGGATCACTGTCCTTTATTATCTGATGTCTTGAGCTCCCAAGAATAGTAAATGTTTGAATTAAGAAATCCCCAGCTTGGTGACACCCTTAAATGCGGTGATTACAGTTTTTGTGTCATTTTTATGTTGATATCATTATTACCTAGCCCTAACTCCTTCTTGCTATGACATTATGTGTTGATAGCAACACATTCATATAAAAATTTTATTCTTTTTCCATAGTCTTTTGATTGTTCTTTTTTTTTAAAGATTTTATTTATTTATTCATGAGAGACACAGAGAGAGGCAGAGACATAGGCAGAGGGAGAAGCAGGCTCTCCACAAGGAACCCGATGTGGGACTCGATCCCTAGACTGGGGTCATGCCCTGAGCTGAAGGCAGACACAACCCCTGAACCACCCAGGCGTCCCCTCATTTGATTGTTCTTTTCACCTTCAGAATACTATCATGCTGACCTTATTGCATTTATTGATAAATACAATAATCATACAGATTATCAAATGACCTGGATTTCTACAGTTTTTAAAATTGAAATGTTAGACTTTCTCTCTAGAGGGATGACATTTGAGGTTTAAAAGAAGGAATATAAATAGACAAATTGGCTCACGCTGGTCAAATGACTAAAGTCAACTACTGCGTCACTGTCAGACCCAGGGATGGCCCTTGGGATCATAACTTCCAACCACTCGTCATCACCTCTAGACCACACTTTTCATTATTCAAAACCCTGAAGATGCTTAAGGAAGTATTGCTTACATTGTTAGAATACTTAGGTCAAATGGTAATTCTCATGTTTAAATGTGTCACAGGTAGATCTAGAAATTCATTCATATGATGAATACACACTCATTTCCTTTCTTATCAATTTGGGGAGTAACACATTATATTTGCAACAGTCTGACCAATAAAAGAAACTTTGCCATAGTACAGGAATTTGAAAATAAGCATCATATTCAAGACATTTGATTTCACGTAGTTATCCTATAATGTGGTCTGGAGAGGGGTATAAACTCGGGGAAGCAAAGTGATGTAGAATAGGCCGATTAATAGGACGTCATGCCATGCTCACTCTGGCACAACCCTCTGTGCCAATGTTTCACTCGTTATATACACCAGTTAGTACAAAGAAAGATTACTCTAAGCAACATTCATGCTTATGTTTTCTTTCAGACTTGCTATAGAAGTAATTTTACAATACTCATAAAAGTAATGATAGTTAATAATAAAACTAGATAAAAGAATGAAAACCAACTTAGACATTTTTGATTACTTGATCTCATCTTTATTATTATTCTTTGGGAAAAATGTCATTATTCTCATTTAACAAATTAGACAACCGAATTTCAAAGAGATTATTTTTTCTGACTAAATGTGTCAAAACTTGGAATACAACAGAGGCCTGACTTCAAAGTTCATGCTTGTTCTTGGGGCACCGGGTGGCTCAGTTGGTGAAGTGTCAGACTCTTGTCTAGGCTCAGGTCATCATCTCAGGATCTTGAGATAGAGCCCCCAACCCGAATCAGGCTCTGCACTCAGCAGGGAGTCTGCTTGAAGATTCTTTCTCTTTGGCCCTCCTCCACTCTCTTTCTTTCAAATAAATAAATAAATAAATCTTTTTTAAAAAGTTCATGCTTGTTCCATTGTTCTAAGCTCATTCTCAAAATCACTGCTTTGTATGACTAAAGCTGTCAGCTCTTCAAGGCATCACTTCCCTTAAGTGTATGAACACAGTACACCCTGAACACTTTCTCAGCACTATATAAACTTTCCTATCCAGATCAACCTTTTCCACCACTTAAGTAGTCCTGAGGGGTATGCTGTAGTTCCCTTTTTGCATCTATTTTTTCCCCTGAGTTGGAATCTGGTTTTGGGCTTATCTTGTCTTCAGAGCTTGGTTTGAGGCTTGTCTCATATATGTGAAGTGTAGACCTCATAATCAAGACTCTTTCCTGGCAACTTACCTTCTTCCATGGCTTCCCTACCTCCATCAACTCTACCACTTGCTTTCTTTTCTGAGGCAGTTCTCTTCCAGAAATGTTCACACGTATGAAGAGTGTAGTTTTCTACAGCATGTTAAGACCTTTACCTAACTTTCAAGTATGATTCAGAAAAGTTAGCTCTTTATCTTCAAAATTAGAATGACAATATATTATCTTATTAGATTTTAAGATTTGGCTTGTGAGTTGTATGCCTCACTGAACATCCTTGACAAAAATCATTCTACTTTAGGATTTTAAATCCATCAACTATATAATGCCTTTGAGTGTATTTTGCAAATTTTAGTGTGAGGGTTCTTTAGAGAGTGTATTGTTTATTAAAGTAATGTTTCAAGATCACTTAGGACAACATTTTTCCCAAAATGTAAATGTGAAAAAACAGTGATGGCAATAAGGTAGGGAAAATGCATGAGACCAACTTTAATAATATGATTCCAAAGCAGTTTGTGAGAACCCTACAAACCATGGGGGTTTCCATTAGAAAAATACTAACATTTAGTTCTGTGAAATCTAGGGGCTTTCTGCTGTTCAGCTGCAGCACATCTGGACTGAAAAATTAAATCTCATTTCATGAGCATCCTGTGTCAGTTTCTTTGCACTGCAGGAAATAGGTTCAAAAAAAAAAAAAGATATGAGAAAAGATATGAGAAAGATGTACAATTGCTATGCAGAATGCCCTGCATACTAGTTCGTACTAATGTGGCCATTTCCAGGAATCAGTGGTTGATTATTTTTCACGTGATATACTTAAAGTATACTGATGAGAACGTATCCACATCCAATCAAATTCTCAAGCATCTTTGCTGGTGCAATCACATGTTCTTAAATTTATCATTAACACTGACATGTAGACATGCATCTGAAGGTTCTATATGCTTTTTCATGTGTCACTTTTTATGTAATTCAAGAAACATTTTAAAATAATTCACTTCACTTAACAGTGAAGACTTTGACTTTTGATGTATTAAGCTTCTCTTAAAGAATCTCAAAAGTTCTTTACTAGAAAAACACACTGGTTTAAAAATGTAACTAACAGCTCACATATATCTCTTGAACATCCCCACATATATTAATTCATCTTTACTACAATAATGAGAGAAGTATTATTATTCTTATATTTTACAATGGAAAATCTAATCTCAGAGATTTTTTTAAACTTGCTTAAATACACACACACACACACACACACACACATCTCACTATGTACTATGTTTTCTTTTTTTTTAATTTTTTTTCAATTTTTATTTATTTATGATAGTCACACACAGAGAGAGAGAGAGAGGCAGAGACACAGGCAGAGGGAGAAGCAGGCTCCATGCACCGGGAGCCCGACGTGGGATTCGATCCCGGGTCTCCAGGATCGTGCCCTGGGCCAAAGGCAGGCGCCAAACCGCTGCGCCACCCAGGGATCCCTGTACTATGTTTTCTATATATTTATCAATCTTCACAATGACCCTAGGAGGAAGAAACGACTTAATTTCCATTCAACAGATGGGGCAACTTAGCTTTGGAAGGTTAAGTCATGAGCGTAAGTTTATACAATTGGCAAATTTTAGGGGTAGAATTTACAGTCTTTGGTGTCAAATTATGACGTCAAATTATGACGGCTTCAAATGGCTGTCTATTCTACCATATTTCTTTCCCTGGTCCATTGACTCCACAAAAACAGTGCAAGGACACACACCCATGGCCTCTGATTCCATTGTCCATGGAGTATCCACCTTAAGGCATGTTCGTTTTATAAGTGCAAGAATTTAATTGGTGTGGAAATTTCAACAAATTGGTGATTAGAGGTAGCAATAATACCCATGTCTGGAATTATTTTTTTTACATGACTTATTACTCTCGAGAGTAAAAAACTGCAGAATCATCTGCCCCTAAGATATATCCTTGACTAAGACTGATAGAAGATGTTTTAGCTGCTTAGGAGTGAACATCCGAAATAGCATCTTATCTAAAAGGATTTCCTCAAGACTGACCGATCACTACTATGATTATAAATAAGTATTAAATATAATTAAAATAGGGATGCCTGGGTGGCTCAGCAGTTGAGCATCTGCCTTTGGTTCAGGGCATGATCCCGGGGTCCTGGGTCCTGGGATAAAGTCCTGTATCAGGCTCCTTGCAGGGAGCCTGCTTCTCCCTCTGCCTATGTCACCACCTCTCTCTGTGTGTGTCTCTCATGAATAAATAAATAAAAATTTAAAAAAATATATATATATAATATATGTATATATTATATATATATGATTAAAATAAAATCTCTCCAAGGTAACTGTTTAAAATCTATTTAATCTGTTTAAAATCTATACCCTACATCCTTGTCAAAGCCAAGAAAACCCTGTGAGAGGAGTGGAGGTGGCTTATTCTGGAGTCCTATCCTGGCCTTCCTGTCCCACAAACAGAGGTCAAATTTCCCTGCAGTCAACTTCAGAACTGCACGTATGAGGACATGTATCCAGTCAATCCACTGATCTGTCCTCTGAGGTCAGTCCTCCTCAGTCTCACTATTGAACTTCCTCCGTGACATCTGATATGAGGGAAGTGTTCCCGTTGACAGTGTGTCAAGTTCCCTTCCAGGATGATAGCAATGTAGAACCTTCTATCTCTGACTAAAGAAATGGCTCCAATACTTCGGAAAATGCCAGCGTGAAAACTGGTGACCACAATTAGTCATAGGCTGCATTGATCGAGAAAGATTCTTGCTATTTTACCTCCTTCTGAACATTCTTTATTCAGTGTTGGGGATTCAGGGTAAATCTTGGCCGCATGCTGAAGCAGTTAGTTCAAGCCAGGGTACACACAGTTCTTGAAATAAAAGCTGTGGCTGCAGACAGATGTTCTAGTGTGTGAATTAATGCTTGGGGGCTATGCCTTTTAGCTGGGGAGGAAATGCTACTGAACACTTTAACTCTAAAAACTCAGACTGAAAAATCCAACGTAAGTCATGGTTACAATTATGAACGAATGCAGATTGGTGTCTAATCCCCTGCCATCTCTTTCTGGATACCTTTTCCAGCTCTTTTCACTGTGCTGTCTTCAATGGGTCTCTTAAAGTAGTTTCATAAAGAAAACATTTATTCTTTTTATCTTAATCAGTTACTGTGATGGGCAAAGGGAAGACACTTTAGAGCAAGTTTATTAGTTCTGAGCTGTATGTAATGTTTAGTCTGAACAGACTCCAACTTTGGAACTTTTGAAGCTCATCTTAAAGGGGATTTACTTGGCTATTTGTTATAGAGTGAGTTTAAACTGATTATCTGTTAAGTGGGAGCTAAATTGTATGAATTATAAGTGCCCTTTAAAGGCTGGCTAGAGGAATTGTAAAGCATGAGGGAAAAAGAGCCCTATATGCATTGTAGGTAAAGCTCAGTCTGAAAGTGGCACAGATGTGGGGATTCATGCCCAGAGAGTTCAAGAAAAAAACCACAACTTCCTCATAGAGTGTCCTCTTCATGGCCTCAGAGCTACCTTCAGTTGGCTCGAAGGAGGCTCATAATTTCTAAGTAACTATAAGTAGGGCAGCAGCAGGAGCAGACTTGAAGCTTTTTACTTTATTTGCTTGTTTTTTCTTTATGAAAAAAACCAAAAAGTTTGGTTACTAGAAGCAATTATGGTTATTAAAAGCAAGTCTGAGGACTTCTGAGGAATACTGTGGGGTAAATAAAACATTTTATGGTAAAAGATGAGTTCAAGGGAAAGGAAGAATGTTGTTTGACTTCTCTTGAAAATCTTTAAGGGTCGGAATGTTACTGTCATCTTCTACTCTATTTAAGAAATTTAATTAGTGCATAGTGCATACTATTGAAGGGAATGCCCAATTGTTTTGTACCCAGTAGAGAAGGAGATACATGCTAATTGCACAGTTACATTTAATTCAGGGCAGGATAAAATCAGTATTATTAGAGAAGTACAAAAAAGTGAAATGACATTGAGAAAGTGAAGAACTTACAGCATAGGTATCAAGTTCAGTTCCCAGAGGTTGCTTACTTCCTCATGAACCTTGCCTCTGGTGTTCGCAGACAGGAGATTATCTGACCAATCTTTAATTATAGGTGGAGTTAACTGTTGATAGGATAGTAAGCATTTTCATCTATTGTAGTTAAACAAAAAAATGCTTTTAATTAGCATATCAAAAACTTTGGAAGGCTTTATTAAGTGGTATACCTGATGGTCTGCAGGAAAAAATGAAATTCAAGTTCAATGGAGGGGTAATTTTATTTATTTATTTATTTATTGCTTCAAATTTTTATTTAAATTTTAGTTAACTTATAGCATAATATTGGTTTTAGGAGTAGAATTTAGTGACTTTTATCACTTACATATAACACCCAGTACTCATCAAAACAAGTTTTTATTTTTATTTATTTTTTATGATAGACATAGAAAGAGATAGAGAGAGAGAGAGAGAGACACAGAGACACAGGCAGAGGGAGAAGCAGGCTCCATGCAGGGAGCCCGATGTGGGACTCGATCCCAGGACTCCAGGATCGCTCCCTGGGCCAAAGGCAGGCGCCAAACCACTGAGCCACCCAGCGATCCCCAAGAAGTACCCTCCTTAATACCCATCACCCATCTAGCTCATTCCGCACCTAGTTCTCCATCAACCCTCGGTTTGTTCTCTAGTTACAAGTCTCTTAGGTTCGCTTCCCTCTCTCTTTTTTTCCTTCCCACGTCACCTATTTTTTTTTCTTAAATTACATATAAGTGAAATCATATGGTATTTGTCTTTCTCTGACTTATCAAAGAGGTTAATTTAAAATATTTCCCATTTTGATATGATTTTTAGACTTACAGAAGACTTGGAAAGATAGTACAAAGTTCATGTATAATTTTCACCCACTTCCCTTAATTTTAACATTTTATGTTACCATTTTTCAATCAGCAAAACTAAGAGGGGCACCTGGATGGCTCAGTTGGTTAAGCATCTGATGTTGCTTAACATCAAGTTCAGGTCTTGATCTCAGGTCATGAGTTCAAGCCCCATATTGGGGCTTGAAAAAAAAAACACAAAAACCTAAGAAATTAACATTGGCCCAATTCTATAGTTAAACTGCAGACTTTAAAATAAGATTTTCCCAGTTTTCCATGAATATCCTTTTCATGGGTAGCCATTACATGGAAAAAGATTGAAAATAGTTGATAATACCAACTGTTGATAAGGATACACAATAATTGGCATTATCACATATTGGTACCAACACTTGGGCAAATAATTTAGTAATATGTAGGACTTCACTGTGCCATGGAGGAGCCACCAGCTACATGTGGCTGTTGACCACTTGAAATGTGGTAAGCTAAGCTGAGCTATAAGTGTAAAATATATATTGGATTTCAAAGAATTAGTACAAAAAAAGAAATATCAATGATTTTTATATTGGTTATATTTTGATATAATATTTTGTATTAAATGGAATATATTATTAAATGTTTTGAATTAAACTATAGTATTAATATTGTTTCTTTTAACTTTTTTGAAAATGGGAGCTAGAAAATTTTAAATCACATATGGGGATTACATATTTTTATGGAACACACTGATCTTGAATGTAAGAGAAGTGTTTAGGATTCAGATATTTTAGAGAAGTTCTCCTACTAGAAAAGTTCTCATACTAGAGAAGTTCTCATACTTTATAATGAAGGGATATGTGTAAGACTTGCATTGTATTAATTTTGAAACAATATGAAGTTAGAAACAATTTACATGTTTGTCAATAGAATACATAAAAAATTATATTATTATAGTAGAAAATTTTCAGTAGTAAGGAATAATCTACATTTACTGATCAGTATAGATAATTATTTCAAACTAAGTGGTTAAAAGAGGTATTAAATTATACAAGGTATGAATGGGTTTGAGATCTGCAAGATATGCACTGGAGCCCAGGCTAAATTTGTTAAATCCTCAGCTTTTCTTCAGGTCCATGTAGAAAATTATAGTTTTAAGCCATACAATTTTTGTGTCATTTGTTACACAGCTTTTTTTTTTTTTTTTATGGCAATAGCTAACTGATAGAAGAGATTCAAACCAGCAGTAGTATAATTCTTTTCATCTGAGATGAAAAAAACATAAATATTTTGTACTTAAATCTTTTTTCTGTTAATATTGTCTCTTATAAATATTAAAAAAAATTAACATTTGTTAGATTGGGATGATAAATATATGGCTGAATTACATCAGCCATATATTTATCAATATTCAGAATTCAATATTATGTCTATATATTTGAAATTTCTTAGTACTTTTTTAAAAGATAAAATGTCTTAAAAAGTAAAACTAAACACGGTATACCCACCCATGGAATATTATTCAGTCTTAAAAGAAATGAGTTATCAAAACATAAAAAGATATGGAGGAAACTTAAATGAATATTACTAAGTGAAAGAATCTGATTATGATGTGTCAATGTAGGTTCATCAGTTGAAACAAATGTATCACTCTGGTGGGGGATGCTGATAATGGGAGGGGGAGGCCAAACATGTATAGGGACAAAGGGTATATGGGAAATTTCTGTACCTGTTGCTGTGAACCTAAAACTGCTCTAAAACATAAAGTATATGAATTAAAAAAGAGAAAAGTAAAGTTATAGTACTAGTAGCCCAGTTTTATGTTACTTTATTTGTGATTTCAAGCTGATAGTAATTCTTTGATATTTTTTCTGCATTCATTATTGGTTTACTTAAATAGCTCTGATTTATGATTCATATTTATGTTTATGTACACCTTCCAGTTTAGCATTTGTCTTCCCAGATTTTTTATTTTTTAAAAAGATTTATTTATTTATTTGAGAGAGACGCAGTGAGTGTAAGAGTGAGGCAAGGGTCAGAGGAAAAGAATCTTAAGGAACTCCCTGCAGAGTGTGGAGCCCAACACAGGGCTCAATCAGAACCCTGAGATCATGACTTGAGCTGAAACCAAGATGTTTAACCAAGTGAGCCACCCAGGCATCCCCTGATTTTTCATTTTTTAACAAAATACTCATTAATTATTGCATTAAAATAAAATGGAGTGGACTTGGTGACCTTTTGATTTATATTTCCAGTATCTGTCATAATTTTATCTAATAATGTGTAAATCATATAGCAATGAAGAGACTTCATATTCAACACATGCTTAAATCTGAAAATCAATAAGTGATAATCTCTCTGTCATTTTCCTACACCTTTTCAAAGTAATGGGACCTACACAGCACCTAGAGATAACCACATTTCTCTGGTTTTGTATAGCAATAGGAAAAATATTTGAAGACTTTTTCCTAACTGGTGTCTTTTGTACCAGACATTTGTGCCCTGCTCTAGCCTTTATCATAATTGGGAGAAAAAAACTCACATTGATGAAATCATTAGGAAATATGGGAACTGGAAAGTCAGTTGTACAGGAAGCATGGCCAGGAGATAGAAGCTGAGCACTCCTGCAAAGAACAAATAGAAAGCTGTCTGGATACTTTTGCAAAATTTTTTTATTCTTTATTCATCACATGGGGATAAACATCATTATTTCGCAACAAATACCCTTTCAGCAGCAATAAACTGAGGTTTATACCTAATGAAAAACTGAATTGTTTTGGTTACTCAAGATTGATAATGGAAGTGAACTTGCTCAAAACATTTGTCAACATTTTCCATCTACGGTGGGGGCTGCAGTGCTATCATTGACCACATGAAAAACGGAAGACACAATTGTACTAAAGCATCAGCATGTACTTTGTGAGTAATTATTTCATGAAAATTGTGCACAGAGATTATGAATATCAGCATGTGAGATATTAATGAAAATCTCTGTGATCTTAGTTAAATGAAGCCTGGCAACCAGATAGTGCTAGATCTATCAGAAGTCAACTTGAAATACTAAAATCATGTTACATGCTGACTGGAGGGTGGTTTAAAGTTCATCCAATGTACCTACTCAGTGAGCCAGTAACTCTGAGCCCTTTAGGCAATCCTCAGACAAAGGCCTTCCCAAGTTGGCCATCTGCCTCTGTCTGAACACATTTTTGCCTTGGCTACCATCTCAGGTCATAATTTTGATGCAAACCCAAAGTGTGGTTTTCAAGAAGGATTGCATCCAGAAAGACAGCTTCAGCCCATCCCATGTCCCTTATGTTTTTGACCATAATATCATATTTTTTGTAAATATATGTTTTCTTCTATTGCCACCACTATAAAAAAGAGGAAATGAAGGTGTGAGGTAGAGATAGCATTCTTAGTGAAACATTCCTAAAAAGTGGGGACAATCCCATCAGTGTCATTTTAGCTACATTTCTTGGTATAGAAAATCTCCTCAGTAATTGAGTTTCTAATGATAAAGAGGGTTTGCTTGGCCAACTTTGGTCATGCTCCTAAACCTTCTAGGCTCATCTGTGTACTTCATATCCAACAGTGCATAGTTTCAGCAAGATCCCTGCTAAAATGGTTTAGCAAAACCTCCCATTCTCCCTATCTGGTCATTTTCAATATCTAATCATGATCCTCATCTCCCATCAGTCCCCCAGTAATGTCTGATCATCCTGGCCTTTCTTTGGCAAGAATCTTGTTAGATGAGTTTGACCAGAATTGCCCCTACTTCTTGTGTTCTAACTCTTATAATTTTTCATTCACTAACCCCCATCCTGATCCTTGGTTATAAATTCCCAAGTGCTCATGTTGTATTCAGAGATGAGCCCCATTCTACACTGAGATCTCTTTTCCTGTTTCATAATACTCCCATATAAAATCTATTTTTATAGATTTATAAAATCTTAACTGCTGCCAACTCTGTTGTTTTGTTGACACTAACTTGAGTTCTTATAGAAATGAAAGAAATATTTACATCAAAAAAAGTTTGCACCATTGGAAATAATATCTATAGTTCCAAAAGTTTACCTTCCTTTCCTTACCACAAAAACTATAAATTATTAAGTGTCTTATTATTCTTAATAATTTCCATTATGATCCTAATATTATTGTAGCCATAAATATTAATCTCTCAAAGACTTTGCATAGTTTGGTACAAATTCTTTTTTCCTATTTGTGCTATTCTTATGGGGTTAGAAGTGAAAGAAAGTTATTTTCTTTTAGAACTGCAGGAATTTTTTAAGCTTCACCAAGAGTTAATGAGGTGTGGATGAAATGAAACTTACTGATTCTCAGCTCATGCATTGTTCTCATTTTTCTTCAGGTTCCTCATTAGAAATGACTAGGAGAAATGAGAAAAATGGTAATAAAATTATTGTTCCTGGGAATTTTCAAGTTGTCCATGGAGGTGTTTTTTTTTTTTTTTTGGAAAGAATATTTGATGAATCATAGTTCCTTGCATAAACCACTTTGAAGAAAAAAAAAAGAAAGAAAGAAAGAAAAAGTTCAAAGGGGATGTCCAGAGGATAGCTCTCTGGGTCTACAATGAATTGATTCTTAGTCAACAGGGGAATTTCTCAAACATTCTTAAAGCTCAACCCAGAACAGCATCTGTCAGCAGTGTCTGTCTTCCAGGTCAGAAACATTTACAAGTAGAGCCTAAATGTGAAGCATCTACAACTCCCTCTTAAACAACTGTTTTCATCCCTTCAAGAGAAGAAAAGCCAAATAATGGGACTCTGCATTTCTGACTAATTACTCATTTCCTGCAAATGTAAAACCTAACAGTTAACATGAAATGAGGATAGCAACAGGTTATGTATTATAAATTGTTTCAAAGAATTCAAGCTCTTTTGAAATATTTCTGTTTAATAAAAGGCCAAAGAAAGAGAAGAGCCTGTCTCTACTGAAATAAATTTTTCTTGCAGACCACCAATGGGAATTTCTTTTTGCCACCAATTGGTAAAAATGACCCTATTCATGTTAGTTTATTTTGTAGTTTATAGTTCCTGCACTAAATCATAATTGCACAGATAAAATTTCAAGTAACATTATTCGTTACTGGTTAGCCTGAAACTATAAACATTTATGGGATTGGTTCATAATGATAAGTGGTACTTGAGGTATTACCCTAACCCAGGAAACTTTAGGTAAAATCACAGAAAAAAAGTATATTCTAGAGAGAATCTAAAATTCATCTGGAATTCTGGAAAACATCTCCTTTGTTAAAAGATATAGAGGGACACCTGGGTGGTTCACTTGGCTGATGGTGCTTTTACTTTCAGCTCCATGCTGAGCAGGTAGTCTGCTTGAGACTCTCTTTCTTCTCCCTCTGCTCCTTCCCCACTCATGCTCTCTCTCTCTGAAACAAACAAACAAACAAATAAATAAATCTTTAAAAAATATGAAAAAAAATGTGCTTTCATAACCATCCATAACAAATTATGACATTTCACAATCTTTATAATTCAAAATAAACCATTATGAGGTTTTTATAGAAAAAGTAAATTATATTCTTATGATTTAATTGGCTGGCAAGTGGATTTAACAAGAGAAGAAAAAAGAAAAAAGGTTGTCTTTTTAAAGAGAGACATTAAAGTGATAAAAAAAAAAAGGATTTTATTCAGTACCTACTGACAGTAGGAGAAGGAGCTGAGAGATCCATTTACAATTTGCACAGAGATACTGTGGCATTTCAAAGGGAGAATCAGGGAATAGGGAGGTGAAACTATAGGGAGGCTCAAGTGGAGCCAGGGGAATGGAAACTTATAAAAGGTTGGTCAGTGTAAATGATTAGTCACTTGGGTCTGCTAGCTACAATTATGGAAGTTAGGATTCTGTCCTCTCATAGAGTCTAGGAGACAGAGGCCCTATTCTTCCTGATGATTGCATTTCAGGTAATGGCTTGAGAAAGACACTCCTGACTTGTAGGACAAACGGACAGAGGAAGGATTCACAGTTGTAAGCCCTTTTTTAATAAATGTTCTAAGGAAGGGAGGTCAGAGGTTTATCATCAAGTGTTGCCTAGAACTAGTAGCAAAATCTTTTGACAGCTCTGAACTTTTCCAGACAAGAGTACTTCTCTCTCTTTCTTTCTCTCTCCCCTGCCTCTCTTTCTCTCTCTCTTTCTCTCTCTCTCTCTCTCCTCCCACTCCACTGCCCCAATCTTTTATTCCCTCTCACTGTTATCTGACAGGATGAACTATAGAAAACAGAAACTACCACTGTAGGTATTTTAAGCAAGAAGGGTTTTAATACAGGAAATTATGTGCTTACACAAATATTGGAAATGATTTTAAAAAGATTCTAGGCTGGGCCTCCAGTACTGACCCTAGATTGACCTTACTGGGAAGTTACTACATCTGAGGTCTTTACTGGAGCTGTAAATTTAAGAGTAATTCCTGAAGCTGTAATGCAAGTGTTGGAATACTAAAATTAAGAAACTGTCACTGCAGCCACTGTGTCTGCCTTGCAACACTGAGGACACTAGAAAGTGGATTCCCAAAGCTAGAACCTAGGTATTGACTCTTGACAGCCAAGAAGCTGTAGAGTATGCTGGAAGTTGGCTGCAGAAACACCTCATGTTTTCACAACGTTGTTTGCAAGCAGAACAAAAAGATAGCTTTGACTTTGCTGTGCATCTAAATCTTCTATCAGCAGAAACTAATTTGCATCCAGAACACTAAGTACAAAGTGTCTTTGTTTCTTTTCATTTTTCCACTTTTTTCTCCCTACCCCCATCTTTTAAATGTATGCATGTGTACTTACCGCACCAAAAGTAATAAACATTGCTGAGCTATGAAAATTACACATAATAAATGAATCTCATGCTTTTATATAGTTCATAGTCTGCCAGGGAGATAGATGAGGAGTTACTGTGCCACAGGTAAGTGCTGGAGTAAAATTGTGGAGGGGGCTCTGGAAATGTTAGAGAGGTTATCTCTAAATGGAAACAGAGATGTTGTTACAAAAATGAACCTAATATTGTCTATGGAAAGATGCCTACAAGCTGTGTGATTTTTTTTGGAGGGGGGGAATCCTTTTAGAGGGAAGAATAAATCGGAAAGTATAGATTTAAGGAAGTCTGGTGAGCTAATGGAATAACAAGTTGTTTGATATAGTCCTGATGTAAAGGTAGTGGCTCTAACTCTAGAAAAGAATAGTTGGAGACAAGACCTTACCTGTAAGCATGAAGCTACACTCCTAAAAGCACAACAATATCTAAATAAATACCACTTGGCCTTTTCCAATATTGCTTTGTAGTTGGTATAAGAATTAGGTCTAGGGTTATGATACCCAAGACCTACTTCTTTGATGAATAAGTATTTCAGCTCTAAGCTTTATTTATTTATTTATTTTGTAAGCTTAAAAGAACACAGAATGTCTCATTATTATGGGCATACACATTTAATTTTCTGATTCATTTAACAAATATTAAGTGCCAATGTTGTGCTGTGGAACATAGTACAGAAGAAAAACAGATGATTCTATCTGTGACAAAACATCTTTAGTGAGGAAACAGACATGTAGATTAGCTATACAATAGGATGATTGCTCTGAAGTATAATGTACAGAATGTTCCAGGAATCCCGATGAGGGCTCTCCTAAGTCAGTTGAAGACATCAACAGAGGCTTTATGACAGAAGCAGTATTTTAACTGAGAAGTAAAGACTGAGTAGGAACTTTCTAGATGGATTAATATGTGGAGGTGGAAGGATGTTCTAGCTTTTCATATATCAACTAGCTTTTCATATATCAACCTTCCTCGGTGAGAATAACACTGGCTAGTGGGGAAGGCCACTATGGGATTGGGATGGCACCATGAGGATATGCAGAGACATAGATCAAACACTTCTCTCAAGGGTATAGCAGAAATTGTGTAGTAAAAGCTGCAAGTACCATGAGCTTCTAGAGAGGAGAGCTTTCCCGAGACCTAGGGAAGGCAGCATGGGCTTTGTGAAGGGAGTAGAATTTGATTTGGAAGGACTGAAGGAACCTTGCTCCAGATTTGGCCAGTGATGTGAACTATTCTCTACAAATAATATTAGTGGGGTCCAACTATTGGAGAGCAGGAAATAGAGCCTGGCTTTAGCAGAGGCACATCATTGAGACTGGCAGAAATCAATTTTGGACATGTAACTGGTACACATTATGGAAAGCTAAAAATGCCAAAGTGCATTTAAAGGAGTAAGAAGAGTATTGCAGAAAATATTGTATCTGGAAGCCCATAGATTCGAGTACTTGTCATGTCTATAATCACTCCTGTAATGTTGGACATGGCACACAAGGTGAAATTTCACAATCTGTAAGGCTATTTCCAGTTCTAAATTGCTACATGGCTTTAAGATATGTCAAAATTTCTAGTGGGTTTTATTGTGGTGCTATTGTTATTTGGCCTTAAGAAGGTAAAATTAAATTTGGGGAGCTGGTATTTCAGCTCTGCAATTACTAGTTTTATGACCTGGAGAAAGCAATGCATTTTCCCAAGTCTATTTCCTTATTTGTAAAGCTGGGATAAGGTTTGCCTTCCTTACTACTAAGGCTGTTTTGAGGATCAAATGTGCTGAATATATAAAATGTTGTGTATTATTATTATTTTTTAAGATTCTATCAATCTATCCATGAGACACACACACACATGCACACACAGAGAGAGGCAGAGACACAGGTAGAGGAAGATGCAGACTCCCTGTGGGGAGCCCAATGTGGGACTTGTCTGCAGACAACGGGATCAGCCCTGAGCCAAAGGCAGACGCTCAGCCACTAAGCCACTCAGGCATCCCGAAATATTGTGTATTCTATAAAGTGTTACAGGAAACATTTTAAAAGAGGTAAAGTAGTAGACCATTATGGTAATCCTGTGTGAGGAGATATGATCGCAACTTAAATAATGCCATATAGATAGAGTAACAAATGTATACAAAGATATTTTGAAGGGAATGTAGATAGAAGCTAATGACTTCTATAGTTTTCAGAGTACATATCTTTTACCTCATTGGTTAGGTTTATTCCTAGGTATCTTATGAAACTTAAGAAGAAATTGAGGAAGACACAAAGAAATGGAAAAACATTCCATGTTCATGAATTGGAAGAACAAATATTGTTAAAATATCTAAGCTACTCAGTGCAATCTATACATTCAATGTAATCCTTATCAAAATACCATCAGCACTTTACACAGAGCTGGAAAAAAAACAATTCTAAAATTTATATGGAACCAGAAAAGACCCCAAATAGCCAAAGTAAGGTTGAAAAAGAAAACCAAAGCTAGAGGTAACACAATTTTGCACTTTAAGCTGTATTACAAGGCTGTAATCATCAAGACAGTATGGTACTGCCACAAAAACCAATGCATCAATTAATGGGACAGAAGAGAAAATTCAGAAATGAATCTTCAACTTTATGGTCAACTAATCTTCGAAAAACCAGGAAAGAATATCTAATGTAAAAAAGACAAATTGTATTGGGAAAATTGGACAGTAACATGCAGAAGAACGAAACTGGACCACTTTCTTGCACAATATACAACAACAAATTCAAAATGTAAGACCTAAATGTGAAATAGGAATCTCAAAATCCTAAAGAACACAGGCAGAAACCTCTTTGGCCTCAGGCACAACAACTTCTTCCTAGACACATCTCTGGAGGCAAGGGAAACAAAATAAAAAATGAACTATTGGGACTTCATTAGGATAAAAAGCTTTTGTACAGCAGAGGAAACAATCAACAAAACTAGAAGGCAATGAACAGAATGGGAGAAGATATTTGCAAATGGCATATCAGATAAAGGGCTAGTATCCAAAATTGATAATGAATTTATCAAACTCAACACCCAAAACCCCAAAAATCTAATTAAGAAGTGGGCACAAGGGCAGCCCTGGTGACTCAGTGGTTTAGCGCAGCTTTCGGCCCGGGGTGTGATCCTGGAGACCTGGGATTGAGTCCCACATCAGGTTCCCTGCATGGAGCCTGCTTCTCCCTCTGCCTGTGTCTCTGCCTCTCTCTCTCTCTCTCTCTCTCTCTCTCTCTCTGTCTGTCATGAATAAATAAATACAATCTTTAAAAAAAAAAAAAAAGAAATGGGCAGAAGATGTAAAAAGACATTTCTCCAAAGAAGACATACAAATGGCTAACAATGAAGAAAATTCTCAATATCACTTGGCACCAGGGAAATACAAATCCAAATCACAACGAGATACCACCTCACACCAGTCAGAATGGCTAAAATTAAAAACTCAGGAAACAAAAGATGTTGGCGATGATGCAGAGAAAGGGGAACCCTCATATACTATTGGTGGGAACACAAACTGGTGCAGCCACTCTGGAAAATAGTACGGAGGTTCTTCAAAAGTTAAAAGTAGAACTACTTTACAACCGAGTAATTGTTCTACTAGCTATTTATCCAAAAGATACAAAAGGAGTGATTTGAAGGGGCATATGCACCCCAATGTTTATAACAGCAGTATCCAGCCAAAATATGGGAAGAGCCCAGATGTCCATTGACAGATTAATGGATAAAGAATATATGGTGTATATGTGTGTGTGTGTGTGTGTGTATAGTATGAAGATATGGTAGATATAGATATAGATACACACACACATACAGACACACATAATGGAATGTTACTCAGCCATCAAAAAAGAATGGAATCTTGCCATTTACCATGATGTGGATGGAACTAGAGGATTTTATGCTAAGCAAGTTAAATTAGAGAAAGACATGTGATTTCAGTTGTGTGTGTAATTTAAGAAATGAAATAGGTGAACATAGGGGAAGGGAAGGCAAAACTATAAGACAAAAAGATAAAAATGAGAGGGAGGCAAACCATAAAAGACCCTTTTTAAAAAACTGGGTTTATTTATTTTTAATTTAAATTTAATTAGTTAACATATACTGTATTATTAGTTTCAGAGGTAGAGGTCAGTGGTTCATCAGTCTTATATAATACCCGGTGCTCATTACATCACATGCCCTCTTTAATGTCCACCACCCAGTTACCCATCCCCTCACTTCCCTCCCTTCCAGCAACCCTCAATTTGTTTCCTATGATTGAGTCTCTTATGGTTGGCCTCCCTGATTTCATCTTGTTTTATTTTTTGCTCTCTCCCCCTATGATTCTGTTTTGTTTCTTAAATTAAACATTGAACATTATGTGATGAAGCCACAAGTATGAAAAGTGATGACCATAGTCCCAGCTGACAGGTTAGCTGTAGTCTCATGAGAGACACCAAGCCTGAACCATTCAGCTAAGCTACTTCTGGAGAAACTCTGAGAAAGTAAATATTTGTTGTTTTAAGCTGCTAAAAACAAATATAAGATAAAATAAAACAAAATCTCTGTGCTCGACACTGCAGAAAATTGTATTTTAATGCAAATGAATAGTATACATAAAAGTATAAGTTTTTGTTCTCAGATTCAGAATCAAGCCAAAATGAGGAACTCATTTCTGCATTTCAAGTGTATGGAAAGAAAACAAGATTTTAGAAAGATACATGCATTTCTGTAATCTGTGCGAATATTTTCAACATTTAAAAATCTTATTATTTATTTATTTATTTATTAATTTATTTATTTATTTATTTGACAGAGAATGTGCAAAGGGGGGAAGAGACAGAGGGAGGAGAGAGAGTCCCAAGCTGATGCTGTGCTAATCAGAGAGCCCATCTTGGGGCCCAGTCTCACCACCCTGAGATCATGATCTGAGCCAAAACCAAGAGTTGGACGCTTAACCTACTGAGCCCCCCAGGTATCCCATACACAAAATATTTTAGATGATAAAAAGGTGATAATCTATTTTTCTACCCTGGAATAAAAGAGATAAATTATAAAGTGGTCACATTTTATCAGCTCTTTCCTGAATTGAAGAGGAGGACTTCTTCATGCCCTGTAAATAAAGCCAAAGAAGTATAAGGGCAAAGGGCACACTGCTAGAAACAGTAGTGAGTCCTGAATATAAAATCCTAGGGTACATTCCTGTTCCACATTTTCACAATTGCTACCATAAAGGGAGCATTTTGGATGTAGTGCTTTGTAACATGGTTTCTCTTCTCAAGAATTCCTCCAATTCTTAATACATGGCTGGAAGAATGCAGGCCTCTGGAGGTCATATTTTATGTGTTGCTATGGGACCGTCCAAATATTATGAACAGAGCAAAAGTATTTGGCATACGATGGCCTAATGCCATGAAATTATGGCAACTAGAAATCATTTTCATATCTCTGAAATGTAAGCTTCTAGATTAAAAGAATGGCATGAGTGCCTTTAATAAATGAATTATCCTTTATGTACTAAATTAGACCTTAGGTAGAGATATAAAGTCTCAGACTTCAAAGAGGTTTTTGTCCAGGGAGAGTTGTGCAGACCCTAACAAGGAAATGCACCAGCAGGCCAGGGAAGGCCTAGTGAAGGCAGGTTGAGTAAAGACTTGGTAGTGAGGGGTAGAAGAATACGTGACCCCAAAATATGCCACTTTGGCACGTGAGATTTTTTGATCAGAAGGCAATCAAGACCCAGCAGACTCAAGACAAACTTTTTCCTCTCCCGTAACTACTTAAAATAATTATTTTTTTTAAAGATTTTATTTTTTTATTCATGAGAGACACAGAGAGAGAGAGAGGCAGAGACACAGGCAGAGGGTGAAGCAGGCTCCATGCAGGGAGCCTGATGTGGGACTTGATCCCAGGACTCCAGGTTCACACCCTGGGCCAAAGGCAGTGCTAAACCGCTGAGCCACCCAGGGATCCCCCTACTTAAAATAATTTAAATAGGGGCTTGGACCAGAAAGATATTACTTGAGATAAACTTTTTATCTGAGTGACCTACCTGTATGGGAAGACAAACATCTAATTACCAATAACCTGCTCTTGTTATTGTCCTGTGAGTTATCCTCTTCCCCTTTGGGGCCTCGGGTCTCCATCTCATTCTTTAGCTCAGGATGGCATATAAATCTCAATTGCCTAAATCGTCCTTGGGTCTCATGTTCTTATGGACTCCCCATACATACATAATAAAATTTGTTTTTTTTTTTCCTATTAACCTGTCTCATATCTATTTACTAGCAAAAGAACCATAAAAGTATAGAGAAAAAAGCTTTCCTTTCCAGCAGCTGGCATAGTTGGCAGGATACTTCACCACTGCTCACTTTGGAGCTGCTACAGTAGAGAGATTTTGGGACTTTTGACAAGTGTGGGCAGAAGGTCAAATTTCTTACCATGCCAGTCTCTTGGATCTCTGCCTACAGGGTCTGGTGGAAACGAGAGGGCTGAAAATAATTTTTTTTTCCTAATTTTAAAATTGGCAGAAATATTTGTGGAGCTAGTTTCTTGGATGTAGTGACTCTGGTAAAGATTTGTTATTGTAAGTACTGTTGATTTTTATTGATCCTTTTCCTTCCAGGAATGGTCACTATTTTTCTTGGTCTCTGCCTGTCATGCCATTTGCCTTAAGGGGGGAAACCATGGGGCAGAGGCAGGCATAGGTCCTATAAGCCTGCTGTTCAGTTCAGCCTCACAGACTGGTAAGGTTGTGATTCTTACCAGAACAGCATCTGTTTATACAAACTTTGTTGTGGGTTAAACATGTACATGAGGTTAGGGCTGTTGCTGAAGGATAACTTGGAAGCCAAATCCACAAAACTTGGTGGGCATGGATTCAGTACTTGAGAGGTGGTGAAGCACTCGCCACCTAGCTCAAAAGACTCCCAGATTAGAATAAGTTGGTCACAGAGTGGGTTAGATTGACAGCAGGTCACCTGCCAACCTCAAAAAAAAAAAAAAAAATCTGTGTAATGAGATACACCCTGAAACAACACACAATTCTCAATTTGGCAGCATATCCCTCTTAGGTATTAGTGTGGCTCCAAGAGACCTGAGCCTTAACTAAAGATACTTATGTACATAGAAGAAAAACTGGATGAGGTTTTTCTTTTGTCTTGTTCTGTGTCTTCAGAGCTTGGTCTTGTGACCAGTGAGAACATTCTTTCTGGGCTCCCAGCCAGAAGGCGCCCATACCAGTGCGCATCTTGGTGACCAGTCTAATTGCGCTTCCAAAGAGAAAATCACAGGCAGCACTCTCTGTGGCTGATGATGCCAGCTCTCAGGAAAGATGTCACAAGGGGTCCTGATCTATTAGAGGCTTTTGTTGTCTCTACTCTCTTCCTTAGTTAGTCCTGGAAAAATCCCATTCCAGGTAGTGTCTGCCTGGTGTCATAGATTAGTGGATCTGTGACGGGAAGAGTCATGGTCTCCCGGGAAACCAGAGATACCATTTTCATTACACCGTGCTTATCACCTGTAACAACAAGATAGTTTTTCTTAGACTATCTTTAGGCATGAGCTTTCTGGATCTTGTGAGGGCTGCAGCTAATGCAAGCTCCTTCGAAAATGCTTTTTGTACCTTTTGTTAAGCCCTGGAAAGGCTTATTGGTTGGAGTTTCTATTGAGATTAATAAGATCCTGCTCATCAATGGCTAGAGGATGGATCCTTTGCATTGGTTATATTTGAAAAAATAATTTTTAGAGAGCTGTCATTCTAAACAATTGTCTCACTGGCACCTAGGAAAAGACCAGATTAAAAAGTGAGAACAAAGAAATATAGTGGCTAGCTTTAGGGACTCCCTTAACAAAGTGAAAGACCAAAAATTAAACTCCATATCCAGTGTAAATCATCCCCCCCACCCCGCCCCACACACACACTTAAAATCCAGAGTTAAGCCCATCACCTGCTTATTTTATGTCTAAGCACTGTGGTCCAGGAAGCCATAGGTATCTACAAAAATGGCAAAATCTTACTAAGCTTGTTTTGTGTTCTGAGAACTTAGCTTGGTAACTCAGGTTGAAGACCCAAAATATGACCAGACAGAAATGTGGATTATGTTCCATTTGTAGCTAGACATAGCTGGATAGAGAATTTAGGGTAACTCAGGTTGAAGACCCAAAATATGACCAGACAGAAATGTGGATTATGTTCCATTTGTAGCTAGACATAGCTGGATAGAGAATTTAGGGTAAACCCCACTTGTGGCTAGGGCCCTACCAAACCGCTGTCAGCCCTTGGGGGAATTACCACCTAGAATTACAAAGGCCAGCATGAGGAACTTTCCAGTTAGATAAGCTCATTAGAGAAGTACACTTAAAAACAAGGGCTTCCAAGTCAAACAAACATATTGGAATATCATTATAATTGGTATGCAGAATCCTCCAAAAGTCTTCAAAATTCCAAAATGGTTTCACTGAAAAACTTGTTGTAAAAGGCTAATAAAAAATTAGAGGTCTAAGAGGTACCTCAAACAAGAGACCAAGATTGATGTAACTCCTATGGCTTCTCTCTATGTTCTCCTGAGTGTTCCTTCTAGTAATCCTTTGTTTGAATTGCCTTTCCACTCTGAAGAGTATTAAACAATTACCTTTTAAAATAAAACCACCTGAGGCTACAGGCAATTTTTTTTTTTTTTTCAGGTATGCTTTACTCTTTGGTCAGAGCTGAGCTAAAGGCCATAGTTAAAGATTTTCTTAAACCCGGAGACAGTTCTCAAGTTTTCCTAAATGAACTACCTCCTGAGATTAGTGAGATTAGTTCTCAAATTTTTGTAAATGAACTACCTCCTGAGATTAGAAAACAAGATAGGAGGCTACTGGTCTGATTGAACTTGAGACCACAGCTGATGTTCAGAGCCTAATAGGAATTTTCTTTTGGGGGCAGGTAGGCTTCTCCCTTAAATTAAAATAAAACTGTGCCCACAGAGAAAGAAGCAAATTGGAGATATGATAGTTGGATGGGTAGGTCAGTCCCTTGACTTTCAGGCTGGAATCCAGTATTTTAGGGGAATTGGGGAAATTGTCTTTGTCTTGCCAATCTCTACAAAGTCAGAAATGTGGCTCTAGAAGCAATTCAAAGTCAACTTATCCTTTTAACCAAACCAAAACCCTCTCTTCTCTATCTTAAATGGCTTATAAGCATTGTCCTTGGGAAACAAAAGTCCTTCTTGGAGAAACCTGGATACTTTCTACCCTCATCTTCTCTAGACTCGAGAACCATTTTTTTTTCTAATGCAAACTTTAGGGGGAGGTTTCTTACAGGAAAGAAAAAAATAACAGAGAGACATTATTTGGAAATCAGGCAAATGAAAAATCTTTTCTACAAATACTGGTAACTATAAGGTCTCTGTGTCTGTCTGTATGATTCTGCTTGTCTATATATGTATATTGCAGATGTGCGGTATTTTTTTTCTTACCTCTGGATGGATTGTCAAACTTAATTTTTAAAATATTGCTATTTTTTTAAAATTTTTATTTATTTATGATAGTCATAGAGAGAGAGAGAGAGAGAGAGAGAGAGGCAGAGACATAGGCAGAGGGGGAAGCAGGCTCCATGCACCGGGAGCCCGATGTGGGATTTGATCCCGGGTCTCCAGGATCGCGCCCTGGGCCAAAGGCAGGCGCCAAACCGCTGCGCCACCCAGGGATCCCAAAATATTGCTATTTGATTGGCTTAACCAATCATTTATTATTCATAAAAATATTCAAAAAATACAATAGAAACTAATCTAAATGCTTTTCAAGATCACGTGACTTAGGAAACTATTTGGTGTTCAAACAAGTTTAAATTTGTTGGTTTAATTAATACAGACACGTCCTTAATTATTAGCATTAAGAATACATTTATTCTACTGGGGTTATTAGTCATATAAGCTCATGTTATCTATGTTATAGAATTTGTCAGCAAGAAAAATAATTTAAGATGATGGCTAACTGTTTTAATGGCTCATGAAATTAATGAAGGATAGTTGGAAGAAAAGCAGGCAGGGACCAAACACTTCCTCCCCCCACTCCCTAAAAGGAAACCACCCTTAAAAGGATTTTACACCACTCTGGAAGGAACCCTCCATCCTTTCCCATGTGATAGATGACAAAAGCCTGATTGGATGACAGGCACAGGGATGATTAATCAATTAAAACAGCCCACCGACAAGTCCATAAAATTCTCTAGACTTAGAAACTCCAGTGGCAACTCCCTCGGGTCCCCTCTGTCTTTGGGAGCTTTGTACTGTTACTTTACTGTTGCTCAATGAGTTTTGCTCTGGTGCTCTGGTCTACTTCTTTCTTGTAAGTGGCATGACCAAGAACCACTGGCACGGAAGGAAAAGAAACCCTGTAACAAAATCTTCAGGACCATGAGTATGATTGTTAAGATCAGATAAATTAAATGGATGTGTGATGAGAATTTTTAGATAAGCTTTTGAAATAGCTTCCCCAAATCTTTGGTAATCTGGAACATTTAAGTATTGCTAAATTAAATGATGGCTAGTCATTAAACATTCAGATCATTTCCAAATAAGATAAAATACTGAAACTACTGCTATATATAGATTTATTCATTTTTTGGCTTCCCTTTACAGAGGAACTAAAAGGTATTTGAGTCTATTAGTAAACATGCTTTTGTGCTACATTAAAAAAATGTGTACTATGAGGAAGTATATGTCTCTAGAAATTCTGAAATATGTTAATAAATTTGCCAATCTAAAGAATGTTGATGTAACAGTTCACAATTGAATAATCCTTAGTTTTCTTTGGAAATTGAGATTTCTAAGGGCAGGTGGCTCAGTTAAGCTTCAGCCTTTCACTCAGATCATAATGAAGCCTGCATCGGGCTCCCCTGCTTGTCAGGGAGCTGCTTTTCCCTCTCTGTAGCTCCCCCTGCTTGTGCTTTCTCCCTCTCTCTGTCAAATAAATAAATAAAATCTTTTAAAAAGTAAGATATTTAGGTATTAAGAATTCTAATTAATATGTGTAGTTAAAGTGACTAGAAATAATAAGGGAAAAATCTCCCTATGCTAGGGAAGTACTATGTGTATTTTTAGGAAAAGAAGTTATGAGGAACGGAAATGTATTTTTTGTTGAAGAAAAAAGTTGTAGAAGGTTTGGGGAGAAGGAATCTTTGGAAAGGATTTTTTTTTTTTTAAGATTTTATTTATTTATTCACGAGAGACACAGAATGAGAGAGAGGCAGAGACACAGGCAGAGGAAGAAGCAGGTTCCGTGCAAGGAGCCTGACATGGGACTCGATCCTTGGTCTCCAGGATCAGGCCCTCGGCCGAAGGTGGCGCTAAACTGCTGAGCCACCCAGGCTGCCCTGGAAAGGATTTTTAATGTGTAGTCAAGCTGGCTAAGGTTATAATAAATTTAAGTTAAATACATTTTAATGTCAAAATATGCTGGTGTAAAGTTAGAATTGGTTTTCCCTCTTTCAAAAAGATAACATTTTCTTGGACTTTAGTCTGCTTTTGATAACAGATTGTGAAAGTTTCTTTACCTGTTAAGTAATCTGTCTAGAAGCAAAAATTCTGTTTTATCAAAATAATTTTCTGTGTTTTATCAGGTATTTTATTGGTTTTGTTCATAACTATGTAATCTCTTGTATCTGCCCTTAAAATCTTTTGTCACTTTCATTAAATAATTAAGCATTATTTCACAATGAGCTATGATTATATTTAGTCAAGTCTCTCTTTTAATATTGTTTTGAAAAACTTCTCAAAATCAAATTCTAAGTAGTCTTTTTTGACCTCAAATTAAATTTGAGAATTTCCAGATGGTCCCTGAAACATTTGAAAATATTTGTTCTCTCTCCATTTAAAAAGAGAGATATTACACTACTTAGGCTTATTTGGTATGTTAAGCTACATGGGAAGTGATGATAAAGCTTTTGGGTTGTATTATGTAGATAAATGTCATTAACATAAGAATATTGGAAATTGCATAAAATTCCTAAAAATCTGATATGTTCTGGTATAAAGTTATCACAATTCTAGCTATTACCTTAATATGTTGTATGTCACAGAAATAACCAAATTTTGTTGTCAGTTCCATTACAATGAACTCATTAGATCTTTAAGAATGAGCTGAGATATCCTTCAGTCAATGAATGGATAAAGAAGATGTGGTCTATACACACAATAGAATATTACTCAGCCATCAGAAAGAATGAATACCGACCATTTACATCAATATGGATGGAACTGGAGGGTATTATGCTGAGTGAAATAAATCAATTGGAGAAAGACAATTAAATGGTTTCACTCACATGTGGAATATAAGAAATAGTGCAAGGGACCATAAGGGAAGGAGGGGAAACTGAATGGGGAAAAATCAGAGAGGAAGACAAACCATGAGAGACTTAACTCTGGGAGACAAACTGAGGGGTGCTGAAGGGGAGGTTGGTAGGAGGATGGGATAACAAGGTGATGGGCTAAGGAGGACATATGATGTGATGAGTACTGGATGCTGTACATAACTGATAAATTATTGAAAACTACATCTGAAATTAATGATGTACATATGTTGGCAAAATTGAAATTAAATAAAAAAAAAAGAATGGGCATTTAAAGTGTTTTGGTCATGTACAGATAATTATTGCTTTATACTGTTGCTTTGTGAAAGTATTCCTGCAGAAGTACTTTGCCTTTAAGGAGATTCAAAAAAAGGCCTTTTGACAAGTTCAGGTTTCTGATAACTTTAAGATTATGAAACTGAGTTGACTAAGAATTTCCAGAACAGGGGGAAAACTGGATTCAAGCAGAACAAGTGGTAATTACATGGACCTGAATAAACTGATGAGGATGACTGTAATTATTATGACTTTTGTTTGAAACATTGCCGGTTCTTTTTTGTTTTTCTAGATTTAAAGAAATCTTCTCTTTTGCTCATAAGCTATCAACAATTTTTTTAATATCTTTGTGAACAAAGGTGTAACAATTAAGCAGATCTGATCCCTCCAGAATTTGGAAACATGGTGAGGATTATTTTCATGGTAATACAGTTTTACGTAACTTTAGTAAGAATCTATTGTTCTTGTAACAGGACACAATTGGAAGCATTGGTTATATCACATAGTCTTTGACTGAAATGTCATATTTGAGAGACATAGTCAACGACCAGATAGCTTTAACGAATTAAGGTGGACTTTTTGGAGCCAATACAGCTCCTTGGAAAAATTGACCTGGTACCTGGCTTACAGTGTTCCTAGCAGCCTTATCAGGTGAGTAAGGCCTGACAGGCTCTGGAACCTCAAGATATTTGGGGCACCTCAAGAAGAGAGGAATTCACCCAAATTTATAGACATTGAAGGCAAAGTCTGATGGTGAGTTCTTGGCATGGCTTCTTAGTCTTGAGAGGCTTTTAAAAGCTCAGTCTAAAGTTTCTTGTAAAAAAATTCCATCGAGGAAAATTTAACAAACAAAGCCTATGTATGTGATCAATCACTATTCTTGCTGCATTTATGTAAATAATCATGCCAAGTTTCTTGAAACTAGACTTAATGTGCAAACACATTGGTCTTAAGTTGGCTATCTTTGATAGAAATGAGGATGATTGAGAGAAAAAAAATTGTTTCCATAGAAACTATTGTTACAGGATTTTTTTCTCCATCAGTGCCCAAGGTTCTTGGTCAGTAGCTTCAAAGGATGAAGCAGTAGTTCAGACAAGGTGGTGAGCAACAAAGCAAGGTTTACTGAGCAATAGTGAAGTGATAGTACAAAACTCCTGAGGAAGGAGGGAACCTGAGAGGTTTGCCACCGGAGTTATTAAGTCTAGGGGTTTTATGGGTTTGTTGGCAGCTGTTTTAATCTGATTAACCCTCCATGTGCCTGTCACCCAATCAGGTTTTTGTCATCTATCACGTGGGAAAGGGTGGAGGGTTCCTTCTAGGGTGGTGTAAAACCTTTTAAGGGTGATTTCCTCTTAGGGCAGAGACCCCTTGTCCTTGCCTGCCTTCCAACTACCCTCATCACTATCTATCTATCTATCTATCTATCTATCTATCCATCTATCTATCATCTATCCATCTATCTATTTATTTATAAAGACGTTATTTATTTATTCATGAGAGACACACACAGAAAGAGAGGCAGAGACACAGGCAGAGGGAGAAGCAGGCTCCATGCAGGGAGCCCGATGTGGGACTCGATCCCGGGTCTCCAGGATCATGCCCTGGGCTGAAGACGGCACTAAACCGCTGAGCCACCCTGGCTGCCCCCCTCATCACTATGTAAAAAAATATATTTTATTTATTTGAGAGAGAGAGAGAGAACAAGCAGAGGTGGAAGGAGAAGGAGAAGCAGACTCCCCACTGAGGAGGAAGCCCAATTTGGGGCTTACTCATCCCAGGACCCTGGGATCATGACCTTAGCCGAAGGCAGGTGCTTAACCGACTGAGCCACCCAGGCTCCCGTCCTATCATTATAGCCACTTTTAGATATTAGATTCTAGTGCTGTTCATTGTCTTTGGGGTTTTGGACTGGATCCTGAATCCTTCCAGTTACCTCATAGCTGGTGACAAGTCTCCGAACTAACATATGCAATTTTCTACCATCTTTTGGTCTTGGAATCACTAAATGCAAAAGCTGCCTTTTCCCTTTAAAACTAAATGTGAACAACTTGACAGAAACTTAAGAGAAATCACCACAGTAGCTCATGCATGGACAGTCTTATTCCTGTTGCTGTGTGGCCACTCAGAAAGATCACCAGAGACATTCAAACTGCAAACTAGGAAAATCTGTCGGACCGCCAATGCTGGCCTCCACTCCAACTGAGATGCTTCAAGCCAGACAGCAATCTTCTCAACTGACTGTCTTCAGAAGTCAGAAACAAGGACAATAGTCTTCTTCTATTATTAACCAACTTTGAGGACGATAGTCTGCTTCAGTCATTAACCAACTATGTTTCTTTTGTTTCCATAGAAATGCCTCTTATTAAATACCTGATTGCTTGCACCATAGGTCTCACTTTGGAAATGCACCTGCATCACCACCTCCAGAAATGAGACACCCTGTTTAACTGAACTGACCTGTTATTAGGACTAGGAGACTGAGATGAGATGAAGCAATCTTTATGCGGAAGTTTCAAAGGTGTGACTAATGAAGAGCAAAATACTTGACCCCAAAATAGGCCACTTTGGCATGAGGATTATTTTGAGCTGAAGGCACTCAAGGCCCAGCAGACTTGGGGCACCTGAGTGGTAGTCATTTAAGCAACTGCCTACGGCTAAGGTCATGATCTCTGGGTTCTGGGATGGAGTCCCATGTGGGCTCCCTGCTCAGTGAGCAGTCTGCTTCTCCCTCTCTCCTTCTCCTCCTCCTCCTGCTCTCTCTTTCTCATATAAATAAATAAAATCTTAAAAAAAAAAAAAGACCCAGCAGATTAAAAAAAAATTTTTTTTACCTCTTCCTTAACTACCTGAATGAATTTATATAGGGGTCCTAGCCCAAAAAGAAAGCTATTACAAAAGATAGTATTGGATAATATTCCATTTCTTATTGGAATGACCTTTCTGTATGGCAGAACAAACATCTAATTCCAGGCAGGACAAACATCTAATTCCAAACATCTCTTTTTGTTCTATGACTTACCTTCCTCCCCTTTGAAACCCCAGGCTGCTATCCCATTCCTTAGCTCTGGATGGCTTATACAGCTCAATGACCCAAATTGTCCTTGGGTCTCATGTTCTTATGGAGCTTCTATATATACATAATTAAATTTGTTTTTGTCCTGTTACTTTTCCATATATCAATTTACCAACCAAAGAATCAAGGTTGGGTGAAAATTTTCTTCTCCTCAACATTAGCCTCAGGGATCTCATAAGATCCATGTTACAAGTAGAGGTCCTCAAGTCTCACCCCAGAGGTGTGGTTGAAGGTAAACAAGATTGCTGGACCCCCAGCTCAGGGATGTCAAAGCAAGGTGAAGGCAAAGCAAGGCTGCTCCTTCCAGCTCCCCTGTTTCGAGTAGTGACGTTACAGGGTTTTTTCATTTGGTGTCCACGGTTCTTAGTCAAGCCACTTCAAAGAATGAAGAGGTAGACCAAAGAGTGGTGGGCAGCAAAGCAAAATTTATTGATCGATAACAAAGTGATGGTACTAAGTTCCCAAAGAGGGAGGGGACCAGAAACAGTTACTATCAGAGTTTCTAAGTCTAGGGGTTTTTATGGGCTTGTTTTGAGCTGTTTTAATCTGATTGACTCTCCCTGTACCTGTCACCCAATCAGGTTTTTGTCATCTATCTATCACATGGGAAAGGGTGGAGGGTTCCTTCCAGAGTGGTGTGAAATCCTTTTAAGGGTGGTTTCCCTCGAGGGTGGGGTCCTTGGTCCCTGCCTGCTTTTCTTCCAAGCATCCTTCCTCAGTGAGACCCAAACTCTCAACTGCTCAAGTTTTGATGTTTGACTCAGGTTTCTCAGGTTCCAATAATTGTTTATGAAACTGTTCAACTTTAAAATCAGAAGTTACTTACCATAAAATACATCTATTGTTCCCCCCTGTTTTAGCTGAGGTGAAATTCATTTAAATTTAAGTAAGAACTACAGTTTTCTGTGCACCTTTTAAAATAACAGTTCTGTGAATGCTCTTTTCTTCTGCAGATTATGCTAAAGCCAGTTTCCTCTCTAAATGAACAGTTCTAACACGTGAATTCAAAATACAACAAGCCTACGTCACCAGCTGCCCTGAGTGAACAGGAACTAAGTGCAGCTGGCGCTTTGTGGCTTTTCTGGTTTTCTTTCCTTTTTTCTCCTCTTCAGACGTTTGCTATTGAATACAGTTTTTTATTTTTTTTTTTAAGAGGAATTTTTTTTTTTTTTAACAAATCCTTTTGCTTTGAACCAAAAAAAAAAAAAAAAAAAATCAAATTAAAAAGTTGAAAGCAGGCATGCCTGGGTGGCTCAGTGGTTGAGCATCTGCCTTTGGCTCAGGTCCTGATTTTGGGATCCTGGGATCGAGTCCTGCATTAGGCTTCTTATGGGGAGCTTGCTTCTCCCTCTGCCTATGTCTGTGCCTCTCTATGTCTCTCATGAATAAGTAAAGTCCTTTAAAAAAAAGTTGAAAACAGGGGTGCCTGAGTGGCTTAGGTGGTTAAACCTATGCCTTAGGCTCAGGTCATGATCCCAGAGTCCTTGGATCAGTCCAGCATTGGGCTTTCTGCTCAGTGGGGAGTCTGCTTCTCTCTCTCTCTCTTTCTCTCTCTCTCTCTCCCTCTGTCCCTCCCCACCACTCATTTTTCCCCCTCCTCTCAATAAATACATAAAAATTTTTAAAAAGCTGAAAACTTTCAAAAGAATGAAGTTTCTCTTTTCAGAGCACAGGAAAATCCATTTGTCTCAATGTCTGAAAAAGTTTCCCTCACAGTAGAAAGTATTTAATTCTTACTGCTTCTCTATTTTCTCATCTGCCCTGCCTTATGAGGAGAGGAAGAATTCTTTCCCTCTTTTTTCTTTGTTCCTCATTAAAACAACATGAAAAAAAATTAAAAAAAGATATTTTCTATTTATATCAGTATTCTCAGAAATGCCACCACCTGGATATTCTTGTCTGGAATATGCCTTAAAAAGTGTGGATGGTCTAGAAAAAAAATGTGTAATTAGTAGAGGAAGTTAAAAAACATCTGTTGAATGAAATATTGTCTCAGAATTATTTCCAAATTGTCTAATATTCAGTTTTTCTTAGACCATTCATATACAATGGAAGAAAGTCAGCAAAACAGGATCAAAGTTCAACTACAACAAGAATAAACTTAGGAATTGTAAGAATTAATCAAAATGTGTGACAATTATTGGTATTATCTTCTACCAAATATTGTTCAAAATAAGAGGCTTGTCTTGAAAACTGGCTTTGCTGCAGAGATTCTCATTATATTCCTCATAAGAAATGCTTTATGCACATGAGTTCTGTCCAATGGTAGCTTTCCTTTGATCATAAAACAAGAGATGAGAATGTATGGAAATAGTTGGACTTATCTATGATCCAGTTAGAAGTTTCTAACTGTTGCATTTCCCATATGAAATGTAAATGTAAATAAGTGACATAAATCTTTTCAAAATTCTGACATGAAAGTAATTGTATTAAAAAGACGTCGGTGGTAAAGTGTGTTCAAAATTAAGCTCTTATCTGTAACAGATAAAACAGATTAAAAAACAAATCTATAGTATAATTCTGTGGTCTTCCTGCCTATTGCCCAGCTTAGTGAGACATAGATCCTACTGAGTGAACAAAAAAGTCGCCTGATACTTACTGTTTCTAGGCTGTTGAGTTTCTGAAGGAGGAAGTAGATTAGTCAACTGTGTCATCTGTGAGTGGCAAGACTATGACACTGACAACTGATAATTTGTATGCTTCATCAAATGACAGTGTGCATAGTGTCATTTAATAATTTTAGGAGATAAAATGCTTTACATTATCTTTTTGACAAAGTTTTGTTGTCTTCCTTGATTGATGACTTCAAAGTAGTTGCTCAAAATGAAAGAAATGAAAATATATTATGAAAATGAATTTAGTTTTCCATTGTAGCCTGTAAAGTAATAGAGTTACTGGTTCTGAACCAAGGGTGGTTTTTGTCACCTGGGAGACATTTTACACCTTCAGGAGACATTTTTGATTGTCATGACTGAGCAGAGGGTAGTGAGAGGTCAGGGATATGGTCAACATGCTACAATGCATAGGACAGCCTCCCACAACAAAACATTATCCAGCTCCTGTGTCTACAGTGCTGAGATTGAGAGACTTTATTTTACATGAATTACCGGAGTGAACAAATTACCTAACATGCACATGATATAATCCTAAAGTATTTTTTCCATTCACAGTATAGATTTTACTACAATGTTTTTATACATATTTTTAGAGTTTTGTTATCAAACACATAAAACAATTACTCATGCTATACCCAGTTTGAACCTGGAGGATATAATTATATTTTTAAAGACATGAAAGAGACATATTTCTTCTTCTGCTTATGTGTTAGAGCAATTTACCTTTTACTACTCATTCAAAAACCCCAAAATAGAGGCCATCTTCAAACCTGAGAATAAGTTTAATGCAAATTTCAGTAAAAAATAAGTTCTATTTTACATTGAAATTATCCCCACTGTCGACATTATTATAATCCATATTATATTGAGTTATTAAATAGTAGCACCTCTTGGGGCACCTGGGTGGCTCAGTGCTGAGCATCTGTCTTTGGCTCAGGTCTGTGATCCTGGGGTCCTGGGATCAAGTCCTGTTTCAGGCTCCCCACAGGGCTCCTGCTTCTCCCTCTGCCTATGTCTCCGCCTCTTTCTCTGTGTCTCTCACGAGTAAATAAATAAAATCTTAAAAAAATTAAAATAAATAGTAACACCGCTAGGTTTCCTTCATCTTTTTGGCATACAAGAAGAGAGTGGGGTATAAAGTATCATGCAAGCAATGGAAATCTCTATTTCTTTTGTATTCCAATTTTGAAAATTCTCTTTCCATCCATTCCTCCCACTGAGACAGAGAACAGGAAAAAGGAGAATTAGCAGAAGACTGGAAAGAAGAATGCAGTTCACCCAGGTTAGAGATGTGATGTGGTCCTACATTCCTGAGCCCACAGCACATAATACTAGGAAACCAATTTCAAAGAATTCAGCTAATAAATACACAGTCCCTTGGTCTCCATTTGAAACTAGAATATATATGTACATGCATCTTTTACCAAGCTGGGTGTAGAGATGACATCATGCATCAATAAACAGTGAAGTAAATAAACTACAGTGATTCTGACCCTCCTTCACCACAATTATTGAATACCAGTTCTCTCCTACAACTCATTCTCAAATTATTTCTGAGCTCTTCAGAGAGGCACTTGCATACAACCACCGTATGGCCCCTCATTTCCTCCTCCATCCTGTCTTTCTCTTCCTTGTTGGTATTTCCTGTCTTCACCCATCCCAGGCAGCCTCTCTCTTGAGGGCACTTCTCAAGAGTTTGACAGGGATACTGCTAAGGGGGTTGTCTCTAGATTCTCTTAAAACTGCCTCTTCCAGATGTGCTGGAATTGTGGATTTGGTTCTGAGCAGGCTTACAGAAAATGCCCCTCTCTCCAATTTCTTGCATCATTTTGACACCCAGGCCCTTACAAAATATTGTTTGAACATAGAGATTTATGATGCCCTTTCTTTGTAAAAACAGCTTCTGCTATTCTGAATTTACTACAAGAAACTCCTAAAACTAACAAAGCCCCAACTTTTTCACTGGGTACAAGCAAAAGTCCAGACTGCCGTGCATTGCTAGTCCCACTCATCACTGGACTAGTCCCACTCATCACTGGACAATTCCCTTTTCTCACTGGCTCAAAAGAATAATATGCAGCCCTTGCTTAACCTACTAGGTAACATTCCTAAGCCAGAATATTTATTTTCTGCACTTAAATTAATGATGACAGTATTGATGGAATAGATGAATATTTTCTGTACATTTCTGTAACTGAAGGGCTATTCTGGAGAAACAGAAGGGCCATTCTAGAAATTAAAAAAAAAAAAAAAAGTGGGTTCCAAACCATAGAAAAGTCAATGGCTGGTACAGAAAACTAATTGTGATATTTAGAAACAGTTTTCCCCAACTCCTTGGCATTCAGTTTCAACCAACTCATGCTGTTAAATGAGGGGGGCAAAAAACTTTTTTAATAAAAAGGAAATGGGGGGGATCCCTGGGTGGCTCAGCGGTTTAGCACCTGCCTTTGGCCCAGGGTGTGATCCTGGAGACCCGGGATTGAGTCCCACGTCAGGCTCCTTGCATGGAGCCTGCTTCTCTCACTGCCTGTGTTCTCTGCCTGTCTCTGTGTGTCTCTCATGAATAAATAAAAAATCTTTAAAAAAAAATGAAAAGAAAATGGAGTAAAAAGTAAATAGGACATGATATCATTAGCCAAGATTAATGTAGCAACAAAGAATTTTGATTAACCTAGAACTTTTGGAGAATTTAGATCAGTTGAGACTTTTACTTTAGGTTGCACTGCAGAATTCAAGCTTTTCTGATTACTTCCACATTTATATCTCCAGCATGACCACTCTCCTAAATAGCACACTCACGTGTCCAATGGCCAACTCACTGTCTCCACTACTGAAACGTCTAAGAGGAATCTCAAAGTTCCGTGTTGAGAACTGAACTCTTGATGTGTGTCTCCACCACCACCTCGTCTGTCTCTCTCACACTTCCTTGTCTAAGTTCACAGCAACTCCGATTTTCTGTTCCTCAGGCCACAAATCTTGGAACCATTCTTCATTCCTCTTGAAGTCTTTCTTTCTCCCTCCATAAAATCCATCACTAATCTTGTCAATTTCATCTTTAAGGTGCATCCAGAGTCTGGAACTTCTCGCCACCTCCGCAAACACTGTCCTTGGACCAAACCACCATCTCACCTCTCACCTGGATTATTGGAATAGCCTGCTAGCCAGCCTATTGCTTTCATTTTGGGTCCCAAACTAATTCCAGCAGGGATGCTATAAGTTAGATTGCTTAAAACCCTCCAGTGATGTGCTACTTCTCTCAAAGTTCTTAGGTTCTCAAAGTTCTCAAAGTTCTTAGGACTAGAAAACCCTCCAGAATATGTTCCCCTACTTTCCTATTTGACCTGACCTTGTCTCCTGCCAAAGTTAGCTTCATGATTGTGTGACCTGTGTAATCACACAAGGTCCTGTGCTCAGAAGGTGTGGGTGCACGTTTAAGTCTGTGCTACAGCTATTTTGAAATTCTTAATAATTTTGAACAAAGAGCTCCACATTTTCATGTCGCATGGGGCCCCACAATAAATGTAACTGGTCCTTTTCTTCTCTTCTCTTCTCTTCTCTTCTCTTCTCTTCTCTTCTCTTCTCTTCTCTTCTCTTCTCTTCTCTTCTCTTTTCTCCTCTCCTCTCCTCTCCTCTCCTCTCCTCTCCTCTCCTCTCCTCTCCTCTCCTCTCCTCTCCTCTCCTCTCCTCTCCTCTCCTCTCCTCTCCTCTCTTCTCACTTGCATCCCTCAAGCTGCTCCAACACACTGCTGTGAACATTCCATGCCCTCTCTCCTCAGAGCCTTTGCATTTTTTGTTCCCTCTGCTTGGCTCTCCTTTCCCCAAAGGGCTTCTATGACTTTGCCTTCAACTGCAACAAGTCTTTGTGCTAATGTTGGTTTTTTAGTGCGACTTACTCTGACCACACCAAACTGTCCTCATTTTTCTCAGCTCGGATGGATTTTTTCTCATTATACTTAGGACCTCCTTACATCTCTAACATTTTGTTATGTTAATTGTCTATTATCTCTATTTCTTCTCAAATATAATCAGCTTCATGAAGGCAAGGATCTTTGTTTCTTCACTGTTGTGTACTATGTGCCTGATACACAATAGTTACTTAATAAATATTTGCCGAATGAATGAATAAGCACTGAGGATTATTAGAGTTAAAGACATAATCTTTGCAGGTAAATATGTAGAATATGGAATAATAAGCTTCTTATATATAGTTTTCATTACAGAATGTGACTCATTTCATTCACAAATCTTTTTGTGGTGTCTACATGTAACCTGTTTTGCTCTAATTCAAAGAGGAACATGCCCGTTTTCTCCACTTAAATGTGAGAAAATTCCAGTTTATGTAAAAGTAGTCAACTTTAGGCCAGTTTTGAAATGCAACATATTTTGTGCAAAGGTGCAGTGATGACTTTGTAACAGAAATATAAAATCTTGGTAAATTGGGATTGCTCATTAAAAACAAAGAAATAAATCAATGCTCCTCTGTTTCTCACATGCCTCTCCCACCACCAAATAGATATGTGTAAGTATACAAGAACTACTTGGTGGTAAAACTGAAACCTCTTGGTGGTAATGGTTGAGTCTGGACAGAACTGGAGGCAGAAATGACAGCCAGATCTGACTTGGCTTTACTGAGTTTCATTTCCCTGAAGTGTGGCCTTAAAACTGTGGCTCTCTTCATCCCTGTCTCTTCACAGGCTGTGTTGCAGGTAGTACATCGACACGTCTTGTCCTGTGTTGAGCTCTTGCACAGATGTTTGTCTTTATTATTTTTTTTTAATTTTTATTTATTTATGATAGTCACAGAGAGAGAGAGAGAGAGAGGCAGAGAGAGAGAGAGAGAGAGAGGCAGAGAGAGAGAGAGAGAGAGAGAGGCAGAGACACAGGCAGAGGGAGAAGCAGGCTCCAGGCACTGGGAGCCCGATGCGGGATTCAATCCCGGGTCTCCAGGATCACGCCCTGGGCCAAAGGCAGGCGCCAAACCGCTGCGGCGCCCAGGGATCCCTTTTTTTTTTAAATTTTTATTTATTTATGATAGAGATGTTTGTCTTTAAACAGACAGCAGGTCTCAGATCTTTCTCTCTGGATGTTATTTGTTTTTCCCTTGAATTATGTTATGAGTTTTACTCTTTGAATCTTTACTATTAGGTGATGATCTTGTTTCCCATTTTACTGAGAAAATAGAGGCAAGTAGAGGAGAATTTCTCATCTACTCAACCCCTGGCCTCTATACCCAAATATTCTACTTTCTCTGCTGTTACTATGGAGGAATTGCCCTTGGGGATGGCCAGGGCTAACTCTCCCCATTCCAGAAGGATATTCCTTCAGAAATTCTCTTCTCTCTGTAATTTCCTCTCTTTTAACATGACCTTTCTAATCTGTATGTACATATGGATTAAGTGAATGTTCTTTTCCCTTTAAAAAACATCGCGTCTCTTCATCTCATTACCCCCTTTCAAACACTGTCCAAATTTTTCTCTTTTCTAATTCCTCTCTACTTTCTCTATTTCCATTTTATTCAGAGTCAACCTTTGCTTCCAATAGTCCACAGAAACTGCCCTTGTCTATGTCGCTAAGATCTTCTGTCATCGAAACCAAGATCTATGCTCAATCCTCTTCTTACCTGAACTATGAGTAAAATCAGACATAGTTGATTATCACTTCCTCCTTGAAATATTTTTTCACTTGTCTTCCAGGACAAGTCTGGTTTTCCTTTCACTTTGTAGACCATTTCTTTTCATTTTCTATTGCTGGTTCCTCTTTAACTCCTGACTTAATTTTGGAGTGATCCAAATCTCAGTCCTCAAATCTCTCTTTTGTTCTGATTTAATTCCTGATTAATACTAATCATTCATCCTTATGGTTTTAATGCCATTCATTTGCTATAAATTCCCTAATTTCTCTTTCTCTTGGTTCTTTCTTCCCTTTAACTTGAATGTTTAGTAGGTATCTCAAAATTAGGATTTCCATATTTCCCATCACTCTTAACTTGCTCTTGTCAAATTCTTTCTGAACTCCATGGACACATAAAAATTCCATTTTGTAGATGCTCAGACCATAATCTTTGGAATCAATCTTGATGCCTCTCACATCTAGTCTGTACTACATCCTGTTAACTTTGTCTTGAAAATATTCAGAATCTGGTTCCTTCTTATCATTTCCACTGACACCAACCTGCTCTAAGCCATCATTATCCTGTGTTTGGGTTAAAACAATAATCTCTTAACAAACCTTCCTTTTCTTTATCCTTCATCTCATCCTTCACCTTTAGTCTATTCTCAGTATAGCAGCCAGAGTGAGCCTTTAAAAAAAAGTTGATCATTTACTCCTCTGTTCAAAATCCTTCATTGACTTTTTATTTTACTCAGAGCAAAGCGAAAGTCTCTAGGATGCCCTGCAAGGCTTTAAGCAGCCTGACCATGTATAATCTCTCCAACTTTATGTCTTTCTTGAGTACTTCATGCCACTGACACTTCTTCCTTGACTATACCTCTTGCACATTCTCTTTGCACAAATTATTTCCCCTGGTTAAAAGAATATTTCTTTAATATCTGGATGACTTGGTCCTTTCTTTTAGATTTTGTTTGTCTCATGGCTTTCAGTGAAGTTTTCCTTGACTATCATGTTTATATTGCAACCCTTCAAAACACTTTATTTTCCTTCCCTGCCATATTCTCACCAACAGCAATTATAATCATCTAACATTCTTTATTTTTACTTCTTACTTTAAAAAAATTGTTTGCTTACACTAGAGTATAATTTCCATGAGAGCAGGTTATTTTGTCTGTCCACTGCCATTTCCCTGGTGCCTAGAAGGAGCTTATCACATAGTAGCTGTTCAATATATATTTGTTTAATAAATAAATGAATATATTTTGTACCTATTTGATTATATATGTATAATTACAGTCTTTGACAAGTAAAGGGAAGAAGTTACAGTTCCTATCTTAGGTAACTGAGAGAAGAGGAGACTAAACAAAGTGGGATAAAATTATTTTTAGTTTCTTTTTTAAAATGAGAAACTACTTTAGAAGTATATGTCAACCACTTATTCAGTCCTGCATAGCATTTTCCTACTACTCTTTTATCTAATTTTGTTCTTGTCTTTTCTTTGTTTCTCTCTGGGGTTAACCATATTATGTGACATATTTAATAAAATTTTTATGACAGTTATTTTTAGTTCAAGAGTTTGAGCAATCTCTACACCCAATGTGGGGCTCAAACTCATAGCCCTGAGATCAAGAGTCACATGCTTTATCGACTAAAACAACCTGGTGTCCCTTTAGCTCAAGAGTTTGTATAGGCCAGTAGCAACTCTTCAGTATTGGGCACCCAAAGGCCCAGGCTGAAGAGAGAGACATTCTGATTCTGCTCTCACTCAGCATTTGAAATATGAATGAAAGATAAAAAGGTAGAAAAATCCTTGGTGTTATTTAACAACCTTCTTTTCTAAGATTGAATTTTCCCAAATGTGCAAATACCCAAATTTTCAGATATATTAGTCTAATTATCCTTTCCAAACATGAAAATGATAAATCAGAAGAAAAAAAACCCAAAAACAAAACTTAGAGGAATTCATGACTGATCCATATGTCTCCTGTAATCTCCTGTGGTATATCTGAGTTAGCATGATTCTATACATTTGTGTGTATGTGTGTGTGTGTATTTCTGTGCATATGTCCAGTTTTTAAATACACTTGAAGCTGCTCAAGAGAAGGGGATTGTCCTTGAGAAATCCCCAGTATTTGTCTTTGAAGCTGAGCATCTGCCTCTGTCATCTCATGATTCTCCTGAACCTTGGCCAGAAGTAAATGGCACAGAGGTCTTGTGCAAGTGACTAATGGTGAGAATCTTTTAGTTCCTGGATTTTTTTTTTTAAGGACAATTAACCTGATATTTTTGGATGACCTTTTTTTTTTTTTTTTTTTTTAAAGAACATCTATACTCCTTTTAAGGTATGTGAGGAAACCTGGATTCATTATGTTGTCATTCAGTGAGTCCTCCAAAATTTTACTGAGCAAACCTCATACTCATAGTATCTTCTGAAAACTCTAGAGGAAAGACAATAAATGGCCCCAGTAAGTTCTCAGTTTTCTGCAGAAACTGTGTATATTGGTCATGTGGAGATAAATCAAGTGATTTGGCCTTGATCTTTTCCTACCTTGGTTTTGTGATCCCAGGCTGACTACCACATTTGTGAATACTAATCATTTGCTTTTTTTGTGTGTGTGGCTTCTTTATATGTGTTTGGTTTCTTAGGCTCTTTGACTCTTCGTGCCTTCAGATTTATTGATAATATTTTATTAATTTATAGGTCAAAAGGTGCTACTTAGTGTTGGTGTTTAGTTACTATTGATGGAAGTTACACTTGCATTTGTATGTAAGTCATATAGAAGTCCATAGAAGTAGACTCCAGAACCTTCTATTATCACTAGCCAGGTGTGTAGGAATTCTGCTGAGGATTTTATAAAATCAAGAGGATTCACTGAGATTGACAACATCTATATTATAAGTCACTCATAATTTACTAAATAAATGATTCACCCACATTCAATTAGTAATTTATTTTATTCAAAAATATTTACTAGTTCCCATCATGTTTTGGAAATTGTTCTAGACACTGAAAGTATAGCAGAAAACAAAACAGACAAGTTCCTGCCCTCATGGAGCCTATATTCAAGGGGAGATGGTGGGGCAGACACATAGAAAAATAAATAATATAATGCCTAATAGTGACTTATGAGTCAAGAGTTTTATTTATTTTTAATTTTTTAAAAAGATTTTATTTATTTATTCACGAGAGACAGAGAGAGAGGCAGAGATACAGGCAGAGGGAGAAGCAGGCTCCATGCAGGGAGCCCGACATGGGACTTGATCCCAGGACTCGAGGATCACGCCCTGGGTTGAAGGCAGTGCTAAACCACTGAGCCACTGGGATGCCCCAAGCCAAGAGTTATAAAAAAGTATAGGACAGGGATGACTGGGTGGTTCAGTCAGTTAAGCATCAACTCTTGATTTTAGCTCAGGTCATGATCTCATGGTTATGAGTTCGAGCCCCGAGTTGGGCTCCATGCTGGCTGGGTCAGTCAGTTAAGCATCTGACTCTTAATTTCAGCTTAGTTCATGAGATTGAGCTCTGCATTGGGCTCCACACTGAGCATGAAGCCTGCTTAAGATTCTCTCTCTCACCCCCTCCATCCCTCCTTCCCTCTTTCTCTCAAATAAAATTTAAAAAAATTAAAAAATAAAAGCCCTGTTAGGTATCTAAGAGAAAAGACTGAATAGAGTTGGATGCAGGAGAGAAGTGAGAGCTGGAGATATAAACTTGGAGGACAATAGCACATAAATGGGACTTGATTAGAACACCTACAAAGTAGAGATTGAGAAGAACCTCAGTATGAGAAATTGGAAAGGAGATGATCCAGTAAAGAAGCAAGGGACAGGAGTGGGGAGTGGAATCTCTTAGAACCAAGTGAAAATATAAGTATTTTCATAAGGAGGTCTGTATGAGTTAAATGCAGCTGATAGATCACGTATGAGAAGGAATGATAATTAACCACTGGAACTTGAAATATGAAGATCCTTAGATCACTAGCAGGGTGTGGTAACATGTTTAAGTTTCTGAAAGATTCCTTTTCTTTTTCATCGTGATTCTCTATTGTCTGCTAATATTTTCCTATCTTTCCCAGCAGTCAAAATCCTATGTTCATCAAAGTTGCAATCATTATTTTTTTTATTTCCTAACTAAATGTTAGGGCTTCTGGCTCTCATGTCATTGCTCAAAATTCAGATTTTAGGCAGTTTATCCATGGTCACACTTTCAAACATTTTTTTAAAGATTTTACTTATTTATTTGAGAGAGAGAGATAGAGAGCACACAAGCAGGAGGGGCAAAGGGAGAGGGAGAGAGGGAATCTCAAGGAGTTTCCATGCTGAGCAGATAGCCCAAAATGGGGTTCAATCCCAGGACTCTGACATCATAACCTGAGCTGAAACCAAGAGTCAGACGCTTAACCAGCTGCGCCACCAAGGCACCCCCCCCCCCACACACACACTTTCAAACATTTTTTTTACTGTTCATCTTCTGTGGTCCATGTGTTAAAAATTGTAGATAACTTTTGAAAAGCAAATTTGGTTTGTCTTTCCATAGCAATGTCCTAAGTATTCTACTTCGAATTTCTTATTATGACCACTTGCCAGTATTGTTCCAACTATGCACTTGTTACTTGGAATCTTAATGTTTCAGAAGTACTGATTTCTCTAGTAGTAGATAAATCCCTTAGTGTATCAGCAGTGTTCCAGCTAAATCTGTGATGTGAATATTATTTCCTAGGGAAAGTTTCTCTGCCCTCCTCTTCTTTCCCAGTGTTTCAGATAGCACCTTGCCTACGTAATCACTGGTTATTCAGTGGGAAAGATGAAACATCGTAGTTCTTCAAATGTTGAAGAGGGAAACACATTTAGAAAGGGCAAAAGGTCAATGAGTTTGAGTAAGGGGAAACTACTATTTTTACAAGCACCTTCTCACTAACTGCCTGGCATATAGAAGGAGGAAGAATTCGGAAAATTCTGTATTTTGGTTTATAGTTGGTAGAACTTTGAGGATTGGGGGATTTATAGCTCATGTTGTATTTCTGTCTGGGAACTTTTGGGACACTGAAATCAGAACAAAGATATTCATTTTTTTCTTGGCTGGAATTTTTGAGAAATGAGAATTCTTTTCGGTATATGATGAAAAAGAAAAAAACCCAGCCATTGCTATGAGCATGAATTCTACCAGAAGTGACAATGCCAGTGGCACATTGGTCATTCTGATTTAACCAGCTCAGCTGATATTTTGAACACTTAATCTGTACTTAGCACTGTGTGAGACCTTCTTTATTAATTTTCTCACTTAATTTTCCTAACAAGTCCATTAAGTAGATATTACTAAAAACATTAGCTAGAGGAAAGTTCTAGTACCAAGCATGTTTAAGTGATTTTATTAAAGACACACAAGAAGTTAATGATGGAGTCCAAACTTTCTGAATTCAAAGCCTCTGTCTAACATTCTGATAACATAAGTGCTAGATATATAGATAAACATACACAGCCAACCACTGTACAGTCTGATAAATATGGCTCTGAGCCCATTGTTTTGAACCAGTGGGAGGAACAGGTAAAGACTTTTTGAAAAGGCCACAGGAGTATATTTTCTGCTGAGTCTTAACAGGAGATAATGGCATTTCTGACTTTTGGAGAAACGTGAGAAAAGGCATAAAATCACAAAAATGATGACTTTTGTTGTTGTATGTAATAAACCAACTATTGAAAACCATTCCAAAGTAGAATATCAAGTCTCTGTAATTAAATAAACGATTCATACTCTTTGGAATTGGAAATATGTTGGTAATGATGGAAATTGGTAGTGGCACACCTACCTAGAGGCTTACTGGGACAATCAGCAGCAGAAAAGCAGTTGGAGACATGCCTAAGAGCTCCTCAAAATCCTGGAGTATTAAGTTACTTAGAGGACCAAGAGTAGAATATGGAGAAAGAGGGAAGACAGTGGGGCAGGTTGTCTTCTCATCAATTCTACACTTGCTTGTCAACATCTGTTTTGTCACTATTGATTGATTTTATAATATAACATCTAAAAGGTGATATTATTTGAGACTTGAGGTCAAATCAGCAAGATTAATTAACATAGGAAAGAGTAAGAGCGCTTGCGGTTCTTGGAGATCATAAAATCCACTCCAAACCAAGTCCAAACTGACCTCGGAGATTAAAATGAGAAAGAAACATTGGGGGGGGGGGGGCTCCTTAGTAAAGTATCTCAGTCTAAGCTTCAATTTGGGAAGCAGGGATAGATAATGGTATTTCAGTAATGTTGTTTAATACTGAATCAAAGGGGGACTGCCTGGGTGGTTCAGCGGTTAAGCATCTGCATTTGGCTCAGGGCGTGATCCTGGATTCAGGGGATAGAGTCCCGCATCAGGCTCCCTGCATGTAGCCTGCTTCTCTCTCCTGCCTATGTCTCTGCCTCTCTCTCTGTCTCTCTCTCTTTCTATCTCTCATGAATAAATAAATCAAATCTTAAAAAAAAATACTGAACCAAAGAGGTACCCAGCTAGCTCAGTCAGAAGAGCATACAACTCTTGATCTCAGGATCCTTAGTTTGAGTCCCACATTGGGTGTAGAGATTACAAAAACAAAAACAAAACAAAACAAACAAACAAACAAAAAACACCTACTGAGCCACAGGCTTCTCTGGTACAAAATTTAGCATATCTCCTTTCCAAGGCTATAACTGCCTCAAGGGTAAACAATTCTGACTTCAAAAGTGAAGTTTTATTTATGTTTGGTGGAAATTGGAGAATAGGTCTCAAGAGATAGGCAGAATTTTTAGATGATGAGTTCACAGTGATTCAGATCCCCTTTCCTGGATCAGTTTTTCTTGTGGGATTTGAGATGCAGTCCTAGCACCCCGGTGCTCTGTCCATTTGGGTTTTTCTCTACACTCCTCTATTTTGCAGGCTGTCTGTTAAAGATGTTTGGCAAGGCTCTGTTCCACAAATATTCCCCAAATACTGATTAGAACTTCTAAAATGTCACTTGGCCCTTGAGCTAAATGTCCTAGCCTTGTTTCCTGAATCTCATATAGTTCCACTTTCAGGGCATATCATAGGAAGGCATCCATCCACTTACTGTGGCTGAGAGGCTGGCATTTCCCTTGATCACCAGTGCCTGAGCTCCTCAGCCATTTTGGGTGACATCTCTTCTGGAGTGTATCCTAATAAAATATTGTGTTAATTATCTTTCAAGTATATAAGTCTTATCACCCAGACTGTGTTGTGAGATCTTTGTGTCAGAAGACCCAAATGTCTGTTTTGATATCTTATGCAATACCTAGCTTCATGCCTGGTCCAGCAATTTTCACATTCTACTGCCCATCAAAGTCACCTGAGGTAATTGTTACAACTGCATATTCCAAGGCCCCTCCCTAAGATATTGTAATTTAGTGATTCCAGGAAGGAGCCTCAGAATATATCTTTTTTAAAACCAATTATCTCTGGGGATAATGGTTACACTTTGGAAAACACTAGAGTCGTCAGGAAGAGCTCAAAAGACACAATATGGAGTGATCATTGATGCCCAGGGAGTAGAGAGATGAAAGAGCAAAGAAACTTGAGAAGTGTGACTTAATTTTGTTTCCTGTAAAAATTACTGGTTCTTTTAGTTATACGTGCTGTTATACGTGGTAAAGTTTGAAATGTTCCTCAGTACAAAGTCACTCATTCACATAGTTAACACACCTCTTCACTCTCACCCCCATTTGCTTGATTCACTCTTTCTTATCTTTCAAATTTTGGCTAAAATATCACTTCCTCAGAGACTTTCCCTAACTTCTTTAAGGACTTTAGGAGACCTGTCCTTCTCTCAGCCCTTGCATTATTGTACACCTATTTCAATTGTAATAGACGCACAAATACACACACAAAAACACAAGACACACAAATATATGTGGTGTGTGCATGTATCCACTTATATTATTGTCTGTCTGACTCCATTTAATCAGTAACCCGCATCCAATGTCTAACACCATTCTTAGCATCTTGTAAGGTTTGGCAACATTTAATAAATAAATAAAGGAATGAATGACAGATCCACTTGGACATCCATATGTTATATTGATTCATTTTTAAAAAATACTGATTATGGAAAAAACAACAACGCTCTTGAAAATTCATGTTGTTTTTTAGTTTGTTGAATCATGTTCTTTCATTTGGTTACTCTATTGGAAAGGTAGCTATAATTATCCCTTATGAAAAGATGAAAAGGTTGAGATCTGGAAAACTATTCCTGAATATCACAGGTAGCAAGTGGCAGCGTCTGCACATCTTCTCTCTCCAAGTTCTGCGTGAATTTTTTTATGGTATGTTGTACATACAAGGTAACCAATCTTGCTATAGCAGGATAGTCTATGCTTCTTTAGAATCAAGGAAAGGAGCTCATGATTGTTACTTCACAAACCCCACATTTATGGAACTATGTTTCTGGAAGATTTATAATACATATTTTTTTCTTGTTTATTTAAGACTGCATTTTGGCGCTGCTGACATTAGGCTGCCCTGAGTAGTGCTTCTGTTGACCCTCAGATAAAGCAGTTATAGGAGACTCTTTTTAGGAAAAGAAAATTCCTTCCTTTCTCCTATGTACCTAGAATTATGTGGACAGAGTTTAATCTTTGGATGGAAAAGTATAACAGAATGAGAGGACAAGCTCAGAGTGAATTAATATTTCTGTTTGCTTGCAGGCTGTAGGAAATATTTCCTACTGACATTTCCCTAAGGCTATTGGCTAGGTACATACTTTCGGTGGTGATGTGGGTTTTCTCATATTCATCTCTGATGTGTGTATGAGCATAATGACCATTCCTTCTTCACAACTGAAAGAATCAGCATTCAGATAGCATGTTAACCTCTGTCAACTCATTTATCAAATTATTCAACACATGCACTATGATTAGTTTTGAAACAGAATAGTTTTATACGTTGTTTAAGAAGGTCTCTTAGAGAACTAAAATTTCTAATTACGATAATTTCAGCATATTTTATGGCCCCAACTAAGGATTCTTGATTAAGGGGTGCCTGGGTGATTTAGTTATGCTTTGGACTTTTGATTTTGGCTCAGGTCATGATTTCAGGGTAATGGGATTGAGCCCCACATCAGGCTCTGTGCTCAGCAGGGAGTCTTCTTGAGATTCTCTCCCTCTCCCTCTGCCCCTCTTTTTGCTTGTGGTCTCTCTTTTTCTCAAATAAATAAATCTTAAATAAAGAATTCTTGATTAAAATATTTAATAAAACACAATGTTACTAAAGCCTATAGTAAGCTTTCTGTTTTGAGTTTTGTTTTATAAATTTTATTTTTTAGAAAAAAAATTTTGGCATGGTCATCAGAAAATGAGTAGGAGTCTTTGATCTACTACAGTAGTCTACATTAAAAATAATATTGCAAATCAATATTATAGGCTACAGTACTTTGTTAAGTATGGATTTCATTTCTCTTCAGATGGTTCCATGTTGAATTTCATAGTCTAACAAGGTTATATGCTAAATTCATGTGATTTAACATTAAATCCAAGAAAGAGTATTCTGATGCCTACCTTTTTTTGTTTCTTTTTTTAGTGGATAAGAATAAGAATTAAATAAATTATCCCGGAACAAACTTACTAAGTTCTGACCAGATCAGAAAAGATGACATACTCAAATTTAACCTCTTCTTAGGTGCACTAGGGTCTCTGGTCATGCAAATAGGAACTCCGGTGCCTGGCCCCACTGATTTCTGACTAGATGTCTGGCAATCCTTTCAGAACTATAAAACTGACCTCATTAAATTAAACAGTTAAGAGGAAAAGTTTGGTTGATCCTAATCATATTCAGGTGAAGAGTTGAGCTAGTCAGGACAGCTATCTGGTTACCTATGTAATGTTGCAATATCTATGTAATAATTCAAAAATGAAGTGTCAGGTCACTGAGTTCTCTAATTTTTATACTAGGCAAAATGAACCTTTGTTTTATCCTTGCCAAAAGAACCAATTCCAAGAATGGATATTGGACATAATAGTCCTCGCTTACATTGATCCATTTTGGTTTAGTATGTACATAGGAAATGACCCAGTGCAAAAATAGGCCACCCCACCAGCTCTGAAGCCACTCAGTGGAGAGTCACTCTGGGTAGGTAGTTCAGTGCACTGAAATTCTGAATATAAATATCATAGAGCACTATTTACTGGGTACTAGATGGGGTTTTTTATCTACGTTTTTAAATCCGTGCCAAGAATTTGAATGTTACAAGGAATCGCAGAGGGAAACAAAGTAAAACATGAATTCTGAAATGTGGGGAACAATTTTTAACTTGAGAACCAGAAAATTCCAAAACAGTGAAGATGTTCTGGTCTGTGAATGTAACAGATTTATTTTTAATATTGAGTGGCGTATAATCTAAACTCATAGGAAGTTTCTTCACAGTTTACTAAATATACATGGAACTAACGATTTAAAGAATATATTCATTTGAAGAAATGCCATGTTATGAGCCAAATGGGGTTCTCACACCTCTTCCAATATACCTGGTCCTTGCTCTGACTCCTGGTCTGTACCCTGCACATAAGCTCCAGGTTTATTAAATCACTGGGATGATGAACAACATTCAATGGCTCAACATTATCTATGTAAGGAGTTCTGAACTCCTTGGGGTGCATTCATGCTCTTCCTAGTCTGATTTCAACCTGCATTCTCAACACTGGCTCTCCTCTTCTCCCAGCGTACCCCTACACAGCCAAACGAATGCAATCCCTGTTTTTAAACTTCCCTAAAACTTTCCTACACCTGTGCCTTTGTTCCACTCCCCTTGTTCCCTTATAGCACCTCATTCTTCATTTTATCTTTCCCAAAGCTCACATTAAGTACAATTTTTTTTCTAGATTGCTTTAGCTCATAGCTACTGTTATCTAACTATATGTGTATCTCTGACTATCAGCATTAGTCATTTGGCAAGACATTGTGTGCCACTTCATTTTGCTGTTCTTTTGTTAACATGATTAAAGCTTCCTCCCCCAACTGGATTGCAAATTCCTTGAGAAACAGTAGCATATTTTACATGTCATTTTGTCTCTCCAGCATCTACAAGAGTACTACACAAATAGCAGGCAATCAGAATATAATTTTATCTGGAATCCTTTTGGGAGTCTAATTTAAATATAAATTGCTGAATCATTTTCCCCCAACTGCCATATGATTGTAATTTTTGATCTGAGATTCTGTTTGTTTAAGCTCAGCATCTTTGACTTTGTTCTAAACTTTAATAGATAGAATTGGCATAAGAGGTCAATTGAAACGTGTCCTAAATTAATGTGGGTGACCTAAGTTCCTTTGCCGCCTCTTGTACAAGTTTTGTATGTTGCATCAAGAAAAGCAAATGATTGCTGAAATGAGTAATACAGAGCTCCACTGGTTAGTCAATCTTCCTATTCCGGAAGCAGAGACTTCCACGCAAGGCTCATTTACATCCGCACCCTGCAAAAGGAAGCTTTGGGCAGTGTCTGTAGTCTCTGTTCAACATGCGTGTCCCACACAACCACATAGTCCTTATAAAACCACCTATATCCGTTCTCAGACACCATGTCTCGCCGTTGTGTTAATCATTACTGACAGCTGCACTTTTTTGGTGATGTGAAATGTGGTGGGTATGAAGTAAAGAGAATGCCACTTTAAAGAGAATCATCTCCAAACAACTTTTATATGCCATCAAAGAGAGTTATATTTGTCCCCAAAAAGAGTTATTTTGTTAAATACCTATGCCCTTTCTTAAGACTTGGGAGTTCTTGGAAGTCGGAAACCATTTCTTACTTATTTCTTTATCATCTCCAGCACAGGGCCTGAAAGACTGGAGGTGTTCAGTGAATGTTTATTGGATAAATGTCTGAAGAAGAAATAAAGGGATAGAGTTAGTGTATGGGGAATGTGGAGGAAATTGGCAGCAGTCCCACAATCAATGAATCAATTGCCAAATGTTTGCCAGGCTCCTGTTTGTGAGCTGTGAACTTCAGAGTACAAAGGGAAATATGAAAGGATAGCCTCATTAAAGCTCACTTTTTTACCCGGTTTAAGATGAAAACAAGTGGAAAGAGAAAATAAGAGGAAAGGAATTGTTTATTCTCCCCTAATTCCTTCACTAAGTGCAGACCTACTAAGCTGTATGGAAGATACTATGAATGCTCATTTCTTCACTTTACCCATTATTGTAGAAAGCACAAACAAGTGTTTGTTTAGCCTTCTTAATGTTTTTAAAAAAACAAACATTTTACATCAGTATTGAGATATATATCTGTTCTTCAAAAATATCTAGCAACAGTGGGTTGGGGTTTCTGCACAGCAGTACTTGTCTGAAACTGAACAGCCTCAACTGTTAAACAGGGCACACAGGCACTATTGCAGGCTGTTGCTGTATGTATTTAAAGCACATAAAATTATACAATCATAGTTTGCATTACAACATGGGTTGTTTAGAATTCTTGATTAAGTTCAGAATTGGAGAGTAACATTAATTTTTAAATAAGCTATATCTACTTTTGGGGAGATATAATGGAAAAGACATTGAATTTGGAGTTGTTTTTTAAACTGCATTTGCCACTGCTTAGCTGTGTTTATATCTTTACACATTCTGGAACTTATTCACTTCATTTGTTAAATGAAGTCACTTGATGGTCACTAAGGCTGCTTTAGGTTTTACCATTTTCTGATTCTTAAGTTAACTATCCAAAGGAAGTAGAGTATAAGGCAGGAAAGAAAGCTGTGGAGAGAGAGAAGAAGGAGAGGTTTGCATACAGGAAGCAAACTGACATTGAGTCCCTATTTCCTAGCTACTTTTTTTGCATTATCTCTTTTCATCCTCACCAATACATCATGAGGTATTTGTAATATCCCCCAGTTTGTGGGCGAAAAACAAGGATTTGGAGCTAAAGAACACACTGTAGAGGCCCAAAGTGTGTTCTGGTTTTTTTGATCTTAAACTTAGGATGCTTCCAACTGGCCCTGTTGATTTCGGTGACTTTTCTTCTTAGAAAATAAGATTGGTGATATAATAGCTTTACATCAACTCCGAACTACAGAGTTAGATTTAGAATACTGTGAAATTTTAAGTGATATAACAATGGCTCCTGGGTGGCTCATTCGGTTAAGCATCTGCCTTCAGCTCAGGTCATAATCCCAGGGTCGTGGAATCGAGTCCAACATCAGGCTCTCTGCTTAGCAGGAAGTCTGCTTCTCCTTCTGCCCCTCCCTGCACTCATGAGTATTCTCTCTCTCTCTCCCAATAAATAAATAAATAAATAAATAAATAAATAAATAAATCTAAAAAAATGATATAACAAATATAAAGCACCTGGCTTGAAACCAAGTACATAATAGACAATAAATATAAATCTCATTCCTTTTCGATAGCCTTCATAAAATATCATTGCATTTGCATAATTGGGTGAATTCATAACATTGGACACTTAACGATTGAAAAAGATAATAACAATAAAATGGGAATTCTTTGCTTTATAGATAGTAAAATATCCACCCATAGCCATATGTATGTTTTTACAAGAATCTAACTATACACATATACCCCTTTGAATTGAGTTGTAAGCCTAGTTTACTTAAGTAAATCTAGTTGCTATTTCCTAGTTGTCCACAGGAATCAAACCAGCTCATATGTATATCAGCAGGAATTACTGTAACAAAGAAAATCTAATGTAAGTAAATCTTGGCATAGTGGTTGCTAAATGTATTTATAAAGGGCAATATAACAAATCTCTTTTGTTTCCAAGGTGCTAAGCACAGACTGAAATAATAAACTTTTCTGTTCTTGGAAACTAGGAATGTTTTCGGGAATCCTGGAGGGGGAAAAAAAAATCTCTGTCAGCTGATCAAGCCCAAACTATTGTCAAATAGAATTAACTCAAATAACTCCAGCCCTAATTCTATCACTTAGCTTATTTTGGGAAGTATGAAACATATATTTTACTTCACACTGGTAAGCATATAGCCGAAACATGAATTAATTATTAGTGATTAAGGGAAATAGAAAAAGAAAAAAAAAGTTTTCTGTTTCAGAATAATGAATAAACTTAAATTGATGATAGGTTCTGGAAGGAAAAGGCTAGTAGAAAAGATTATTTTAATTGGTTTGATGTTGAGTGTGTGGTCTTACTTCTGTACTGAGAAGGGTCTGAACCAGCCCATGAGCCAGGCTACCTGCCTTTGGATGTTGGGAAAGCAGTGGTGTGATGAGTGCCAGTCAGCTGCTTGCTTTACACTGAAAGGAGTCTGTGCAGAGTAAATTAAAAAAAAAAAAAAAAAAAAGCCCCCTTGTAATGGCCATTGCTGCTTCAATTTTTTTGTCCTATAATACAAGAAGAATTCTTAAAATTTAGAAGGCACAAACATCAAAGAAATGTTTTTTTCTATAACTTTAAATAATTTAAAATTAGGTAGGATCAGGATACCATATTGGCTCAGTAGAGCATGGGACTCTTGATCTTGGGGTGATGAGTTTGAGCCTCATGTTGAGTGTAGCAATTATGCAATAAATAAGGATTTTCAAAAAATTAGAGATCAACTAATTTGATGCTACTTTACCCGTGTGCCTATATACTAATGCTTAGAGAGAAATGCAAATGTTTTATTCTTGTATTTTTTTTAGCTTGAAAGTAAAATGAAGTTAACTATGTCTTTCTTATCTTCTTTTTTAAAAAAAAAATCCATTGAAGCCCTATTATCTATGCAAAACCATCCCCCTGCCCTCCATCCACCCACCAGCACACAGACCTCTTTTTCCCTTTGAAAAATATGTATGTTGACCGAACTAGAGATCTAAAGTATTTTACTCTTCAAACAAGAATGTTTCTCACACAATACGAGTATCACAAGGCTTTTGAACTGATTTCTTTTGTACTATAATTTCTACAGTTCTTCACTTTTTAAGCCTGATATAGTGACAAAGTAGAGAATGTTAGAAGTTTAATGTAAACAGTGCCAAAGAGATAAAAAATAAATCATAGAATTTCAAAAGTTAATTGTAGGATTCATCATCCTCCCACATACCCACTTGCATGGTAGTGTGTAACCATTGTGAGCTTAGCCATTCGCAAGTGTTCTAAGAGCAGATTTCTTTAGTTCAGATAAGAAAGTTGATCCTGACCTAAGACAGCACATTGATGAATTCTGTTTAGAGTGAATGTTATTGCAAGTGGCTCTTTGTTGACTAACCCCATTAAGAAGTAGAGCCATTCTATCTCCTCTATTCTTATCCTTCAAGCAAAATGTAAGCTGAGAAAGTAGAAATATGGACTGTAGAAAATTAATGTTCTTTATTTTGCAAAAGATAAGATTTTCCTTAAAGTACTAGAGTACAGACAACTAATATGGAGTAAGGCTGAAGCCTCATCATGTTGAAAGAGCTATTTAAGTGGTCTTTTGGTAACAAATGAGAGCCTCCAACCCTGGCAGTGCTTCCTCTGGAACTGTGATTGTCCTACAGCTCTGGAAATGACAAAAGCCCCAGCTGTGGGAAGTGGTTTCTCTTCCTTTTCCCCATCGGTGGTTCTGAAGGAAGTGCATCTGGAAATCCAGCATTAAAGACACTTTAACTCTACACTTCCCCAAATTACTATTTCCTCAATGCATCACATTGTGGATGGGGTGGAGGGAGGTCTATTTTCTCTTTCAGTTCTAGGGTTTAGGAAAGGGGTGTGGAAATAAATACTATTGACAAATTAAAGATGGAAGAAGGGAAAGTAAATTTGTTGAGTACTTGGTTTGTGTCAAACACCAATCTATTATCATAGCGTCTTCTTTACTTTTCAGATGAGTACTGGGACTCAGACAGATTAGGCAACTTATCCAAGGTTTCACAGCAAGAATAAGTGGAGTCAGGTTTCAAACCAATACCTGTCAGCTCCCAAAGCCTGTGCCCTCTCCACTTCATTATTCTGACCAGTGGGATGCAGAAAGAGCTGAAAAGTAAAGCCTTTATAAATGATGATCTTTCCTGGTTAAAAAATCAAGCAAGCAAATGAACAAATCTTATTTATGCTTTTTCACTTTGTATAATAGGTTGCGTTTTGTTTTTTTTTTTTTTTTTGAAGATTTTATTTATTCATGAGAGACACACACACACACAGAGGCAGAGACATAGGCAGAGGGAGAAGCAGGCTCCATGCAGGGAGCCCGATGTGGGACTCGATCCTGGGACTCCAGGATCACGCCCTGAGCCAAAGACAGAAGCTCAACTGCTGAGCCACCCAGGCGTCCCATCGCTTGCTTTGAAAGAGATAAAAAAGCTAAGCCTTCCCAATTAGGCTGTTTCTGTCTTTTGCTTCTTGGAGGCATTCTTAGACTTAAAGGGTATCTGGAAAGGTTCAAAAGGTCCTGGAATATAACAAGGGTCACAGGTAGAGCTATCAGGTGATTTCCAGTTTGAAAGAATGCCTGGGGTGATTATATACACACATACATATATGTGTAATTATGAACTGCATAATTATATTTACAAAAATTTTTTTTTAGTGATTTTTGGATTTAAAAATACCTTAATAAAAAACTCTGGTTCTAAGTCTAGGATCCCATCCTGGGTAGTAACTAAGCAACTGAATTGATTTTGAGGGTAAGTGAGAGCAGTTCTCAAACTGAAGTGTTCCTAAGAATCACATGCAAGGTTGTTAAAACACAGATTCTTGGGTTACCTCCCAAGATTCTGGTCCAGAATGTCTGTAAATGGTATCTGAGATTTGCGTAGCCAACAAGCTCTCATTTGTGCTGATGCTCTGGTCCAGGGACCACATTTGGAATAGGTCTAGCTGGGAAATTGAGCAAGATATCTTTCTGGTGTTCAGGCTCTGCCGGCTACAGGCATGAGGCTAGAATTCATTCTTCTTCCTCCATAATTTCTTGATTGGATTCACTTCAATTCAAGATATATTTTTGAGCATCTTCTCTGTTCCAAACATAGTACCAAGGGCTGTGAATGAGATTTAATCTTAATGACTTTAAAGAAATAGATGCTAAAGGCTCTCACATTATTCTAAGGTGAAGTTTAAGAGAACAAATGATTTGTCTTCTCTTTGTTTGACAAACACGTTTTGAGTTTTCAAGTTTATCAGACTCTTTCTCCTAATCGGACAGTAAACAATTTGATGATAGAATCAAGAATCCAAGCATTTCTTGGGGGTGGGGGGGAGGCTGGGAGCACATGGGTGGCTCAGTCAGTTAAGCATCTGCCTTGGTCCCATAATCTCAGAGTCCTGGGACCAAGTGTGCATCCAGCTCCCTGCTCAGTGGGGAGTCTGCGTCTCCTTCTCCCTCTGCCCCTCCCCCTCACTCCTGCTCTTTTTCACCTCTTTCAAATAAATAAATTCTTAAAAAAAAAAAAAAAAAGTAAGGATCCAAAATTTTCTTGCTATGGTCACCGCTATCACCCTAGGTCCCTAGTCTAAGCCACCACACCACCGACCCTCTCTCACCAATTGGAATTACAGCTTCCTAACTAGTCTCTCTGTGTCAGTATGGATCCTGCAACACACCAGTCACAAAAATACTCCACCATAAACAGATAACTTCACTTTTCTGGCCACAATCCCAATGTTCTTACTTTGCTAAGAGTAAAGGAAGTCATTCAAAGGACTGGCAAGACCCCATCCACCTGTGCCTGCTTAACTCCATGACTTTTTCTTTCTTTTTCTTCTATCTCCCCTCACTCTCTTTCAGGCACCTGCTCATCTGGCTATTTCACAAACTTACTAGACATCTTCCTCCTTCAGAACTGCACTCGTATTGTTCCTTCTACACAGAATGCTGTTCCTTCAAATATTTACATGGCTTCCTGCCTCATCAAATATTAGCTCAAATCTTAGCTCAAGATAAACCATCCTATTCAGTGAGGCTTTCTCTGGGCACATCATTTAACGTAACGGCCTCCCCTGCCCATAATTTCTATCTACTTTCCCTGCCTTATGCTTCTCCTTGGTATTTGTCAACATATAGCATATTATATACTTTTATACTTTTTATCTATTGCCTGTTTCCATATACTACGTATTTATATACATATTTTTTCCTGCTAGAACAGATAAGGCAATCAAGAAATATTTAATCTATGTTTATGTAATACTTAAAGAAATTACATTATTAAGTGCAGGACTAGAAGTACTGCAGATAGTCATCATGGTTGTCATGTCTCTTTGTGTGTGAATCCAGATGGAGTTTCCTTACTTGTGGAAGTCTGTCCCCACCTGGCTCATTTTCATCTCCCATATAAACATTGGGTGCTTAATTCTTCTTATGTATATTGATATTATTTCATGTAAACTTCAAATGTATGATGAATGTTATGTATATGCTTATGTTATTGGAATTTACTCAGTATATGGAAAGGCCTTTATTGGATTGAAAATGAAATAGTACTTTAAAAAATTACTTTTTTTCTTTCTTTCTTTCTTTTTTTTTTTTACTTTGTTTAGGAACACAAAGTAAAATTCTTAATTAGGGGTAATTATTGATATAAAGACTCAATAAATGCCTAAGAATTTAGAGGATGAAACCAAAGTCTTTTTTTTTTAATTCCTAATTTTGTAATTGCCATCTCTACATTTCTTCTTTTCCATTCCCTCCTTCTCTTCCTTCTCCTTCTACTCCTCTGATGCCTTCTCATTTTCTTCTTCCTGCTCCACCATTTCCCTGTCTTGTTCCTGCTCCATATATTCCTAATTTTATTTTATTTTTAAAATAAATACTCTTCCTTTCTTCTTAGGAAAAAAAAATCACAATGAATTAAATACTTCTAGAGAGCTGATATCAAACTCATGGATCTGTTTGATGGATGGGCTACCTCTGGATGGATGGAAGGGATTCACTTTTTCCTGGGCAAAACCAAAACAGAATAGCCAATTACTCATTAATTAAATCATATTTATCCAGGCTGTCTCAAGTCTTTAGAGAGATGCAAAAAAATATTAAAATGTGATCTTAGCCTGTGAGAAATTTATCATCTAACTGAGAAGTGGATGTTTATGTGAACTAATTAGTTAGCAATGGATGTTAGAAGATTGGATATATATTGACAGGTATCATTGATGTGTTAAGCTTTAATTGTATTTGATATTTAAAATGATGAGATCAATTATGACTTTAACTTCAGTGAAAGTTCCCTGTTTTATAGAAGTATTGGTTGTAATGAGCCTGATCATGCTGAATTGATCACCAAACTGAAGTTGGCTAAGAGAGGGAGTGTCCTACTGCCTGCGTGACCTGAGGGGTCCCCCTAATGGTTACACAGCTCAAGTGGGGTTCTTAGCAGACAGGAACTCCTCTGGTCCTGGGTCTGATCTTCCTGGTCCCATCTCCTCCGTGAACTTAGAAAAATGACTTTTTAAATTTTTATAAGTAGAAAATCCCGTGTCCTTCATCCTCCTTTTGGGTTTCTGTCTATAAATATATGGAGTGTTGACTCAGGAACAAATATGGACAACTGTTATTTTCTGCAGCTTTGGAGTTCTTTTTTTTGTTTTGGAGTCTGGTTGCCAGCTTTTTAAGTTGCTCACAGTATTTTTTGTTATTTATTCACATTCTCCACTCTGACCTTTGGGAGATCTCTCTCCACTTGCCTGCTTCATCACCAGCCTTCTGAAGCAATTGCTTATATCCACTGAGAGCCAGAAATGTCTTGGAAGCATGTTTCTGGTCCTGTCCCAGTCTTCAGCAGGCTGCTTCTTTCAGGGAATGCCTTCTGTGCCTCAAGGAGGGTCTCTCAACTCTTCTGTCCTCAGATTTAAGTTTGCATATGGTAAAGATTTGTGGGAAAGTGATGAGCAGAGCAGACTTGCTCCTGGATCAGGGCTCCAAGAGATTCTAATTCATCCTGCCAATATTCAGATGGTCATTAAGAGGTGATTAAGAAGGTGCCTGGGTGGCTCAGTAGGTTAAGCGTCTGCCTTCAGCTCAGGTCATGATCCCAGGGTCCTGGGATTGAGTCCCCCATCAGGCTCCCTGCTTAGTAAGGAGTCCACTTCTCCCTCTGCTTGCAGCTTCCTCTGTTTGTGTGCTCTCTCTCTCTCTCTGTCAAATAAATAAATATGATCTTAAAAAGAAAAGAGGTTATTAAGAGTTTGGGTAGTTTCTTATTATGCTAATCTATGGTAGATTCCTCCTCTTTCCTCACCATTCCCTCTGGAAAGAAGGAAGATTTGGTTTACTTCTCTTCTTAGGAATGGTTCATCACTTTTTGGATCATGTTCCTTGAGCTTTCTTTCCATCCTCAACTCTGATTATTTTTAACTATGATTTTTGTAATTTGTGAAATGTATTCTCAATAGGTGTGGGTCAGTCTCCGTTGACTCTCTACATGCTTCCCAAATCAATTTCATGTTCCTTACAAAATAATTTAATAAATACTCTCACATGAATGAAGTTAAGGTAAAGGATATTTTATACAAATTCCTAAAAGATGAAGGTTAATTTTACAGAAGTTATTTATGGTCAGGGAACATATTTTTGAAAAACTTACGGCTTGGTATAGAATTAAAAATATTTTTTGATAGAAAAAAATGAAGTACAGATTGCCAAAACTTACAAAACCATCGAAGGTATCCTTTTCTGAAAGAAATACTTATATTTTATCTCTTTAAATTAGAATATATATATTCAACTATGTATGTATACACATAAATATATATACACATACACATTAAATTTCTTTTAAAAGGAATATTTATACTACATCTCATTTAATAGTAATACATGCTTATTATAAAAAATCAAAAGACAAAAATATGTAAAGTAGAATGAATATTTCTCTAATCTTACTCTTTAAAGATGATCACTGTGGGGCTGTCTGGGTGGCCCAGTCAATTAGGCATGGGACTCTTGATTTTGACTCAGATAATGATCTCAAGATCCTGAGATCGAGCCTCACCTCAAGCTCTGAGCTCAGTGGGCAGTCTTCTTGAGATTTTCTCTCCCTCTCCCTCTGCTCCTCCCCTCTGTACTCTATCTCTGTCTCTCAAAAAAATAATAATAATAAAGATGATCACTGTGAACTTTATGGCACATACATTTTCATATTTTTAAATTGTCTATATACAGAACTATCTAGATTTTTAAAAACGAAGTAGATATCATATTAAGAATTATACAACATGATCTATTTTAGTTGTTATATATAGATGACAGATAATACTCTGTTATGCATTTTCAAACTAATTATTTTCCTGCCAAAGCATCCTTAGCATGTGTGTTAAGCAAAATTAAAAATAGAATATAAAAAAATAGAATATAAATATATAAATGCTTTTTTAAAAATAGTTGTGGTGTTTTGCCCCAAATAATTTTTCACATATGGATGAGGAGGACAGCAGATTTGTAAGGCAGCTTGTCATGTTAATTAAATTCAGGCAACCTAGAATGTTTGTGTTAAACTAAAAGAAAAGCAAAACTGTCTCTGATATTATAAGAGCTGTATTTTACAAACATGGATTGTTTACAGTCAATATGAAAGAATGAAACTTTGATGAGAAACAAGGACTTGTCTAATGCTTTGATCTTCATGCATCCTAAGGACTAGAAAATGTGTTCATTGACAAAACAAACATAAGAGTACAAATTATTTGTACCTGAAAATTATATACACATATTTATAAAGATGAGTTATACATCATAGCATAGTATTAGAAATTTTTTTAAACAGTGCACAACATAGAGTGAATGTGACAGCATCACTCCACGATTCTTGCAGTAAAGAGCTGAATATAGTTTTACCTTCTAGCATCCGTGACTTGGAATATATTCATGAGTCATTCCTTTAGTGAAACAGGGACTAAATGAATCTTGGTTATTCTAGTGGTGGGTGTCAGAGATTGGTCAGTGAGGGGTGGGGAGAGAAAGATATTCCATCATATATACAAACCAATTAACCCGTTTCCAGAGTTTGGCATTGCAAGCAGGAACAACAGTTTCTCTATTCATTAGAAATAATTTGATTTTTATATAATCCACATGAAGAACACATTTGATCTTTATATAATCCACATGACGAACACATAATCAATGACACTTTCTAGATATCCATTTAAAAATCACTAATCTTCTAAATGAGATGGTTGTATGACCAGCAGAAAACAATTGGGTTAATAGCAATTTAGCCAGAAGCATTTTGGCCTAAAGTCCAACAAAACAATTAAGTAGAAATGATGATGATTACAAAATTATATGGTGGTATTGATAACTACAGTGCCCAATGGGTAGGTTTGCAAAATTTTGAGTATTTTTCTTACATTTTATTCTTCTTGTAAATTTTTAAATTGTATTTAATATTTCTGTTTTATAATCATTTTTATATTATTACACTCTCTGAAATGCCAAAAGTCGAGAAAAATTGAGATATGCCAAACTGATAGGTTAAATTCCTTGCAATCTATTAACAACATATCACTCAGATTTAAAAAAAAATAAAAAGTATCAATAACATGTATACAAAAAGTGTCACAAAACTTTCTATAATGAACTAACATTAAAAACATTTGAAACACAAATTTTGGGGGTAACTTTTCACCAAACTATTATAATCGAATGTCAAATTAATCAACTTGCTTTTGGTAAACCATTATTCTAAATTTCTATCAGACATTTTTAAAAAATGAAACAATATCATTGCATTATTAAAGGAAGTTAGTCTTTTTTGGGGGAATTTGTCATTTTAATTAAAAGTGGTAAAGCAGATATTTTATGATCAATTATATACGTATTTATACTGACAATTCCTAATTATTAATATATTATTATGTATAAATCATTTGTTAAAGACTTAATATGAAGATTATTATAATTCTCAAAAACATTAATTCATTTTTTAAAAATACTTTATCATCAAATGATTAATATTTCACAAATTACCAACATTAAACTTTATTACCGTATGAGTTCTTAATTGAATGTATTGATTTGATATTACATATAAACTGACATTAAGGGCAGCCCCGGTGGCACAGCGGTTTAGTGCCGCCTGCAGCCTGGGGCAGGAGACCCAGGATCGAGTCCCACATCGGGCTCCCTGCATGGAGCCTGCTTCTCCCTCTGCCTGTGTCTCTGCCTCTCTCTCGCTCTGTGTCTCTCATGAATAAATAAAAAAATAAAATCTTTGAAAAAAATAAACTGACATTAAAGACATAAATGATTTTTTAAGCTTTTTATTTTGAAAAATTTTAAGCATACTTTAAAATTGAAATAACATAATAAATCCCTATCCATCCATTACCCAGCTCAATACTTACCAACATTTTCTCATTCTTATTTTATTTATCTCTTCTAGTTTGTCTATTTTTTCTCCAACCTCCGTGGTTTTTCCCAAGATTATTATAAAGCAAATACCAGATATTGTATCATTTTGCCTGTAAATATTTCAGTACAAATCTCTGATAGATAACTTTTAAAAAACATTACTTAGTAATATTTGATTGCAAATAATATTGTAAATAATGAATAATGTCGTATCATCTACTAATCCATCCTATTTTCTTCACCTACCTAAAAACTGTCTTTGTTTAAAAAAGATTTTATATATTTATTCATGAGAGACACACAGAGAGGCAGAGATATAGGCAGAAGAAGAAGCAGGCTCCCTGTAGGGAGTGCGATGTGAGACTCAATCCCAGGACCCCAGGACCACACCCTGAACCAAAGGCATATGCTCAACCACTGAGCCACACAGGTGCCCTAAAAAGTCTTTTTACTATTATTTGAATCAGGATCCAATCAAAAGCTATGCTTTGTTTTTGGCTAACATTCTTCTAAACACCCTTTTATAATGTTTTATATTTGTTGAAGATACTGATTCATTTGTCCTGAAGAATTTCTCATATTCTGGATATAGCTGATTATATTTACTTGTTCCTCTTTCCCCATATTTCCGGTAATTTGGCAATTTACAAATTTAATTAGATTTGGGCTCAACTTTTGGAAAAAAAACATGATTCCTAGCTTTTATCTTTTATAATCCTTTTTTCTAGAGTGTCACTTGAGTTCACCTACTTCTGTTCCTTACCATTACTATTTTTCCCATGTTTCTCAAGTGTCTGATGCATGGCAGCAGCAAATGTATTTCCTTCCATCGGTACACCAAACCAGTGAAAATACTACCAGTTCCACTGCTGCCTTGTGCCAGAGTCTGTGTTCCACCCATCATCAGAGAACAAATTCTTGTGCCAAATGGAAAAAAATCATTCAGCTGTATAATCCTATCTTAGTATTTGCTTTCTTAGACCACACATGGCAATAAGTGTTTGCCACCAGGTTGGGTGTTTTGGGAAGGGAACTATGTGATGGAGATTAACATCCACGGTATATTAGTGAGTGCTCCTGGGAGAATAAAGAGCAAGAGTGAAGAGGGAGAAACCAATCTGCAGTCTCTTTTTTTTTTTTTTTTTCCAATCTGCAGTCTCAACCATGTTTCCAAGTGATGCTCTAGAGAGTTTTGGAGGCCTGGTGGCCTTGCAAGTTGTCTCAAGTTGAAGTAGCAGGCTTTATACCACAGTTACCCTGGGAATGTGTATAGCAAGAAATAAACTATGCACAAAAAAATCAGAATAGATCATGAATAATCCTTTCCCCTTTTTAAAATCAATTTTTTGGGACTCTTGGGCTCAGTGGTTGAGTGTCTATCTTCTGTTCAGGGCATGATCCCGGAGTCCCGGGATCGAGTCCCGCATCGGGCTCCCTGCATGGAGCCTGCTCCTCCTTCTACCTTTGTCTTTGCCTCTCTCTCTGTGTCTCTCATGAACAAACAAATAAAATCTTTACAAGATTCAATTTTCTGGGGAAACTTTCAGTAACTATTGAAGATGACCAATGACTGTTGACAAAATTTTCTTCTGGTATAATTACTGAGTCATATTTTGTATATGTATAAGATCAATATCTGGTGTTTCCAGTCATTTCTATTGATGCTCAAACTGTTTTTTTTTTTTTCCAGAATAAAACAATGTTGGAAACTGCCATAAGAATACAAGTGAAAAAAAAACATTATATACATTAAATGTTTAGCTTTTAAAAAAAATGTTACTCATACTTCATTTGAGTGGTTTTAAAAAGAATCATGCCAAAGAAAATCATGATTTTTGGCTTAATCCTGAGTTAAGAATTTTCAAAAAAAAAAAAAAAAAGAATTTTCCCACAATGCATATGGCCTCCTATATATAATAGATGATTTTATATACAATTTAAAATCCAATACATTATGAATTTGTGATTCAGAAGTACCCTTAAATATTTTAAATATTTTTAAGCAGTAGAAACACACATGATAGTTACAAGTGGAAATAATACCCGTAAAGTGTTCTATATTATTATCCCAGAGACACACCATAGAGGTCTCAGGTTATTAAGAAAACATCAAAAAATGTTTTGTATATTAAGAGTATTTTGGGGGAGTGGGAAAAAAAGCTTTCCCTTTGGTTTAAAATACTCAACAGCCTGAATTCATGAACCTGAGAAGGTAGCAGTCTCTGGAGGAGCTACAATTGCAGAGAAATCCAGCGTGGAGGCACACGTGTGCTTTCCACTCCACTCCCCACCCCAAACCCTCTGCCAGGTGAGGCTCAGGTTCCCACTTTAAAAGAAGTTAAGGCCACTTCTATTTCAGAAGGTAAACGTTTGGTAGTATGAATGACTTTTTCTTCTTATTAAGTAGAATGGATGGTAATTTCTGAAATGCTCTTCCAATTTAAAACCTAAGAGCCCCTGTATCCCAACCCATGAAGCCACATGCCCCGGTGGAGGTTGGAGGGTGACATCTGCAATGCACTATGCTGTGTCCCTGTAAGCAGGAAGCATAGAGGGTGTGAGTAGCCTACAGTCCGGCCATCAGTGTCACCATGGAGTTGATTGTAGTTCTCTTTGTACCACTGATTATAATCACAGCTGTGTCCCTTTTCTGGCTATTGAAAGCTCATTGGAGGCTTCTCATTAACACCTTATTCCTGCGAACACATTTGGGGCATAGCATATTGTCCTCCAGCTGTGGGGGTGGGACGTTACTAGTGGGGAGTAAGAAGGGGGTGCATACTCTCCTCTGCTTTTCAGGCATCCAGCCTTGTCCTGCACGAAATTGCAGGTGTACCCACCCTTCTGTGTCTGCAGGCATACTTCTCCCATGGACCACACACCACTTGACACCGTGGGCCTTCTGTGGCGATGCCCATCTTCCCAGCCCCGGCTGCAGTTCTGGACCAGGAAGCAAACAGGACATCTGGGGCCAAAGCTGTCACAACAACAGTATTGACCCCTCCAGGAGAGCATCAGAACCCTTAGAGGGGGGCAGCCACTTCAGGAGAGTAGGTTCCATCAGGAGGTATCTTTGTTCCAGGACTTTCCAGAGACATTTCCCTTTTGTCCATCATCCATCTTCTTTGTGTCTGTGTGAGGATCTTGGCCTCTTCTGCGGTGACAGGAATGTTCTTCTTTTGATCTGGGTAAGCATATTCGCAGATTCACTTACGTACCAGACACCAAATGCATTGGCCCCTTGATATTATACTTCCCGGCCTCCAGAACTCTGAGAAATAAGTGTATAAATAGATATATAGAGAGACATACGTCTAATTTCTGGCCTTTGGTGCTCACCTTGAATTCTTGGCACTAGGCCTGCAGGATGTTTTGGTGAAGCAAGTTGGCTGGTGGCAGTTTCAAAGGTAATGGAGGAACTGGGATTTTCTTCTGAATTCTTACTCTTGTACTCTTGCCTTGTGCCGTCCTTTCTGAACAGGAAGTTTCGCCTTCTCTCATAGATCTTTTCCGTTTGGTCCCACTTGCTGAGGTTCCTGGTAACTTTGCTTGACCCGAAGCCTGCTGTTTCTCTTTGGTTTCTTCTGATACAGGTTGGGATTGGCCAGCCAGATAGTCTTCCCCTGACTTCCTGGAGCTCTGAAGATTTTCTTCCCCCCTTCCTTTGTTCTCCCTCAAACTGTTTCTTAAATTAGCCAGTGGGAGCTGCTTTAATTGCTTCCTCTGCCTCTTTGTTATGACCTCTATAATGTTTGATTACTTTCTTGCTTTTCAGCGCAAGATGTTGCAGATTTATTTGACAGATTTTCCATTCAGACCTGGAAACAGTCAGTTTCCTGAGGAGGAAAATAAAGCTCCGAGACCAGAATTGGGGCCCCAGAGGTGGTCATTGCTACTGGTTTGTCTCTGCTTCTGGAACTTTTCACTGGACAGGTATTTATATAATATGCATTTTTAAAAAGATAAATAAATGTAGGTGTCTTAGTCAGCCCAGACTACTATAACAAATACCACAGACTTGATGGCTTAAGCAACAACATGTATTTCTCAGAGTTCTGGAGGCTGGGAAGTATAAGAACAAGGTGCCAATGGATTTGGTGTCTGGTAAGAGCCTGCCTCCTGGCTTGTAGAGAGCTACTGTCTCACTGTGTCCTCACATGGAAGAGAAAGAGATCATCTCTCTCCTGTCTCTTCTTATGAGGGCTCCACTCTGATGATCTAATCACCTCTCAAAGTTCCACCTCCAATTACCATCACATTGGGGATTTGGGCTTCAATATATGAATTTTGGAGGGAAATATTAGTGCATAACAATGAGAATATAATTTTTTTTAGAGAAAATCATGAATCCATAATAAAATCTCCATTTCAAATGTATGATTACTATGTGTTACTTTACTTGGTTTTATACTTTTCTCATATTTTGATACTAAAAATCTTGGTGACATGATGGGTACATAAATTCTTATTTGATTTATCCTATACTATAAACATTGTGATTTCAAAATAGTAAGAACCAATGTTATCATTAACAATAAGGCTACTGAATGCAGCTTGTGATTTATTTGTGGTAATTTTTTTTATCCCTAACATATATCTCACTCTTGATGGACAGTACAAGTATTGCACTTTAAGTCACTTGAAATAATTCTTCTCTGTGTGTTTGTCAAGAATTTGATATACAGGGATCCCTGGGTGGCGCAGCGGTTTGGTGCCTGCCTTTGGCCCAGGGCACGATACTGGAGACCCGGGATCGAATCCCACATCGGGCTCCCGGTGCATGGAGCCTGCTTCTCCCTCTGCCTGTGTCTCTGCCTCTCTCTCTCTCTCTCTCTCTCTGTGACTATCATAAATAAATAAAAATTAAAAAAAAAGAATTTGATATACAATTAGATCCTTTTCCCCCCAATTTATTACTTTTACAAAATGCTTAGCTTTGTATTTCAGAAAATTAGGTTTTCTTTTTATTACATAAGACATTTACAGGGTTCCAGGGTAAATATATATATAGACATCCCATTTCTATTCCTATTTCTTTCCTCATAGTACCATTTTTTTTAAAGATTTTATTTATTTATTCATGAGAGACACAGAGAGAGAGGGAGAATGAGAGAGGCAGAGACAGGCAGAGGGAGAAGCAGGCTCCATGCAGGGAGCCCGATGTGGGACTCGATCTTGGATCCTGGGATCATGCCCTGAGCTGAAGGCAGATGCTCAACTGCTGAGCCACCCAGCGTCCCCCTCATAAAACAGTTTTTGTTTTATCTTTCCATCGTGTCAGTAACAAGTCTTTACATAAGTAAATTTATATTTGTTTTCCTTATCTGAAAGCATTTCTTTAAAATTGAAAATTAGAAGGACTTTCAAATAGTCATCTTGTTAGTTTTATGGCCTGGTTCTGTAGTTACACAGCTGTATCAGATAGAAGCTTACTTCATCTTGTCCTAGTGTAGACTCAGAGACTAGAACATCTAACTAGAGAAAGCAGAGATTATAAATCTTCAAGGAAACATATGTGGGATATTATAAAAAAATAGAATATCCATTCATATTTGTAGAGTGCTTTTAGTTTATATGGTAATTTCACTATGAATTTATTTATTTATTCATTGAAGTATAATTAACATAAGGTATTATTTTTGATTAGAATATAATGATTCAACACTTCTACATGACATAACAATTCTCTACTGTGAATTTGTTAATTTTTCACAAAACCTTATTTTGGGTTTTTTTAAAGAGATTTTACTTATTTATGTATTTGAGAGAGAGAGCAAGAGAGACAGAGATAGTGAGAGAAAGCAGGATCAGGGAGTAGAGAGAAAAGCAGGCTGCCTGCTGAGCAGGGAGCTGGATTTGGGGCTTCTTCCCAAGAGCCAGAAATCATGATCTGTGCCAAAGGCAGACTGACTGAGCCATCCAGATACCCCAATAACCTTATTTTTCACCTCTGTTTTACAAATTGGAAACTGAGGCATGAGGACAAAAGGCCTTGCTGAGTTCTCACAGCTAAATACTGACAGGTAACAGTCCACGTTATGATGACACTGACTCTCAAATTCAAATACACTTGTGGTTTTTTTTTTTAAGATTTTATTTATTTATTCACGAGAAACACACACACACACACACACACAGAGAGAGAGAGAGAGAGAGAGAGAGAGAGAGAGAGAGGCAGAGACACAGGCAGAGGGAGAAGCAGGATCCATGCAAGGAACCAGACTTGTGACTCGATCCCAGGTCTCCAGGATCACACCTGGGCTGAAGGCGGCCCTAAACCGCTGAGCCACCCGGGCTGCCCAACACTTGTGTTTTGATCTATGTCTTCTGTAGTCATCATAAATTACTCCAATTAACTTTTAGAAGTAGCCTTTATTCCCTTTTTGTAGATTCACAATTCAAAATAACATTAAATACAGTCTCTGAAAAGTTCTGTACTTTTGAAATTAACTTAATGTTGTATTTCTTAATGTTTCCTGATTTTACTAGACCACAGAATATCTCCCAACCTCAGCGAGCCTGAAAAGGTGTCAAAGCCATAAGACTTGTTACTGCCACAAGTGTGGGTTAATCCACTTAATGACAGGTTCAATCAGCAGTTGGTTTCTTGACATAAACCATGCTCCAGGATTATGTTTGGCTTTGATAAACATCCATAGCTTGTCAGAGCCAAAGTTTGAAGATCATCTGTTTTATAATTTGATTCAGTTAATCTTTTAGTAACTTGACAAGCAGGTGATAATTTTTAAAAATAAACATTTATTGGTAATATTTCTCTCTCTTTTGTAAAAGATTTTATTTATTTATTCATGAGACACACAGAGAGAGAGAGAGGCAGAGACACAGACAGAGGGAGAATCAGGCTCCTTGCAGGGAGCCCAATGTGGGGCTCCATCCCAGGATCCCGGGATCACCACCTGAGCCAAAGGCAGTTGCTCAACCACTGAGCCATGCAGGCGACCCAGGTAATATTTTTCTCTTAAGGAAATTCATCCATATTTAGTTAACACAAGAACAGGAGAATCTGCAGGAGCCAGCAGTGTTTCTGTGTATTCCTAGCAACAAGAAACCATGACAGAGCAAGGCCTAAAACCAGAGCCTTCTGCATTTTCTCATCTGTGATGACGTACATTGATGTTAGACATTAATGAGTCTCAAGACATAAAGAAGAAGTATTTACCACTGGAAAATATGTTCTACACTAAAACAGAGGTAAGCATAAAGGCAAACAGTGTAAGATGTGGAGCTATGAAGGCTTGAGTTTTCTGGAACTTTTTTGTACAAAGTAATAAAAAAATAAACACTACAATTACTTGAGGTAGCTTATATGATATTCTGTGTTGTCTCCATTTTTCATTATTTTACTATGATTTTTTTCAAGTCAGCTGATCTATTTAAAAAAAAAACAGAAAATACTATTTTCAAGTGAGAGGTGGCCCTTTTCCAATTGGATTTTTCTTTACTCTTAATTTCTGAAAAATTCCCTTGAGAATGTAAACTTTTTAAAAAGTATAGTTATATTGGGATCCCTGGGTGGCGCAGCTGTTTGGCGCCTGCCTTTGGCCCAGGGCACGATCCTGGAGACCCGGGATCGAATCCCACATCGGGCTTCCCGTGCATGGAGCCTGCTTCTCCCTCTGCCTATGTCTCTGCCTCTCTCTCTTTCTCTCTCTGTGACTATCATAAATAAATAAAAATTAAAAAAAAAAGTATAGTTATATATAAAGGTAGAGAAAAATCCCTGGGAATTTATATGATCCTCTGGGCGTAAATTGAAAACACTGTTTTCTTGGATAAGTTCTTCAAAAACAGTGGGCAGTTAATTGCAGGGTGGATTTTTCCTAAGGTAATTTTAATTCACTCATTCACCCAAGGACCACAAAATTACTATTTATTAATTACTCTGGATTCTGATAGCCTCTGTGGGATATAAAATCCAGATGTGGAGAATTCAAGGTTCATGCTTGCTGTTATTATGGAGTAGCAATCTACCAGGATTACAACGTATATGATTGCAGTAAGATGAATATTAACAGGGGCATCCAGGTGGCTCAGTCAGTTAAGCATCTGATGATTTTGGCATAGGTCATTATCTCAGGGTCATTGAGCCTTGGGTCAGGCCCTGTGCCAAGCATGGAGCCTGTTTGAGATTCTGTCTCCCTCTGCCCCTCTCCACCATTCTCTTCCTCTCTCTCTCAAAAAAGATTCTTATTAATAAAAGGGGAGCTAAAAATAAAATAAAATAAAATTAAAAAATAAAAGGGGAGCTATAAAGTTATTCATTATGATAAAACACTGAAAACAGTGAATTTTAGAAAACTATAAGTATTTGAATATATATATATAAATGAAGACTGGAGAAGTATAGAAAATCTTTGTGGTGATGACATTTGAGCAATGAACAAATAAAAACCTTGGGTAGTTGGAAAAGGACAATGAACGTTTTCCATAAAGGAAGACAGTGTTAGCAGAGGCCAGGAGAAAATAACCCCACCCTGGTTGGTTCAGGAGATGAATATAGTAGAATTTGACTGTAGGGCACAAAAGTACGTTGGGAGAAACTGTTATCAATTATTGATGCACCGAGGACACAATTTCATCTGTATAGTAGCATCCTTTTCAGAATGTTTAAACTGAATCTAGTCCTTTGAAAAATCCAAATAGTAGAACATTCTGGAAAACAACTGGTCTGGACCTTAAAAAACTGCCAATGTCACGAACAACAAAAGTGTCTAGGGAACTATTTCGGATTAAAGAGTTATGACAATTAACTACAACGTTACAACTGATTATAAACCTCAAGAGGAAAAATAAGTGACAAATAAGCATTGATAACTGGGAAAATTTGAAACTAGACAGTATATTAGATAATGACATTATTTTAGTGTTATAATTCCTGAGTGAAATAATTGTATTGTTATATAGGAGAAGGCTTTTATTTTTACGAGATCTGCACTAAAGTGTTTAGGTATGAAATGTTATGATAACTGCAAGTAATTCTCAGGTGGTCCAGCATACACACACACACACACACACACCCCAATATTTTAAGAGAAACAAATACAGCAAAAAGTTAGCATTGAGGAATCCAGACAAAGGACATATGAGAGCTTCTTTTACTGTTTTTACTTTTCTATAGATTTCAAATTTTTCAAAATAAAAAGAAGGAAAATAAAATTTCTGTTAACATTTGAGGTTCACATATTTCTGAGACAGAGAGGCAGAGAGAGAATAGGGGCAGAGGGAGAAGGATAGGGAAAGGGAGAGAATCTCAAGCAGAGTCCTTGCTGAGCAAAAAGCCCAACATGGGGCTTGATCTCAAGACCCTGAGATCATGACCTGAGCCAAAATCAAGAGTTAGATGCTTAACCAACTGAGTCACCAGGAGTTCCAATATTTTTTTCCTTGAGTGATAGTCTCACATAGCATAAGTAGTCTTTTAAGATGGTTCTAACCTTTATCACCATTTTAAAATTGTTCCTGTAAATATTTCACTTTTATTTTTTAAGCATTCATGAAATAGTGCAAGTTACTTTGTTATGAAATATATAATACAGGGGTGCCGGGGTGGCTCAGTGGTTGAGCATCTCCCTTTGGCTCAGGTTGTGATCCCAGGATCCTGGGATTGAGTACCACATTGGACTCCCCGTGGGGAGCCTGATTTTCCCTCTGCCTGTGTCTCTGCCTCTCTCTCTCTCTCTGCCATGAATAAATAAATAAAATCTTAAAAAAGAAATACATAATTCAATACATATTTATTATAAAGATTTTCTTTGATTTACCATAATATTACACCTCAATAAACCCGTTGTAAGTTGAAAATGCATTTAATATACCCAATCTACTGAACATCATTGCTTAGCCTAACTTAAACATGCCCAGACACTTCCATTAGTTTATAGTGGGCAAAACCAACTAACACAAAAACTATTTTAAAATAATGTGTTGAATATCTCATGTAATTGATTGAATCCTGTACTGAAAGTGAAAAACAGAATTGTATGGGTGCAGACTGGTTGTAAGTGTATTGTTTGTTGACCCTCGTGATTGTGTAGCTGACTGAGAGGGGTTGGTGCTGCTGCCCAGCATCAAGAGAGAGTATCTATCACATATTATGAGCCTGGGAAAATATCAAAATTCTAAATTTTAAGTGTGGTTTCTACTGAATGCATATCACCTTTGTACCATTATAAAGTAGAAAACCATGGTAAGTCAGGGACGGTTTGTGTATGTGTTAATATGCCTCTAACTTGGCCAGGTGCAATCCTTGCCCTCAAGGAATATATGATGACCAGTTTACTCCAGAAAATGTTGGATAATCATGGGATGATGATTTTCGTCTTCCTTAGGAGTGATGAAAAAAGTGTTGTGATTTTTTTGACAATAGTTAAGTTTTGGAGAAAGATACTTCAATAAATTGAACTGAAACTGAAGATTTGGGTTGTTCCCAAGGAATTATGGCTTCCAGAAAATCCCAGCTACGGATAATTCTCCTTATTTAGAGTTGTACTAAGTGCTTTCCCCTTAAATTATTCTGTCAAAAGTTTTGGCCATTGCAATTCTTTGGTAACCTGCTCTCTGCCTGGCATCTGAAAGGAGTCGCTTTTTATAGGCTTTCCATCTACTAAGATGATTAATACCAGCTCAAAATGCTAGTAGTTATTTTTCTTAAAGGAGTTTGTGGGTGTGTGCTGACTCATTCAACCCTCTCACATCCTGTCTGCACCGTGATCTTAAGCATGTATTTTCAACAGGACTGGTCAGGTCAGTGCCAGGCTATAACCGTGAAACAAAACCAAGTTAATGTTTCATGAGCTAAAAAGTTGGCTGTGGAAGTGCCACACTCCAAATAACATATCTACCATTTTGTTTGAGAGTTACTAGTTTACTTCATCTGGTTTTACCATCTATGGTAAGGTAGTTAGAATTAATAGAAAATTCATCTCACTATTCAACAGGGTCCAAATAATGCAGCCCCCAAGTTAAAGCAAAATTGACATTATTGTAAATTGAAATCATGGTCCACATTACAGTATAAACCTGTTTAACCAAGGAGGAATTGATTTCTTTAAAATATTCAGAACCCTGATCTTCCCTAAAGTCTGACACAGAAAATACAAAACAAGCCCCTGTAACAAAAACCACAATTATGAGGAAAGGGTTCATAGACATGATGGGATTTCAGAAGCTAACAGGGGATCAAGTGTTCTGTTTACTGTGGAGTGTGGGGTTGACTCCAGACATGACTATGCTATGGAGTATTCCAAAGCCAGAATTGTAGTAAGTGTATCAGGTGTTTTTAGATGGAATATCACACACTAAAGAAGAGAATAGACATGGAGGATTAATAAAGGCAAGATCTATGGGTTTAGAAGAATGATTTTAATCTACACAATATTATAAAAAAAATTACTAAAGAATTTAATCAGAAAGAAGATAGTGAAAGGGATTATAAGGGAAAGGAAGGGAACTGTGTGGGAAAAATTAAAGAGGGAGACAAACCATGAGAGACTCCTAACTCTGGGAAACAAATAAAGGGTCACAGAAGGGGATGTGGGCAGGGAGATGGGGTAACTGGGTGATGGGCACTGAGGAGGGGACTTGATGGGATGAGCACTGGGTGTTATACTATATGTTGGCAAATTGAACTTAAATAAAAACAAATGTAAAAAAAAGAAAGAAGATGATGGGGAAATCAGTTTGAATAATTAAAAGTGATTATTTCCAACTCACTTTCCATACTTATTGGAAATTTGTACTGAAAGTCCTATATGGGGGAGCCTGGCTGGCTCAGCTGGTATAGCATGCAACTCTTGATGTTGAGGTAATGAGTTCAAGCACCATATTGGGAACAGCTATTACTTAAAAATAAAATGTCAAAAAAAAATTTTAGAAAGAAAGTCCTATACACATGTATTGAAAAAGTCTAAAAATCAATGATGCTTTCATTTCAATGATAGAATTAGAAAAAAAAAAAGTCCAGCAAATTAAATCCAAAGAATGTAAGAAGAAAATGATAGAATAGCAGAAAAAAATTAATTGAATAGAAAAAACACACAAGGGATTAATGAAGTCTAAGTTACTATATTAAAAAGATTAATAACATTGTTAAACCTTTAGCAAATATTATATGTAATGGCGAAAGATTAAAAACTTCTCCATTTACATCAGGAACAAGGCTAGCATGTTGCTGTCACTACTTTATTTTCTAGTATACCAGTAACAGAAATTAAAATTTAAGAACAAGATACTACTTAAATGTGTATAAAAATACAAATACCTAACTCTAAATATGTGCAAGAACTGTATGTAGAAAATTGTAAAATATCTTTTGGAATTAAATGAAACCTAAAAAATATTGAATACATGGATTGTAAGATTCAGTTTTGTAAAGGAGGAAATGTTAAGAAAATTTATTAATGCTATTCAGTCTAAATCCCAATGGATTTTTGTTTTTTGGGTTTGGTTTGTTAACTTGTGCGCATGTATGTACGTATAAATTAAAAAGCAGTTTGTATCTCAAGGTTGGGAGTTAATTTTTTTTACAAGTCTCACATATTTTTCCTAGTATCTTGAAAAATTCATAAACCCCAACCATTGTGCCTACAGCACCTAATAGGTAAAATGGCCACTTTATGTATCCCCAGGCTCATGGTATTCTCACTAGGATATCACTGTGTGCTTCTGCTTCTATGACTCATGGACTATTTACTTCTCTTTAAATTAAAATATATATATATGCATGTGTTGTTGGGATTTTTTGCTTTAAAATGTACATAGGTACATGGTCGAAAATTGTGCTTATTAATTCTCTGAAACCATGAAGTTAAAATAAACACATGATATTTTAGCTGAAATTTGTCTTTAGATATTTAGCATATATATATAGCATATATATATATTTAGCATATATAGAATATATATATATTCTATTCTCTTCATTGGTTACTGCAACAGAGAAACCTGTTTGAAAAATATGGCTTCTACCCACATTCAAAACAGCAAACCATGAGTTTACTGATTTTTCACTGTACTTGTCTACCCTCTAGTGGTTGAATTGTAAAGTCCAAAAAAAAAAAATTCCACAGGCAAGAATCATATGATTCAATTTTGAGAAATTTATTATTATTTTTTTAAGTTTAGCCTGATTTCTTATGTAACATATTACTAAATTTAGAAATCTACTTCATGTCAATAGCATAGGCATTAGCATATACGTGTTCAATGTTGCAAAGTGTGTAAGATTTTTAACCTAATCCTAGGCTAAAAGACTAATATCAGAATGATTTATACATTGATAAAAATAACTAAAATAACAATAGCAATAAATAAAAAAATTGTAAATGAAATTGATTGAGCACTTACTGTGCTAAGTTGTTTTCTCATGTCATCTTTTATCTGCACAGCAGTTCCAGAAGCAGGTCACCATTTTGCAGGTAAAGACACTCAGGCTTAGTGTGCTTAAGCAACATGATGAAGGTCAAATATAAATATTAATAATCGATAATATTTTAAAAGCAATTTTTAAGTACCAGAAGTTCTGTTAAGTACTTTGTATGTCTGTGTTTGGGTTTAGAGTAAGAAATGGAAACTACTCTGAGACTTAAAGTGGAAGTAGGTTGAGACAGGTAATGAGGTCCCCTACAATCAGAGGAAGGACTGGAGGAGTAGGTTTTTGGGCGGACCTTCTGGGATGATTGTCAAAGCAATACAAAACTGATTCACTAGGAAGTTCCACCTCTGTGGTTGTCACTGTTGTAATGCCTCAAGTCTCACAACACTGAAAAATCTAGAAACTGGACTCATTTTCTGCAGCAGAAAAACCTCCTCTTCATAATTCTTGCTGCCAGCAGAGACAGCTAGATGCTGAAAAATGATGCCTCTTGTTCACATTCAACTTCTGCCTCTGGTCGCCATAACATAATTCACATCCAGGGATCTTGTTCCCAAGGGGTCAGAGAAATGTACTGTTTATCTTCCCAGATGCAGTGGACCAGGAAGAAACATGGAGAAGGATGAAGATAGACATTGGGGACAACAGACCGCATCAGGCACAACATGCTGTCTTACTTAGTCCCCATAGAGATATGTATCTCTATATATTTGCAAAGCAAGTTGAAAATACTGGGCTTTGTTCTCACCTAAGAGTGTATTAGGATCACTCAAAGATTTTTTTTTAAGAACTCATAACCTAATGCTACATTCCTGGCATTTGAGATTTAGTGTATCTGAATGGACAGAGTGGAGCTCAGAAATGCATATTTTGAAAATTCTTTGGCATGATTCTAATGCTCACCCTAGTTGTGACTTAGCCTAAAATGGACAGTGCTGTGATCTTTTTATAAGAAAGCTGACAGAAGACAGAGTTATGATGACAAGTTGAATAAGATTATGTCATGAGTTAGTAATGTCAGTTTCCTGGATTAGAAATAGTTCGTTTGAATTTTAGGGGTTGGGGAGTTAAAAATGTTGGCACCAAGAATGTAATATTCTTAGGGAAATTCTTGCCTTTTTGAAAGGCACCTGACATTTGTAAAATGGAGTACCTGTAAAAGAGCTAAAGTGCCTCCAAGTGGCCAATGTCTAAATTGCATTTTGGTGAAAATAAGATCTACGTTTAAAAAATGAGCAGAGAGAAAAGAATGGAGTCTATGATTTTTTTTTAATTGAAGATATTCAGAACTGCGTTTGGAAAGGAGATATGGATGCAATGAGGTGTGTCTTTTATATGAAAATGTTTGTAAAAATTGGTGGTGAATTATTTTCTTACTTAAACCTCAGCTGTGGTAGGGATATATATACCTTAGAAATTCCACATTTTACTTTTAATTAGGTTTTCTTGTTAGAAACTGTACTAATCTCCTTAGACTCACTTTCCACTGAAATTCACAAGGATAATACCTTAGAGACACTGAAAGATAATTACACATTTTATGGGTCTGTATTTGTTTATAATGAAGATTATTTATTGCTTTATCCAATAAATATTACTTCAGCAGATATTTTGTGCCATATATGCTTTGGACATTGGGATCACAGTGGTCAACTAGATAAAAAAGATCTCTCACTTCAGGGATGTGTGTGGGATGTATGTGGAGTGTGTGTGTAGAAAGACAAATGATACCTAAGTCGCATCCAGCTTAACTTACTATCATCTCTTGATAATAAACACAATCAATACAGACCATTTGAAGTGCTCAGAATGAAACTTGGAAGTGTGATAGAATCTGGTGGGAGTACTGGCAACTTTAGATTAGGATTAGCAGGGATGGGTTATTTGAGTTACTGTTTGAGTGAAGATATGAAAGAAGAAAAGTGAGCTCTATGGAAAATAGAGAAAGAACAATCCAACAATCCAAGGAAAGAGCATGAGGAGAAGAACTGGGCATATTTACAGAAAGAGGACAGAAACCAGAAAAGCCAACACATATGAGAAATGGGGCAAATGGATCAAGACAAGGTAGACACGAACCAAATCTTGTCTATTGTTTATTGGGAAGCCATTGAATGATCTTGAGCAGTGGAGTGTAGACTTTGAGTCAACCAGATTTACATGTTTAAAAAGTTACTGCTGTGGGGGGTATTGAATGGAAAGGGGCAGGAGACTAAACAAAGAGTTCAGTTAGGAAGTTATTGCAATTGACCCGGTAGGAGAAGATGAACTAAAATGGTAAAAATGGAGATGGAGTGAGGTGGACAGATTCAAGATAAATATTTGAGGGAAAAATTGACAGGTCTTGTTAATGACTTAGATATGAGAGATAAAGGAAGGATAGAATGAAGATGGGTCCGTAATATGTCTTGGGTAGCTAGGTGGAGGCAGGTGCCTTTATTGCAATAGGTAATACAGAAGCAGAAGTTGGGATGGGGTAGGAAAGCAAGTTTTCTGTTTGGGGCTTCTTACCTTTGAGATGTGTGTGGTATATATGCTAAAGTGTCAACAGGCAGCTAGCTATAAAAATTAGCACTCAGAATTTAGGACTGGGGCAATCGTAATCTAAGTATATATGTTATCTAAAGCTGTGGAAATGAATGAAATGTTCTAGTAAGAGGTTACAGAAACAAAAGTAACTTGAATTGAACCTGAGAATTGTAACTTTTTAGGCCAGGTGGATGGAGTGAAGTCATCAAAGCTGTCGGAGATGAAATACGGTGCGAAACAGAAGAATATGACATTGCAGAAATAAGGGATAGTGTTTCAAGGAATGAGTGCCAATTATGCGGAATGTTCTGCGTAAACCAAGACAGAAATAGAAAAATGTCTACAGAATTTGGCCACATGGAATTGTGTGACCTTGACAAGAGCAATGTCAATAGAGTGAAGTGGAGGAAAGCTAGGTTAGAATAGGTTGAAGAGTGAAGACATAATATTAGGAAGAGATGTCAAGTAAAAACTTTCAAGAATTTTGCTGTAATAGGGAGCAAAGAAATAGATGGAACTTGACATTTTTCAAGTAAATTTTTTACCCAAGTGGGAGTTACAGAGGAATGTTTTTATAGTTAATGGATCAGCATCTTGACAGAGAAAAGCATATCTAGGAAATAGATGGTGTAGGAATAAAGTCCTTGAGAAAGTAAAAGGGGATTGCAACCCAAGTGCACATGGAGGAAGGGGCCAGTCCTTTTACTTAAAAGAGGCAGGAAAGACAGAGACTGAGGTATAGACACGGATCCTATTCATCTTTAGCTAATTCTGCTCGACCACTTGTAAAGATCTGGTGCTTTTGAGTTATGGGATCACATTCTTTGCCAAAATTTGTTCACATTTCCCCAAATCTGGAAAAATATTTGGCTAACTGAACTTTACTGTGAGACTTTTTAGACTCTTTGATCTGCTCCTGTGTTTTGTAAGGAGTTTACAGAATGCAACAATTCCCAAACTGATCTGGCCATGTAAGTCCTTTCTTGTGAACTGCCCTTTATATATGGGAAAAAGTTTTCTAAGGAACATATTTTAGGAGATTCTGAATAATCAAAAGGACTATAGTTTCTTTTATTAAAATCGACTTTTAAAAGGCCCTTTTCTTTATATTCTTTCTCATAAATCCCATTTTCTCTAGCATTCAAATAAAATGAAGAGAAAGGAGATTATATGGTAAATATGTGGGCACATGTTATTTTTAGCCATTCCTTGACTTTTCTTAATAAACTAGGTACTAACAATGTAAGCATTACTTTTTACCTGATATAATTTGATTGATATCTACCAGGTTTGTTTTGTTGTTGTTGTTGTTTGTTTTTCTTCTTTTCTTTTCTTTTCTTTTCTTTTCTTTTCTTTTCTTTTCTTTTCTTTTTTTTTCTTTCCTTTCCTTTCCTTTCCTTTCCTTTCCTTTCCTTTCCTTTCCTTTCCTTTTCTTTCTTTTCTTTCTTTTTTCTTTTCTTTCTTCTTTCTTTCTTTCTTTCTTTCTTGCTTTCTTTCTTTCTTTCTTTCTTTTTCTTTCTTTCTTTCTTCTTTCTTTTCTTTCTTTCATTTGTGGCCCTTGTTATTTGTTCCCATTTTTGTTTTCCACTCTTTTTCTGCCTTTTGTGGTTTTAACTGAGCATTCTATGAGAGTCTATTTTCTCTCTTTTCTTAGCATATCAGTTATAGCTCTTTTAAAATATTTTTAGTAGTTCTAGAGTTTTCAACATACGTTTATAATTAATTGAAGTCTTCTTTTCAATATTTATCTACTTATTTATTGAGAGTTTGCACTTGAGTGGGGAGAGAGGTGCAGAAGGATAGAGAGAATCTCAAGCAGACTCTATGAAGGGCTCAGCTGGATCTTAACACCCAGAGATGTTGACTTGAGCTGAAATCAAGAGTCAGACACTTAACTTGCTGAGCCACCCAGGCACCCAACCCAAGTCTACTTTTAAATAACACTACGCCACTTCATAGATAGTGTGAATACCTTATAATAACGAAACAATTTTAATTTTCCCCTTTATCTCTTGCATCTTGGTGTCATTCATTTCACTTATACATGAACATCCAGAAACATGTATATACATGAGGGTATGTAATTGATACATTGTTACTATTATTATTTTGAACAAACTGTTATCTCTTAGATCAATTAAGAATAAGAGAAATATTTTTTAAGAATAAGAGAAATAATTTTTTTTATTTTAATTTCACTTATTCCTTCCTCAATGCTCTACCTTTCTTTATGTAATGTGAGTTTCTAACCTGTACTATTTTCTTTCTCTCCAAAGAATTTCTCTTGGCATTTCTTGCAAGGCTTGTCTACTGGCAACAAATTCCATCAATTTTTGTTTATTTGAGAAAGTATTTATATCTCCTCACTGTTGAAGGATGATTCTGCAGAGTACAGAATCCTGGGTTGGTGACTTTTTTCTTTCAACACTTTATTTCACTCCACTTTCTTCATGCTTGTATGATTTAGGAGGAGATGTTGGATGTAATCCTTGCCTTTGTTCCTCTATAGGTAAGGTCTTGTTGTTCTTTGATTTCTTTCAAGATTTTTTGTTTATTTTTGATTTTTTTGTAGTTTAACAATGATATGCATAGGTGTAGGTTTTTATCTTGCATGGTGTTCTCTAAGGTTTCTGGATTTATGGGTAGGTGTTGGACTTTAATTTAGGGAATTGCCAGTCATTATTGCTTCAAAAATCTTTTTCCTGTTTCCTTCTCTTTCTTTTCCTTTTGGTATTCCTTTTATGCATATATTAAAACTTTTGCAATTGTCCCAAGTCCTTGGATATGCTGTTCTGTTTTCTTCAGAAAGTCTTCTCTTTGCTTTCCAATTTTGAAGGTTTCTACTGAGATATTCTCAAGCTCAGAGATTTTGTCCTTATGTATGTCTAGTCTACTTATAAGCCCACTGCCAGCATTCTTCATTTCTATTACGGTGTTTTTTTTCTTTTTTTAATCTTTAGCACTTCTTTTTTGTTCTTTTGTAGGAGTTCCAACTCTCTGTTTACATTGCCCATCTATTCTTGCATGATGTCTGCTTTATTCATTAGAGCCCTTTGCACATCAATCCTAGCTGTTTTAAATTCCCAGTCTGAAAATGTCAATATTTTTGCCATGTCTGGCTTTGATGCTTGCTCTGTTCTCCAAATTGTGCTTTTTTGTCTTTTGTTATGCTTTTGCAATTTTTCCTTGATAACTGGTCATGGTGTACTGGGTACAAAGAACTGTTGTAAATAGGCCTTTAGCAATGTGGTGGTGAGTTGGGAGAGTAGAGGAATCATCCTATAGTACTATAATTAGATCTCAGGTTTTAAATGAGACAGTGCTTCTAGACTGTGAACGTCACAAGAATTTCTCAGTTTTTTCCTCCCCTCTTAGGTGGGACAGCATGGCTAGAGTGGACTAGAGTTGGATATTTCCATCTCTTAGGTCAGTTAGGCTCTGATAATATCCTATCAGGGTAGGCACTGGTTAACTAGTTCCCCCTGAGGGCAGCCCTTGTTAAGAAGAACAGAGTGCCCTCGTATATTTCAAGATGGTTCCCTTTCTCTGTCCCTCACTGGAAGCCCAAGGGGAGTTTTCTTTTATATTTTCTATGGGAACCTGGTTGAGCTTCTGGAGGTAAATGTCACAAAATGGTGGAGGTTGTCTGTGACCGAGTCCACCTGGAGTTTTTAATTCTGAGTTAATGAATGTGCAGGGCTTCCTGACCCAGTACCGGTTCCCATGGGTATTTTAGCTCCTGTGCTTCTGCCTTCCCTCCCTGTATTTGACTTTTTTCTCTTCAGTCTTGGGTACAGTGATTTGCCCTGTGTCCTCATCTCTCTTATGGATCCAAGAAGAAGTTGTTGATTTTTAAGTCTGTTTGTATTTTTACATGTTAGGATGGCACGGCAACTTGGAAAAAAACCAGTCTCCTCCTGTCTGTTTTTTTTTTTTTTTTATCTGATATGAAACAGTGAATGAAAATCCCCTTACTTACAAACAGAAATTAAAACGCATTATAATCAAATGTCACCTGTGCCTTGAATATAGTAAGTTTTAGGAACTCTCAACTTGCCTAATAATACAGTGCACATCTTCTGAATAGAAGGCATTATACAAATACTTGCTGAAGGAGTAAATAAATGTATGAAGTCCCATTAACTGTGACCACATATTATTAAATGTAAAGAAATCCAGTTAACTTGCACTGTTTAGAATAGTTTGTATTATCCACCTATTCAAACTGTTACTATATTGGACTGGTAGCAAGGCTTCACTGTTAGAATATATTCTGGAATGAAGTGGTAGGGAAGAAATACCATTTTTACTTCCCTAGACCAATTAAAAACTTTACCTTTTAAATTAAAATTTTAATTAATTAAATAGTGGATATTTAACTGCTCGAGGTCTCATTTTTAAATGCACAGTGGAAACTAACAGAATGATCTGTACATAGTATAGACTCAGCAAATATTTGTTTAATTTAATTAGATTTTCAAAAGGATCTACCTTGATCAATCTGAGTGCAAAAGCTACATATATTTGTTTCATTTCAGGAAATCCAGGAAGGCCCAATTATTGCAAATCATTTTCAAATGGAGACCAATAATATCCGAAATGCTGTCTCAGAACATCTCTTATTTACTCATCAAATCTGGATGAAATTATTTATTATATGCAAGCCACTCTGTTAGGTGCTGGGAATGTAAAGGACACTACTCTAGAGGTTGGTGCACAGAGTCAGGATTGCAAATAATAATCACCTATTTTGTTGTTTATATTTAGTTTTTAGCAAATGACTTTTATCTGCATTTTGTTAGTGTATTCTTCTCCATATCCTCCTTCTTTTCTTAGCTTTTTAAAAAAGATTTTTTATTTATTTATCTGAGACAGAGAGTGAGAGAACACACAAGCAGGGGGAGTGGGAGAGGGAGAAGCAGGCTCCTCGCTGAGCGAGGAGTCCAACAAGGGGCTTGATCCCAGGACCTTGGGATCCTTATTATTCTTAGTATTGTTTATCCTGGAAAAATGAGCATTTCTGAAGTGTTGGAAGTGGCATTGGAGAAGAGGGTGAACTTGTAGTGTATTGAAATTCAGACAACCTTCTCCAAATGTTTTCTTAATCTCCTGTGTTTTAGGGTAGCAAGAAGATCCTCTAGGGCTCTAGCAAGAAGATCCCCTAAGGCTCTGGCAAGTCTATTATGTTTCTGTTTTAGTATGATATGGAGTGTGTGTGTGTGTGTGTGTGTGCATGTGTGCAGATGAGCATGTGTGCACACACACAGGCGTGCTGAGATTTTTTTTCTTTTTTTTTCCAGCTGTCCAAGATCAGAAGCTTTGTAAAGCTGTGCTTTACCCATATTTTATTCTCTATGCTGTTACTCCCATTGCAAAGATAGCTTTTCTATATATTTCCTCTTTCAGTTCCACCTTCCAGGCCACTTGTTTGAAACACAAAAACAGGGATGCCTGGGTGGCTCAGTGGTTGAGCATCTGCCTTTGGCTCAAGTTGTGATCCTGGGGTCCTGGGATCGAGTCCGCCTGCTTCTCCCTCTGCCTATGTCTCTTCCTTTGTCTCTCATGAATAAATAAGAAAAATCTTAAAAGAAAAAGAAAAGAAACACAAAAACATCAGGTGGGCTCCCACTGCCTGTCCTCCGCCATAACCTTGCTGTTCTAACAGAGGACTACTGTTTGCCTTTGGGGTGTGATGTCACCAAGGTAAACTCAACTCAGAGCACACTGCCTGGATTCTATTGAGATCTTGTCTAAACTTTCAATGCCTTGATCCAAATTACATTGTATTTTGTAGCTTTTTAAAAATCATTTTCATTCCAGGTTATGGACTTTCATTAATGTCACAGGGTGTTATACTATATGTTGGCAAATCGAAGTCTAATAAAAAATAAAACAAAAGGGAAATAAAAGCTTGTTGGAAATTAAATAAATATTTTAAAAAGATAAACAGAAGATGAAGTGGTCTTTTTGTTTTTTTTGTTTTTTTCCTTGTGGTTTTTGGATAGTTTCTAAGAAGAGAGGCAGAGAATCTTTTGCTCTTCCTTCTCTTCCCAGAATTCTTTTAAGAGGCTTAGAAGTAGTTATGATGGGACTGGGGGAAAAAAAGATAGAACGCTAAAAATTGTTGGTGAGAGAAAATTAGAGTTTAAGACTTAAGTGGTAAAATTTTAGTTGGTGACAAATTGAAATACGGTTATCATATCAGAGGTAGAATGGAGATGAAAAGCAATGGAGATTGAACAGGAAATTGTCAAGCTGTGGTCTTAATTTTAATTATCCATGTGAAAATGGAAGAATAATTTTAGTCATTGGGATTGAAGAGGCTGTGCATCATATAACAAAGTTCTCTGAGAATGGGCATTAATTAGAAGCTATGGGATGGCAAGAGAGCAAAAATGCAAACATTTTATGCTGTTTTTAAGAGAGAAGCTGCATCCTATGACAGTTTGAGAGAAAAATCATCTAACAGCTGCAGTAAACAAGGGGAGGCTTAGGGTGGCAATGTCTGCATACATCAGCAAGAGTGGCTGGAAGTTGGGAGGATAACAGATTGCTTGAGGTGTATCTCTGTTAAAAGAAATGGCTTCTGCTTTCACATTAGTCATAGGAGCATCAGCAGTGTCTGGGCTCCTGCCTTTCTAGGTATTTTTCATGATACACAGAAACTGCTAAAATCTGTTGGGGGAATTCTGATTTCATTACATTTTCACAGTTGTATTTTTGCTGCTTCTTAAGTAATGATGGAATAGGAAGAAAAATATGATTAGAAACTAATTGTGGCTGCTTTTTTCTAATGGGATTGCTTAAGTTTTCTCTGGGGTAGATAGTTCTTTTGTTGATGCAAAGACACTGGGATTGCTTGGAAATGTGATGCTATGCATGTAGTTTGGATGGAGTGGGTGAGAAAGACAGAAATGAGCTGTTGACAATATAATCGAGAGGAATTTTGACTTATGGGGAGTGCACAAGAAGAGATCATTTAAGAGACAAGTCAATCTAGAAGGGAAGAGAGCCTCAAGAAGGTGATGGAAGGCAGGAGATTTATGGATAGGTATGGACAATGATGAATAATTCTGCAGCAGAGAAGTGATAACAAATATCTAGAGACAGTGATGCCCTCCACTGAATGTAGTATTTCACTTCCATTCCATACATCCCCATCTGTTACGGCCAAGTTTCCACTTTTTTTTTTTTTCCAAATAGTCCTGTGTTATTTATAATTTGAGAATTATAGGTTAGGACCAGGTTTGGTTAGCACTGCATAGGTTTCTGTGTGTCAGAAAACTTGAAAGAAGATAGCTGAAATATGATGGGTAGTTTATTTATTTCTCATATAAAGAATCTAGGGGAAAGCAGTCTAGGCAGGTATGCCAACCCCATGGTCATTAGGGACCTGTGCTTCTACATGTCCATCCTGCCCCTCTGAGGGCATGGCTTTTATCCTTGTGGTTCCATGCAATTGTTATAGCAGTACATCTTATCTGTATCCCAGGGGCAGCATGGAGACAGGGAAGAAGAGCATATTTCCTTTTTCCTTGAGGCTTTCTGGAAGTTCCACATACCACCTTTATTTACACAGAAATTTCTATAGATCTTACTTACTAGTACTTAGAGACAAGGGAGGCTGGGAAACCAAAACTTAAAGCTAACTGCAATTTTTCTAGGTAAAAATTAATATTTCTTTATTTTGAGAGACAAGATGGGAATTTGTAGTTGGAAGGTGATAAGGTGCTTCTGCTACAGAAAAATGAAATCCAGCAGGGAGGGACAAGTGGGTCAGCTGGGAACCATACGTGGTTCACAGAGGAGAACCAAGCCATAAAGTGGACTGATTGAAAAAAGAAACAAGAAGAATAAATCATGTTTATTACAGCATTATTTACAATAACCAATATAGGGAGCAATGGGAGAATGGATAAAGAAGATGTGGTTCACACACACACATACACACACACTGGGATATCACCCAGTCATTAAAAAGAATGAGATTTTGCCATTTGCAACAACAGAGATAAACCTAGAAGATATTATGCTAGATGAAATAAGTCAGACCGGGAAAGATAAACAGATGATTTCATTTATATGTGGAATCTATAATAAATGAATAAATAAGCACAAAACAAAAAGCAGAAACAAATCCATCAACACGGAGAACAAACTGATGGTTGTCCAAGGGAGGGGAGTGGGGAGGATGAATAAAATGGGTGAAGGGGAGCGGGAAATACAGGCTTCCAGATATGGAATGAATAAATCATGGGGATAAAAAGTATAGATATCATGGATTTTTTTGTGTTCTTCCCCCCAAATCAATGTGTTCTCTCATTTCTTATCCTATAAAGCCTATTTAAATATTTTGCTCAGTGTGGTAACAGTTGATTAAATTTTCATTGAATAAGTTTAGGCTAAAATAAGAAGTGTTGCCAAATCTCACATTTCCAGAATTGACTTAAGCATTTTTCTGGTATGAGTCAAGGTTCAATCAGAAACAAACAAACAAACAAACAAAAAACTACAGTATTTCAAGCAGGAAGAAATTTAATGCAGTGAACTAGTGACTTAAAAATACATAGGAAGGGCTGGAGGAGCAGTGATTGCGAAAAACACTCACCATCACTCAGTTTTATCACAAGCCATGCAAGGATTAGGAGCCTCCAGGAATCACAGGGAACTCCCATTCCTGATCTCCGCTCACCACTGCACCGGATGAACGATTGCATCTGAAGAAGCTACAAAGAATCACTTCTGTTGAAACCCATTGAGTCCCTTACTAGGCAAAAAATAATGGTTTCTACTTCTTTCAAACTTTGTGGTCTTTGCTTGGAGTGGACTCTAACCCAGAAACCTGATGGCTGGGGATTCTGGGAAATGCACTTTCTAGACTTCTAGTCACTTTGAAATGAGGATACCAAGAAAGATAAAGGTGCACAGGTGGATTCTTATATCTGCTTCTGCATTCTGTGTTTTGTGATGTTACTCTGGTTGAAATAAATGAAGAAAATCCAGGTTTGCACACAAACATATAGTTGAAAAAGGGAAGGTACTTTGAATAGCCTTTATAAATAATTGAGACTGGATTTCTTTGATAACAGCAAGCAGTAATTTCATAAAGGTTAACTGTAAGGTAGAATCAGAAACTTTGAAACTATATGAATAAACTTTTTATTACATTAAAAATCCATTGGTCTGTCTATTGGTCTATTATGTAACTTAAATGTAGTTTTTACCCATGCATGATTTTGTAATATGATACATTGAACATTTGGAAAATACTGTTATGTTGAGTTATGCAGATCTTCCAAATGTTGCTGAATTTCGTTATACAATATCATGAAATTTCATTTGTACCACTACCAAATTCATCAGAAAAGTCTATAAATATTGCAAAGCTGGCAAGCTCATTGAAGCCCGCATTTGAAGCTTAAATTGTGTGATTGGCAATAAATACTGTCAGTTGTAAGTGACAGGCTCACATTGTTCATTTTGGAGAAAATGTCAGCCATATATTCAAGTTTAAGTATTGATATTAGTTTGTCAGTTGTTGTTTTCAGAAAAAATGATGTTTCCTGGAAATAGAAGATAGTTGAGCTCACAACTGAAACAATTACACAAATGTTTTTCCCCATGACAACCAGCAAGCCTTGGTAAGTGACAGAAGTGCCTTATGTGGGGCACCTGGGTGCCTCAGAGTTTGAGTGTCTGCCTTTGCCTCAGGTCATGATCCTGGGGTCCTGGGATCGAGTCCTGCATCGGGCTCCCCACAGGAGCCTGCTTCTCCCTCTCCCTCTACCTGTGTCTCTGTCTCTCATGAGTAAATAAATAAAATCTTTAAAAAAAAGTGCCTTATGTAGACTTCCCACTTGGTTACGCACCGTATTAAAAATACAGGTACTCAGGGGTTTAGATTTAACAATATTAATAATTTTTGCCGCTTCATCAAAGACATTTTTAAGTGGAAGTGGATGTATTGGCATCAAAGAAAAGAGATGTTATACAGTTTGGTGCACGGTGCATGTCTTGATTCATCCTGAAGTTCAAATGTCAACACAGTGAAAATGGTAAATAAGCCATTAAAATGGCTTTGACCTCAATGAGCCACTGAAAGTGTCTTGGGGATCCTTAGGCGTCTGCAGACCACATATTGAAAACAGCTAAACTAAAATATTCAATGATATGCTCTAGTGTAACTGACACCTATTAGATTTTTGTGATCAGTTTTATTTTGAAATCACTGAAAATTAATAGTTTTGTATTCTTTTATTTAAGATTTATTTATTTATCTGAGAGAGAGAGAGACAGACAGACAGACTGTGAGTAGGGGTAGTAGAGGGGGTAGGAGGGAATCCTCAAGCAGATTTCCCTTGGAGCACAGAGCCCGATGTGAGGCTCGATCCCATGACCCCAAGATCATGACCAGATCTGAAAGCAGGAGGCAGATGCTCAACCAACTGAGCCATCCAAGTTTCTGTATTCTTAATCTCAATCAAATAAACAGCTATTGGACAAGATTATATTTTGAGGATTAAAGCTGTCCATTAAGCGATTGAATGACTAGTATTATCCCTTTCCTTCTAATCCATTTCCTTAGAGAATATAATTTATGAAGCAGTTGATAGAAGATGACACTCTCTGAATTCCATTTGGTGAAAAATAATGGGATCAGAAAAAATAAAAGTTGTTCATTTAATATACTATTTAAAATTATATCTTAATGTCTATCAAATTTTCTTCATTGATTTCTGACTTCTTATTCTTTTAAAATATGTGTTTCGATCATTCACTGAAATTGTTAAGCCTCATTATCTGGTGAGATAGATTATTTCTGTGTAGTGAGTATATCTTACATGTAATGGGAATTTGATTTTTTTTTTCTATATAGTCACTTGTGTCTCTTTTTTACTAGCCACAGGGCAGGATTTTACTGGGGTGTCCGCAATGATCTCTATGAGGAAATTTGCTCACCTTTTCTTCCCTCCTAGAAAATCCACTGGCCATTCATTCTTTGAAGCTGTCAGCTTCCTTTCTATCCTTCGATTTCTCCTCAAGTCTGTTTGCAGAGCATACTCCAATCTCTCTTGTCCTCTCCTGCCTGTAGAAAATGAGTCTACAGACCTTTATTTATTTTTAGATATTAACTAAAAATCAATATGGGAGATATTAAAAATTAAAAAGTCAATTCAATCATCCCATCTTCCATCTGTCTTATTTGAACTGAGCTGTTTCCATTGCATATATTCCTCATCGGGGCCCTACCACTTTTTCCCCTGCAATAAGCCCAGTTGGTCTTCACTTCCTTTCTCCTGATTTTAGATTTTTTTTTTGTTTCAGGTCTTGAACATTTTTCAAATCACACATTTAATTATCTTCCACTTTTTTCCCATCTGCTATGGACTGTATTGTGTCCTCCTCCCCTCTCCAACTCCCTAAAATTCATATGGTGAAGCCTTAACTCCCAATGTGTTGGCATTTGGAGTGGGGAATTTGGGAGGTAATGAGGTTTAAATGAGTCCTTAAAGGTGGAGCCCCATGATGGGATTAGTGTCCTTATGAAAAGAGACACCAGAGAGACTTCTCCCTCTCTCTCTCTCTTCATAATGTGAAGCCACAGAGAGAAAATGGCCAGCTGTCTGCAATCCACGAAGATAGCTCTCACCGAAATCTGCCCATATTGGCACCCTGGTCTCAGATTTCCAGCCTCCAGAACTGTGAGAAAATAAGTTTCTGTTGGGGCAGCCAGGCTATGATATTGTGTTATGGCAGCCTGAGCTGACTAAAACACCATCTCCCTGAAAAATTTCTATCCTAGATCAATTCAACTGCCTATTTTTTCCACATCCACACTTGATTGAGCTGTTGAGCAAATTGAGATTTCCAAATGACTGGTGACCCGATATATTTCTACTTATTTTAGCACTATCTAGCAGCCCTTATGGTTAGAATGGGAGAAGTTTGTGGCAATTTTGATCCTTTCTAGTTATTTCAAACTTCTGTCTCCATACCCCCCACCCCCACCTCTTACTCACACAGCAGAGAACTGCTGCTTCCACTTTGCTGGAGGGACTGCAAAGAAACATAGCATAGAGACTCTGGATTCACGTCTTTGATTCTGACACTTGCTGGCTGTGAGTTGTTGGACAAACTGTCTTCTCTGAGGCATTTTTTGCATCTGCAGACTGGGAAGATATCATCAATGTCAGCTATTAGATGAACCTAATCACTCTGATTCAGACAAAAAATATAATCAACAAATATTGATTACTAAATTAGTTCATTTCAAGAAATTGAAAATGAAACCACTTTACTTCTCAGCTTCTTGCCACTGCATCTTTAAAGTTGTTTATATTTTTGTTTATTCTTTCCTTTCATTATAGTGTAATAATTCCTTCCTCAGGCTCATTGCCAGCTGTGCTCTGCCTTCATGAGGTCCTTGTGCTATCATTTATATACCCTATCTCCTCTAACTTCATATTCTTCCCCCATGTTAGGTCCTTCCCATTAACCTTTAGACCTTGATAGGTTCCTCTCAGTATTTTAAGGTAATGCTATCCTCTTCCCTCTCTCATTCTTGCTCTATCTTTCTCCTTTTCTTTAAACCACCTACCTTCCTGCATCTGGCCAATGGCTTATCACTCAAGATTCAGCTTAGGTGTCACTTCATCTAGAAATTCTTCCATAATTCCTGCAATCTGGTTTAGATGCCTTTTATTATTATTTTTTTAATGTCATCCGTGAGCAAACTGCTCTCTCTGCACATATCGCACTGAAATTGCCTCATTGCTTGTCAGTGTCTCCAAAATACTGCAAGCTCTCCCAGGGCAAGAAACATGTATTTATCTTATTTATTATCATATCTTCAATACTGCGCATAGTACTTGGGATATAGTAAGCATTCAGTAACCATTTATTAACTGAATAAGGAGAAATAGATATAAAGCTTAGGAAAAATAACAAGAAAGGCTGAAAATGTTAGAGATATTTTAGAATCATTGCGGGACTACTCACTGACTTACATATTATCCTGAAGCTCTGTTACAGTTTGTAAGCTGTATTTAGAAAGTTAACAAAGTAGAGATTTGATGCTACAGAGGCCTAATGTTAATCCTTATGTAAAAATGCAATTTAAAAGTAATTAAATGGTCAGTGCACTCTTGAACTTGCTGAATGGTTTACCCATTTTTTTTTGCCTGCATGCAGACTTAGTTTCTTTCAAGGGTAATAATGATAAAAAGCCAGAAATTTGTATAAAGGCTTTTCTTTTCTCTTTCTTTCTTTCTTTCTTTCTTTCTTTCTTTCTTTCTTTCTTTCTTTCTTTCTTCTTTCTTTCTTTCTTTCTTTTTCTTTCTTAAAAAGATTTTATTTATTTATTCATGAGAGACACAGGGAGAGAGGCAGAGACACAGGCAGAGGGAGAAGCAGGGTCCTTTCAGGGAGCCTGATGTGGGACTCGAGCCTAGGACTCTGGGATCACACCCTGAGCCGAAGGCAGATGCTCAACCGCTGAGCCACCCAGCCATCCTGAGGCTTTTCTTTTCTTTTTCTAGTCACAATAATATTTTGAAATCTCCATATTATGAATGGACACAATTTTACTTAAAAGGGAGTTTGAGATGTTCTGAGCATGACACAGAATATATCGATCATGTTGTAAATCTGAGACCATTGAACGGCACAATAGTCTCTTAGATGAGATGCCAGACACTCCTGTTCCTTTTGTTTTATCACGGAAATGGGAAGGGCTACCAATTGGAAGCATTCTGGAGAACATAGTATACTGGTTTGGCTCATAAGATTTTATGAAAGCCGTGCTGAGTTAAATTATATTGCCTGACTCCTAGGACACAGAGGATGTCCTATAGCCAATAAAATATTTTAACATTCTTTCAGTCATGGTGTCTGCTTCCTTTTGGAAATTATGCCAGTCACAAAGGGCCATGATGTCTACAATAAAAAAAGTAGTGGGGTTGATAGGTGTGTATAGCTACAAACATAGCTCTCTCTGCTTTTATTCTGGGGCTGGACCTTAATTATTAAGACTTTTCCATCATTTAATCTTTAACAATCTCGAAGTCAAGGAAAATCCCTCTTCCCGGGAAGTAATATTGAAATAGACACTAGAAAGAAAACACAGAAATGCTATATAGCTTTATCAGTACCCACAAACCACCTTCTTGCTCCAGGGGGCAGTTTACAATTCAGAGATCCACATCTCATCCCAATATCCACTCCTACCAGATATTCTATAATACCACCGTCCATTCTCTGGAGTCACATGTGCTTTCTCTCTCTCCTCTGGAGAATAACTGAATGAAAGGAGGGATGTAATGCCCTTTGTTGTGCTGCCTGTGAAAACTGTGGAGGAAAAACAAGCAATGCAAACAAAAACAATGAAAAGGCTGGGCTGATGGCCATTGTCTTAGGGCATTTCCTTACAGTTCTCCAGCCAGAGTTGAAAATAAAATCAGAGGAAGATTACAATTTCTTGTCCTATTTATTACAATATATGAAACTAGGACACATTAAAGTACTTCTTTAACATTTTTTCTAAACTGAACAGTTTTGTGGATCAATAAAAGTGTTGACCAAGGTTCTTAATTTGCAACCCATGGACTTGGATGTGAACGCCTATCTTGCTGGTAACATTGGTTTTGCATATATATGCAAGTGCGTTTTTCTTAGGTGATTTTATTAGATTGCACAGGGAATGCAAGATCTGGAAGAGATTAAGTATTGCATATCTCTGTAAATAGAAATATATAGATGTAGCTATAGATAAAAATACAGATATAGACCCTATCAACTATAATATAGGATATTATAACTAAATATATGCACATATATATGTATAAATATAAATATATTTACATATAGTTTATATTTACATATAAATACATCTAAACATATACATACTTATAATATTTACACATATGCATATAATATTTATCAACATTTAAAGTTGTTGACATTTAGAAATGATCAAAGATTTTGTAAAAAATAAAAGGATGCTGAATATATTGAACGTTTTCCTGTAAGGAAACATAGATCATACAGAGATCACTAGGATGATAACTCACTTAGGAAAAGAAAAAGAGATATGGAGATGGTTTGCAATTAAGTCAAAGCACATGAAAGAATAGATAAAATCAAGACTGTTGTATAATTTCATCTTTCTTTTCATTTTCTTGATTGTCCTTCTTGGTTTGCTTTTTACCAAAATGACTATCAATAAATGGCTATGTACTATTAATAATGGATACACCAAGTATAATTAATTTCATTGATGTATTTTCATTGTTCCTTGTGGGCAGATATATTACTTTAGAATTAAGTCAGGATCTATGCAACTGAAATGTAATGTGATTTCCTGAATAAAGGCTTCCCACTCTTCATAGGTACATAGATAAAACACTTAAACTATATTCCCTGTAAGAAGGGGCTGAGAAAATCTAGCATTTTTATCATGAAAACTTTACTGATGAGTTCCACAAACACAGTTTGGAGGACCTAAAATATGACATCGGAATTCTCCACTCTTTAACAGATGCCTCAAATTCCTTTTGACCATGCTTTGAATTTAGTTGGACAAAGTTAATGTTGAACAATGCAGAGGAGATATACTTTAAAAGGGTCTCTTAGCACAGCTTTGTTCATAGTCAGTGATGCACTTTAGCCAGCAAGTGTTTAATTTCAAACTTAATAAAATTACCAAAATGTGAATCTTAAAATAGAGAGGTATTTAAGAAATGTCTCTTTAGGGAGTGATTGCTACCAACTGCATGTAAAGCACAATTGGAGACTGCAATAGTACTTACTGTAAAAGAGCATCTGCTCCTGGGCCTATTAATCCTCTTGCTTATAAAAACTATCCAGCCCTGAGTGCACACAGGGAGGGGAGGAAGGCAGAGCACACTGCTGGCAGCCTCAGGTGGGGAAAGGGCGAGGGCAGTGAGAGCATCTCTGAAAGCTACTTTAAGGCACTAATGTCCAGCATCTGTTTGCTAATATTGTTTTATCACTCTGCTAGGCCATATCCAGTTTATTCAATCTAATATAGATAATGAACATGAAATCTTTAGGGTAGCTAAGGACATTTCCTAATGAATATAAGAACCTTTGAAAGGGAAATGATTATAATGGATGTAACAGTGTTCTTTGAGTCACTAGACCGAGTAAATTGGACATGACATAATAGCTTCTTGTTTTTGCCAGAGACTCACTCTGGCTCCTTAGAGAGAATTTCAGTCATTGCTGTTTCGGTCAACTCTTTATCAGCTGTTTGAATTATTTGATGAATAGCTCCAGTGGATATCCTGGGGCTTGGAATTCTTAGGGTGCTTGTCTATGCAATAGAAGAATTTAGAATGTTTTGGCTAAGCATATTTTCCTTGCCAAATCTTGTATCCAGAGTTAAGTGTAATGAAATGAGGTGCCCAACTGGAATCTTTTGAGAGTTGTCTTCATTTTCACCTTTATATTTCAGTAGAATAATACCAATGAAAGCACATTGGGCATAAAGCATACTATGAGTTTCTCCTAAGATTAATCCCTGTTTGGGGCACGTGGGTGGCTCAGTTGGTTAAGCCTCCAACTGTTGAGTTTGGCTTAGATTGTGATATCAGGGTCCTGAGATCAAGCCCCTCAGCTGGGCTTGTGCCTCTCCCTCCCTCTCCTGCTCATGCTCAAGAATGCATATGTTCTTTCTCTTTCTAAAATAAGTAAAACAAAAATAAATAAATAATAAATAAATAAATAAATAAATAAATAAAATCTTTAAAAATAAGATTAATGTCTTTTTTTTCTTAACTACTCTCTACATCCAGCATGGGGCTTGAACTCACAACCCTGAGATTAAGAGTCACATGCTCTACCGACGGAGTCAGCCAGGCCCCTCGATTAATCCCCCCTCCTTTTTTTAAAGTAGATGATGCTGTCTAAAAATTGAAATATAATCTTCTAGAGTTTAAATGATTTTCTCATTTAAATAATACTAGTAACAATAACAATCAGTTCTCATATAGTGTTTATTTTCAGCTGAAGTTCTTAATCCTCTACATAGGATAATTTTCAAAAAAGTTCTGTGAGGTAGATACAATTAATATCTCTGTTTTACAGATAAGGAAACAGATGCAGTGAAGTTTAGAACTGTACCCAAGATCATAGAACTATAAGGTAGTTGAACTGAGATTGAAATCAATGCCCCAGAGCCTATGCTCTTCACCACTATGCTGCCTCTTGAAAATTTGTAATACAAGTTAGGATGGTTTAGTGTTGCTGAACAACTCTGTGGCAATATAGAACAAGATTTGAAAAATATTTGTGTCATCACTAAAAAGATAATTAGCACTGGAATCCAGTGATATTTAACCTTATTGATCTTGCATAATTAAAGATGTTTAATGCACCCAACCTTATGTTTTTTTGAGACTGCAAGGACTAGGAAGGCAGCTATGCTCACCACTATACCACCAACGCTGATAACTGCTGCCAGGACTGGAGATGTGTTTCGTATGCAATAAGGCTTTTGATTAAGAAAGAACAGGAAATAACAGGTTGACCAGCCCTGGGCAGGGTGCGGCACCTTGGATAGACTTGATCTCATGGGGAAGTGGGGAAAAAACAGAACATAACCTGAAAAGCTACATGTTCAGGCCCTACACTCAGGGTAAACTAATTCTGCAGTCATGCTTTAGGGAGAAGTGGAACTTTGGCATTCAACATCACTCTGATAGCAGCAACCTGGTTCCCTTGTGCTGCCTCCAGAAAGATAGGTCCATTATTCTGTCCTCTTGAGCTTTGCTATTTTATGCCCCAGTCCATCTTTGTTTCAACTGCTTTTACTTCTGCTGCTAACTGACTCTATCTTTGCATGTTTCACGTTCAAACTTCCCAAGAAAGAGCATTTGTTTTGTTTGAATTATCACCATCCAGTATGAAGGCATTTCTCTCTCTCTCTTTTTTTTTAAAGATTTTATTTATTTGAGAGAGAAAGAGTCAGGGATAGCATGAGTGGGGAGGAGGGATGGAAGCAGAGGGCAGAGGGCAGAGAAGCAGACTCCCCCCTAAGCAGAGGGCTGGACATCAGGATCATGACTTGACGGAAAGGCAGATGCTTAACCGACTGAGCCACTCAGGTGCCCCTATAAAGGTATTTGTTATGGATAGAATCCTGTGACAGTCACCTATGGATGGCTACCTTGGAGTCCAACATCCACCCTTGCTCCAAACAGCTGCACCAAAAACTAATGATCTATACATACAAAATCCCTCTACCAATTCCCTCAGAAGAGAGCTAAGTGCAGTTAGACATTTAACACCTAGTGTGCAAATAATAGCTCCCTGTATTTCCCCCTAAATTATGTAAATGCTAGTCAGCCTGAAAACTTTCCTCAATGAAGCTAGATCTCCATTATATTTAATAAAGTTCTTGTTTAAAATTAATGAAAGTAGTGTTTTCTAAACACATAACTAAGGTAAAATTATTAGGTCAGTATTAGATTTGAATAAATATATAAATATGCATAAATTTCAATATACATGGCCAACTTTCTAATCCTTACACTCCTTTTCTTACAGAGATTGAAAAATTGAGAGAAGACATTTCTTTCATTGAAGAACTAGAAGTTTAATATCAAAATAAATTCTTTCGAATAAGTCTTCAACAATGTGGCTCTGTGGCTATTGGTTTCTTTTTATTTCACTGTTAATAAAAAAAAAAAAAGCAATGACTCTGTAATTTCTAGGGCATAATGTGCCTTTCAAACTTTAAAGACTGTTGGTACAAGTCATAAGATATATTAAACTGCAAGGATTCAGTCCCGGTGGATGAATGTGTGTCCTTCTGTGTATGTTATTACCTTGACTTAGTGATGGCACTTCCCTGATGGATTATTCACCTAAGCTTCCCCCACTATCAGGAATCTTTTATCCCTGTATTCTTGTGACAGTTTAATATGGCAGACCTCTGCACTGATCCTCATATAGTAAGGAAAATGATCTGGTGGGGAAAGAGAAGAAACTAAAATGAGAATAAAAATGAGTTGTGTTGAGCTGAGCTTTCTCTGAAAACTGAGACACCTATGTCTGAAGATTTTTACAGTTTTCTTTGTTTTGTTACAGTATCATCTGTTTGAATTAACAGGTTTTCTCTCTTTTTTTTTTTTTTTTAAATTCTTGAGGTAAAATTGGTCTGTAATGTTACATATGCTTTGGGGGTCCATATTTGTATACACTCCAAAGTGATGACCTACTGTAAGTCATCACTTACATTATCCATCAGCGTTTGGTAGAACCTCTTCACCTGTTTCACCCACCGCTAATCAACTTTCCCCTCTGGTAACCACCAATCTGTTCTCTGTATTTATGAGCTTATTTTCATTTTGATTTGTTAGTTCATTTGTTTTGTTTTTTAGAAGTCACACATAAGTGAGATCATCTAGTATCTGTGTTTCTCCATCTGACTTATTTTACTTAGCATAATATCCTCTACCTTCATCAATGTTGTTGCAAACAGCAAGATTTCCTTCTCTTTATGACTGAATAGTGTTCCATTGTGTCAATCTATCTATCATCTATCTTCTATCTTCTATCATTTATCACATTTTCTGTACCCATTCATCAATCATTAGACATTTAGGTTGTTTCCATATCTTAGCAATTGCAAATAATGCTGCAACAAACATAGGGAATATTGTGTTTTCATCTTTGGATAAATACCCAGAAGTAAAATTGTTGGACTACATAGTAGATCTAGTTTTAATTTTTTGAAGAAACTTCATATTGTTCGTCATAGTGCACATTGTTCATCATAGTGGTTGCTCCAATTTATATCCTTTATCAACAAGGTACAAGATCTCCTTTTTCACTACGTCCTCTCCAACACTGGCTAATTTTCTGTCTTTTTGAAAACAGCCATTCTAATAGATGTGAGGTGATATCTCATTGTGGTTTTGATTTGCATTTCCCTGATAATTAGTGATATTGAATACCTTTTCATGTGCTTGTTGGTTCTCTGTATGTCTTCTTTGGAAAAATGTCTATACAGATGCTCTATTTTTTAATTGAGTTTTTGTTTTTTGTTATTGTTGAGTTGTATGAGTTCCTTATATATTTTGGATATTAATCCCATTTGAATATATAATTTGCAAACATCTCCCGTTCATTAGCTTGCTTTTTCATTTTGTCAGTGGTTTCCTTCACTGTGAAGAGGCTTTTAGTTTGATGCAGTCCCATTTGTTTAATTTTGCTTTTTTTCCTTCTTGTCTTTGACATCAAATCCAGAAAAAAAACATCGCTAAGACTGATGTCAAGGATTGCCTACATTTTCTTCTAGGAGTCTTATGGTTCCAAGTCTTATGTTCAAGTCTGTAACACATTTGGAGTTCGTTTTGTAAGTGGTGTAAGACAGTGGTTTAGTTTCATTCTTTTGCATGTAGCTGTCCAGTTTTTCAAGCAGCATTTATGAAGAAGATACTGTCCTTTCCCTATTGTATAGTGTTGACTCCTTTCCCTGTGAATTAATTAACCATATTTCTGGGTTTATTTCTAGGGTATCTATTTTGTTCCATTGATTTGTGTGTCTGTTTCTATGACAATGCCATACTGTTTTGTTTACTATAGATTTACAATATAATTTGGAATCAGTGAGTGTGATACATTCAGCTTTTTTCCTCTTAAAATCCTTTGGCTATTTGGGCTCTTAAGTGGTTCCATATGCAATTTGGAATTATTTGTTCTATTTATGTGAAAAATGCCATTGAAATTTTGATAGGTATTATATGGAATCTGTAGGTTGCTTTGAGTAAAATGGACATTTTAACAGTGTCCAATCCATGAGATCAGACTATCTTTCCATTTATTTGTATCTTATTCAATTTCTTTCATCATTGCCTCATAGTTTTCAATGTATGGATCTCAGAGCACCTTGGTTAAATTTATTCCTAGGTATTTTATTATTTCTGATGCAATTATAAATAGGATTATTTTCTTAATTTCTCTTTCCAATAGTTCATTATTAGAGTATAGAATTGTAATAGATTTCTATATATTGATTTTGCATCCTACAACTTTATTGAATTCATTTATTAGTTCTGACAGTCTTTTGATGAAGTCTTTAGGGTTTTTTTATGTATGAAACCATGCCATCTGCAAATAGTGATAATTTTACTTCTTCCTTTGCATTTAGATGCTTTTTATTTCTTTTTCTTGCCTAATTTCTAAGACTTCCAATACTACATTAAATAAAGTGATGAGTGGGCATCCTTGTCTTGTTTCTGATTTTAGAAACAAGTGAGTATGATATTCTGTGTGGGTTTGCCATTTATGGCTTGTATTATATTGAGGTACATTCTCTCTATACCCATCTTGTTGAAAGTTCTTATGGTAAATGGTTGTTGAGTTTTGTCAGATGCCTTTTCTACTACTATTGAGATTACCATACGATTTTTATCCTTCATTTTGTTCATATCATATCATTTTGATTGATGTGTGAATGTTGAACCATTCTTGCATCCTTGGAATAAATCCCACTCAATCATTGTGTATGATGTTTCTAATGTATTGTTAAATTTGGTTTGCTAAGTTTTTGTTGAGGATTTTTACATTATTTGTCATTAGGGACATTGGTTTATATATATATATATATTTTTTTCTTTTTGTTTTCTGTTGTCTTTGGTTGTGTTAATCAGGGTAAATATAGCTTCATAAGCTGAGTTTGAATGCAATCTTTCCTTTCCAATTTTTTTGGAAGAGTTTGAGAAAGATAGGTATTAGTCTTTGAATATTTGGTAGAATTTACCTGTGAAGTTGTCTGGCCCTGGGCTTTTGTTTATTGGGAGATTTTTTTATTACTGATCTCGTTGTTAGTAATTGATCTATTCAGATTTTCCATTTCTTCATGATTCAGTCTTGGAAGATTTTATGTTTCTAGGAATTTGTCTATTTCTTCTAAGTTTTCCAATTTGTTGATATATAATCCTACTAGTCTTTTACGATCTTTTGTATTTCTATGACATCATTTGTAACTTCTCTTTAATTTATGATTTTTATTTATTTGAGCCCTTTCTCTTTTTCTTGGTGAATCTAACTAAAAGTTTGTCAATTTTGTTTCTTTTTCAAGAGCCAGTCCTTACTCAGTTCCACTCATCTTTTTTATTGTCTTTTTAGTCTCTCTTTCATTTATTTCTACTCTAATCTTTTATTTCTTTCCTTCAAGAGATTTTCTTCATTGATCTATTTCTTCTTTAATCTTTACTTCATAGTTGGAATTCAAGCTCAATATGTCATTTTTTTATAAAAATAATTTTATTTTATATTTGTCATTTGAAATGACTCCAGTACATTTTACCTTTTGTGAATGCAAAAGTCTTTTGTGTGATTTTATTCTCCCTGCTGATCTCTGAAAAAGTGTTGTGAATTGTCTATTATACTAAATTCTGGCTGAACTTTGGTTCCAAGTAGCTTAGAGACAGCTCTGTGCTACTCATTAGTGGAAATGTGTTTAAGCCCATGGTGGCAGGTGAAGGAGAGACTCATAAAATATTTATAAAGAATAGAATAAACTGGATTCAGAGTGGGGAGTATGGCACTAAATTGCACCACAACTTGAGGTGAGTCACTTAACCCCACAACCTTCTGTTTCTTCACTGGCAAAAGGGTTACACTACTATTTGTCCTCAGAGGTGGCTGTGAATTTTAAATATTAATACCATGTTTGATACATGTGGCCATTTCTAGGTCATTTGAAAATACTATTATTTTTTATTAGATAAAATATAATTCCCTAAGAATTAGGGCTCTATTAGCTAAGTAATGTAATATTGGGAAAGAAATAGTCCAATAATATTCTAACATATAGATAATTCATCTTTCATTTACCCATGGTACTATAGAATATCAGATTATTACAGATAGGAGAGGCTGATATAATTCAGTATATTTAGGATTTAAGCCTAGGCACACTAGAGATTTCATGTAGGACCCCTCAGGGTATGTAGGGGAAGGAGGCAGTTTAGTGGGATTTCACATTTCCCTTCTCTGTTTCCTTAAAAGAAGTTCAGCTTTCTTTCTTTTTTTTAAAATGTATTTTTGATGTGTCTCCAAAAGATTTGAAGTATTTTGCCAAAAAATGTTTGAAGATCACTAATCATAATCAATATCCTCACTTATAGGTACAGTCACTGAATTCCAAATCCATCCTTAAATCATGTTTGTCTGTGATTCTAATTGCTAAAAGAGCTATAGAGAAAAAAAAAAATTAAGATCTTAGAGCAATGTTTTCAACCTTGGCTATACATTGGAATCACCTTGAGAGATTTGAAAATCTTGAAGCCCAGGTGGCTCTCTAAACCAATTATATCAGGTCTCCACAGGTGACTCCGATGTGCAGCCAAAGTTGGAAACCACTGGCTTGGCAGGGGGGAGAAGTGACTTTGACTTAAGTTGGTACGGAAGTATATATGGAGAAAGTAGGCTCTGAGTAGGATTCGACAGATGGGTTAAAATTTGTTGGAAAAAGTGGAGGAATTTTAGGTGATAAAATAATATTAATTTCAGAGAATTAATAAGAGTGAATGGAAGGAGAGAGAAAGAGAGGCAGAGGGAAGAAAATCAGAAGTGTAAAATGGCATTAAGAGTCAGAAATAACTTCATATGTCAAATTCTGGCTCTTTCATTTATTATCTGTGAAAATATGGCCAAGGTACTTAATCAGCTAAATCTCTGCAAAATGGAAAATAAAAGGGCCTACTGAATGAGATCTAGTAAATGCTCTCAATATCAAGTTTATAGAAAACTCTCAATATTTGTTGACCATTACCATAATCATTATTACCAGCAGATGGCATTGAAAGTTAAGGACTGTCACTGGAGCGAGTTGGGCCCAGATTGTGGAAGGACTTGAATGCCAGGATAAGCAGCATTTTCTTTTTTCCTCTTATTGGAGCTTAAGTTTTTGAGTACAGGATCAAAGCAATTACACTAATGTGTTAGATATGTGTAATGGCAATGTGCAGGAATGATGGAAGAGTGGAAAGCAGGGGCGGGGAGACAGGATAAGAGAGATGTACTGTAGCCCAGGAATGAGGCCCCTAGATGATAGCAGTTGGAATTTAGGAGAAAAACTTATAAAGGAGACATTATTCAGGAAAGTCAGAGTAGAGAATAGATACTGATTTGATTTCTATGGCAGCAGGGAAATCTGAACGAAAATAGTCAAAGTGACTTTAAGCTTGAAAGAGTGACAGAGGAGCCAATATCTAGTTTGGAAAAAAAGAGGAGCAGTTCGTTGTATGCCTTTCTAGCCTGAAGTTAGGGCGGAGCTGTTAAAAAGAAGGGGAGAAGAGAGTTGAAAATGTAATCTGGATATCAGGAGAGGGGTCAGACATGATGATAGAGTTTGATAGTCACTCACATAGAAGTCCTAGTTGATAGTATGAGGGTAGCTGAGACTCCAAAAGAGGATTGTAAAGTGAGAGGAGAAGATTTTTCGAATCCCATAGATGTTTAAAATTTGCCTTTACAAACCCCCACCCCCAATCTCCCTTCCCCTTTCCTACTAGAGTTGACTCTTGAACAACACAGGTTTGAATGGCGTGGATTTACTCACATACAAGTTATATTTTTATAAACATAACAGTACTATAAATGTATTTTTTCTTATGTTTTTCTTAATACATTTTATTTTCTCCAGCTTACTTTATTGTAAAAATACAGTTTATTATACACATACAAAATATGTGTTGATGTGCTACTTGTATTATTGGTATGGCTTCTGGCCAACAGTTGACTATTTGTAGTTCTGTTTTGGGATAGTCAAAAGTTATATGTGGATTTTTCTTTTTTATTTAAGATTTTATTTATTTATTTATTTATTTGAGAGAGAGAAAGAGCTAGAGAGAGAGCATGAGCAAGGGATGGAGCAGAGGGAGAGGGAGAAGCAGACTCCCCTGCTGAGCAGAGAGAGACCAACTGGGGCTTGATTCCAAGACCCTGAGATCATGGCCTGAACTGAAGGCAGACAATGACTGAGCCACCCAGGGCCTCCGGATTGTTTAAGACTTTGTTTGTTTGTTTGTTTATTTATTTATTTATTTATTTATTTATTTATTTATTTATTTAAAAGAGAGAGTGGGGAGGAACACAGGAAAAAGGAGACAACAACCAGCACACTCCCCACTGAATTCAGAGCCAATTGAGGCTTGATATCACAACACTGAGATCACAATCTGGGCCAAAATCGAGTTGGATTCCCAACTGACTGAGTCAACCAGGTGCTTTATATGTGGATTTTCTTTTTTTTTTTTTTTTTTTTTTTATATGTGGATTTTCAACTGTGCAGAGGGTTTGGCATGCCTCACCCCTGCATTATTCAAGAGTCAATCAACTGTACTTCTCCTGCCTTAAATCTTCCTATCTCGGAAACTTGTTGGTTCAGTCACAGGGCAAGCACTCAAGATCTCTCATTCTCTTGCATACACTTGAGAAAAGATTTTCTTCTATTTTTCTCCTGGGCCACTCTTGTGTTCCCTTCAAAACACAGATCATTTCTTTTTCCTCCTTTTTATAGCCTTCTCCATTCTCCCAGTCTTTTCCTTCTTTTGTTTTCTATTAACACCCTATATCTATTTTTATGATAATTTAAGTTGAATTGTGTTTTTATGTTTGTCTCTCTGATTAGTGAGTTCCCATTATGTTATGTAATTAATTAGAGATGTTTAATAAACTCTTGCTGAATAAATGAATAAATATTTATCTTGGGTCTACTCAGTACTCATCTATTTGCCATAAGCCTGTAGGGAGGTTCTGAAAATGTATAGAAGTGCTATGTTTTGTAATAAAGCCTGGTGAGTGCTGCTGGTATTTGATATCTAAATCTCAGGAACGCTAAGTGTACTGCAAAGTGTGGGACACTTTGTACAGCAAGCAATTGTTTCTTCCCATGTGTCAAAAAGGGCACCACTGAAAACACTGACATAAATAGTGCTAAGCAGATAGTAGTTCTATTTTGGGGGGGAGTCAAAAGTTAAATGTCAATTTTCTTTTCTTTTTTTAAAGATTCCTACTTAAGGGGCAAAATCATAATTGATGTTGTTTTCAAGTACTGTGGGGTAAGACAGGAAAAGATATAGGGGAGGCAGAAAAGGAAATTCTAAGTAAATTGAGTTCTGTTTTTGATACTAGTACTTATTAAATTAAACCAGAATGCTCTTTTCCCCCTTAAAATGTAAATTGCACAATTTTATCAAACACTGGAAAAGACTGTTCTAGAGATTTCACATAATCAATCACTTATTTAGATTCCTAATATCTTGACAATTGAGTGAAGAGGTGGCCAATATGATTTTTGACATCCTCAGGAGAGTGATCAGTCTCTTAGAAATGTTTTCTGACTAAAATTGTATCGATTCATTCTGAACTACAATTATTTTATATGTTTTTGCTGTAACAAAATTGAATTGAATTGATAATGTCAGATGATCCTGAAGAGCCAAAGCAAAGTAAAGGGAAGAAAAAAAGAAAAGAAAAAGATAAAGTTTTTCATTTCATGAATTGCCTTGACTTGGGTAGGGTTGTAGATTATTCAGTAGAATCATTATCTCTTTCAGAGTTGCTTACCAACCCTTGTCAGATCTTCATGTTTACTAAGGGGGTTCTTATGGGGCCATTTCTTTTCCATTTATTATGAATCTTTCTAAGCCCAAGGCAACTGTTTCCCCCACAGTGAAGTCATTTAGTAAAAACACAGTATGAGGGGATCCCTGGGTGGCTCAGCGGTTTGGTAACTGCCTTTGGACCAGGGCGTGATCCTGGAGTCCTGGGATCGAGTCCCACATTGGGCTTCCTGCATGGAGCCTGCTTCTCCCTCTGTGTCTTTGCCTCTCTCTCTCTCTATCTGTGTCTCTCATGAATAAAAAAAAAAAAAAAAAAAAAAAAAAACATAGTATGAGCAGAAGCTGGCTATTTCTAAGGAGTTTATTATTGATCTACTTCTGAAAGAGGGAGCTGTTTTCTTGAGCTTTATGAGAAGTGGGCTATGAAGTCCAATGGTGCACTTCCACATGCTATAAAATTTACAAGGTCTGGAATGCATATAAATTATCTACCTCATAACAGTGTTATGCAGTGCAAAAAACAGCACCATTTTTTTGGCATGGGACTCAAAAACGTTTACACATATTAAGCAAGACAATTTATTGTAATTCTAAGCATTTTCTTCAGGATATAGCTCTATAGTTTTCACAAACAAATGAAATCGTTTAAAGAGTCCTCTACAAAGTAGTTTTTTTCTTCATTCTGACAAGAAATATGGTAGAGATACATACATAAATTCCACATTTATTAAAGGTACTGTTCTAGTCCCTCCCTCAAAAAAAAAAAAAATCCCAGAAATTAAACCCCTTGAAAAAATAAAAAAAATCATTATTTGTTTTTTTAAGCCTAGTGACTACAGTATTTCTGATCCCAATATAATGCTTAATAATAGTTGCTGAATAGATGGTTAAGTATAGTATTCTAAAAGTTTTCTACCAAGAAATGAGTTTTCAGTAGGATGTCATATGGAAATGAACCACAGGGTGGCACCAGAGTATTTGAAAGTAAGTGCATTTAGTTCTACCTATTACAAAACAATGATGGGCTACTGTTTTTTTTTTTTTTAAAATATTTTTAGATTTTTATGTAAATGATTTAATAAAAACATGATTAAAATTTTAAATTTAAAACATTTTCTGGATTCTACTTTGTTCTTAAGTGTGAGAGCACACTGAGTAAGCATTTTAAAAAACAAAATAGTGGATCAATCAGAAATGGAGGCCAAACAAAAGGTGTAATAAGGAGCATTCCATGGGCTGGCAAAAACTGGCTACCTTGCTGTAATGCATGCACACTACATATAAGCATCTATAGATATGTGTGCATGTACACAAATATTTGTATATAAATATACAAATATACATAAAATATCTGTATATAATACATAAATATGCAATACATGTGTATATACATATTCATGTATTATATACAGATATTTTGTGTATATGTAAGGTATATATTATATATAATATACAACATATATTATACATGTGTACCTATTCTATTTGACTTACTTATGTACCTATCTATTAAAATAGAACATTTTCTTCAAAGGAAGCAGGCTGGGCTGTTTTGTGCCGCCATGCCTTTTCTAGAACTGTTCCCTCTCTCATGTTCCTTACCAGACTCCACTCAGAAACCTCTCCTTTTATGAAGCCCTTTCCCGTGTCTCTCCCAAGGAAAACTTACTACTTCTTTATTGTTTGTGCCCCGTTGTTTCCTCATGCAATTTTATATCAGTATTTATGCCCTGTAAGCACACTTATTTAATTTACTACTTGCTGTATTTACTTAATTGTGAGCCATTTGAGAAAGGAACTTTATCTCATTTGGTTTTGACTCCCAGAGCCTGGAACATAATAGAAACCCAAGAAATGCTTCATGAATAAATGTCTGACATTTTATGCTGAGGAAACATGAAGAACAAAATGCACAGAACAGAGATTGTTCTGGTTTTAAAATGTCAACATTTTCTGGCTAGTGTTGATACCAATCACATTTAACCAATAACAGTGAATTCATCATTATTTTACTAATATTAATATAAAAATTATTAAATGGTAACTCTTCTTTCTATATTTTGGAGTGAAGAGGAGCAGGATTTGTCACCCCAAAATATGCCTTTCTGGCATAAGGATTATTTTAGGCTGATTGTTTTTAAGAAACCCAAACACACAGGAAAAAAACAAGTAGAAGTTACCCTTTTGTAAGAGACATTTACGTTTATAAGTGAAATCTCCATTTGTAAAGATACCTCTTTTTCTGGAAGAGGAAGAGAATGAGACTAAATTCTCTAAAACTTAGGTGACTGACTCACTAAGTCCCCAGATTTTCTTTTGTCTTTAGCTGGAAATGGCATTTAAGCTTTTGGCTTGGGACATTTAGCGGAGTAACTCAGTTTTCTGGGGTCTCCCATGTATTCCAGAAGTATACACGTTATTAATATTCTATTTGTTTTTTCTTCTGTTTGTTGTCTTTTGTTTTGTTTTGTTTTGTTTTTACAGAGAAATAGGGTGGAGAGTCTCAGCCAAGATGAGGAGAAATTATTTGTCCTACCCCACAAAACTAAGCTTAATAGATATAAAGATTAGATAGATCACTGTTATCTTAGCCATTTTGCACATTAACTTCTACTATAAAACTTCCCCTTCTCTCTATTCACTGCATCTATAAACCAGATCAATTAAAACTAGACTCAACATTGATCCTTCCATATGCTGGCTGGCACTCCTTCATCAACTAGGAGTTTAGATTTCTAATTTTTTTTAAATCCCCTGTTTACAAACCTTCTGCTTATTTTTGAATAATACAGCAAAGCTAATATCCTGAGCCAACAAGACTTAATTTTCAAGAACCAAATGCTCAGCTAAATAAAGATATAGTATCTTGGAGATATGTGGACTAATGAACACTTTTGTGACTAATTTAATGTCTTTGAAGAAAAGCGTTTAAAATAATTAAGTTTGCATTATATAAAATTGGAATAGTATTTTCAATGACAATATTTAGTAAAAAAAAAACACAGTATTTTAATTTCTGTTTCTAACAGTGAAATATGAAATTGACCAAGATCTCATTTCTGCTACATACCAATACACTAGAGAAACACATGCATGTACACACATACACCTTGATCTTCACTAATTGAGATCTTCAGTGATTTGTGATTAAGGATAGGTGATGATCATGCATTCTGACCAAACACAAAGGTCTCCTATGATATTCACTGGACAAACCGAGGTAGCATAGAATCTGGTACTAGTGCTCTAATCCTACCATTTTTTAGGACTTCTAATTTTTTTCAGATTTGAAAAAAGTAAATATGAGCCATTTGAAATAGAAAATCCAGAAGAGATAAAAATATTTTCTATCTCTTAAAATGGCATCCCTGTTTTCCCCAGCACTATTTACAAAACCTTTTTCTATTCCTCAGAACTTCAAATGTAAAATTTGTAGAAAAAATTTTAAACTATAGATAGCAGAATCTTAAATCTATGCATGTAAACCATTCCCTTAAATATGAATAACTTTGAGTGTGACATATTTCATATCAATTTCAATTTACTATTCCCAGTAACAATCCTGTGCATGCTTTCTCCTCCTGTATCTTCTTCCCTTTTTCTTCTCTCACCTGGGAACATCCATAACTACTTTATTTATTTCTTCCATACTTTATGTGATTTTTTAGAATCTGTCTTTCTGTGCATGAGTCATGGATCACCTTGATGAACTGTGTTCACAAATCTTCAATGCTACTATGTTTTTTTTTCTTTTATTAGCAAGGTGTTTCAGATATCTTACTTCTAGGGTAGAATACAAATGGGTGATTTATAAAGGTGTCCTCTCTTTCATTTCACTACTTATTGTTCTTTCTGCCTATATTGTTGGCTGGTTTTTTGATTAATACAATGTTAGGCACCCAGTGGCCACTTATTGAATGCTTGATTAATGAATGAATGCACCATTTGCCGTTGAATTAAAGATTTTGAGAACAGAGCTTTTGCCACATATACGTGTCTTGATGCCTTATGTTGCTTACAGAAAGTTTAAAAAACGGAGGTTATTTTATATATTTATTTCCTACTTCGGTGCCTAGCAGAATTTCTTACCCATAGTATATATCTTAATGCTGTCTTCACAATTTCCAGTCATGTAACTTTGAATTGTGGCGCTACCATTTATTAGTTGCAGTAACAATTCTTAAGGCTCAGTCTCCATTGTAAAATGTAGACAATTATAATATCCAGCTAACAGATTCCTTTTGAAAATTAAATGAGATAATGTGACAAAAATACAGGACTGTTCCTTCCATTTATTGTTGCTTAATAAACCACCCCTAGAACTCAGTGATTCAAAGTGGGAACTATTTTATTATTCTCACTGAATTCTGGAGCCTCAGCTAGGAAGACTCAGATAGCTGGGGATGCATGAAGTGCTGGGCGTGGAATGATATGGTGGATTCTTTACTGACATAGCTGATTACTGTAATTTGAAAAAGAGGCTCCCCTGTGGTGGTCCACTGGAGCTCCACATGTAGCTTCACTATGTGGCTTGTGCTTCTTAGAACATGGTGACTGGGTTCCAAGATGCAGTGTCTTAAGAAGAGTGTCTGGAAGGCAAATGTTATTCTAAGAGAACCAGGTGAAAGATGCATAACTTCTCTGACCTTGCTTCGGTTGTCACACAAAGTCACTTCCTTATGTTCTTTTGGTTAAACACTGGTCACTAAGTCCAACTTAGATACCAAGTAAAGATGAGCTAGAATCCACCTGGGAATGAACAAAGTCACACTGCAGGAGAGCTTACAGGGTAGAAAATGTTAATGCTGTCATCTTTGTTAATGGAATCTATCTAAAGAGTGCTTGGCATATAATAAGTGATCAAAATCTTTTCCTATTATTGAAAAGGGTGCTACATCATTATGACGTATATTATGAGTATTTTTGGATTTGTAGGATTGGCAATGGGCTCTGATTTAGTGAGCACTCTGAGTTCAGCACCTGGGACAGTGACTCACATAGTTGGCTCTCAATCATTATTAGTTGAATGAATATGGAGGATTTGATGACTGAACAGATTCTATCTCCTGTTCATAATTTTGGATTCTTGACCATCACAGCTTCCTGACAGTTTTTTTCTGGAATGAGCTACATTCATTTTTTCCTAAACTCCCTGTCATTTATAAGCTCATTCAATGGCATAGGCTTAAAAACTGTCTCTCTATTATCTATCTAAAACTTCCACATACACAACATTTCTGGTTCAGGCCACCTACTCTGCATCTCCCCTTGATTGTCCAATAGCAATCTCAACTTAACATGACTCAGACTGAATTCCTGACATTCCATTGCCCTTTTGACCTGCCAACCTGTACCCAGAAACCCCTTTCACCTTCAGATTAACCATTCTTTCAATTGCTCAGGTTAAAAATTATTTCCATCCCCTCTCTGTCTCCTACAATCTAATCCAATATGGAAGATCACTCTTTTGACTTTGTCTTTAAAATGTGTTGTCACCATTTCTATGGCCCTAATTCATTCCATTATCACCTCTCCTGCATTATATTCTCAAAGCCTCCTCCCTAGTCTCAGTGCTTACGTAGGTGAGCCTTTCTCTAGTCTAGTCTATTTTCAACAAAACAGGATAATTGTTTTAAGAATATAAATTAGTTCATGTTACTTCTTTGTTCAAAACTCTCCTGTCTTACACAGTGTCTTCCTGTCTTACTAGACAAAAGGTGAAGTTCCTACAGTGGTCTAAAAATTTCTATAAGTGCTAACATGCCTGCATGCACACACTCACACTCACACCCACACATGCACATCTGACTTCCTTTCCAGTTTTTTCTCCTTGTGCTCTTCACCATATCTATGCTGTCCTCCTACCAAAATTCTCCTCCTATAGAGTCTTTGCAGCTGCTCTTCTTTGTCCTGGATTTCTGTCCTTCCAGATATCCACAAGACTGGCTTGTTCATCTTCAAGCCATTGTACAAATGGGTACAATGAGTATCCTTTTCAATGAATATCCTTTTAAATCACAGCTACTTCAATGATTCTGATGATCTCTCTCTCTCTCTGCTTAATTTTTCCCCACAACACATCTTCATTATCTGACAAACTATTTATTCATTTATTTTGCTTATTTTTCATACCTTTTCTGGAAAGCAAGTTCTATGAGGACAAGGATTTTTGAATTTTTTTTCCTTATTTCCTGCCAACTCATAGCAAAATGCCTCTTGCCAGCACTCATTGTTGAAAAAATGAATATATTAATAATATATAAATAATACACTCTGTTTATATTAAAGTAAAATAAACAAAATATTTCATTATCTAAAAGACATTTATCAAAAATAATACCTGGGAAGACAAAACCATATGATTTCACTTACATGTGGAATTTAAAAAACAAAGCAAATGGACAAACAAAAAAAGCAGAAAGAGATCCATAACCACAGAGAATAAATTAGTAATTGTCAGAAGGGAGAGGGGTAAAGGGATGGGCAAAGTGGGTGAAGGGAAGTGTGAGTATAGGCTTCCAATTATTGAATGAATAAGTCACGAGGATAAAAGGTACAGCACAGAGAATATAGTCTGTGGTATTGTAATAGCATTGTATGATGAAGATAGTCTGCTACACTTGTGGTGAACATAACGTAAAATAAAGAATTGTCCAATCACTATGTTGTACATCTGAAACTAAAATAACATTGTGTATCAACTATACTGCAATTAAAAATATAATAGTACCTATCAAAATAATTCAATATATATTTTTCATAAACTACATTTTCCCAGTACCCTAAGTTGATTTCAGGTTATTTTGCTTCTCTAAGAACCTCAACAGACCACAGAGCCTTTATTAACTGCTTTGCGTGCATCAATACAGCTTCTCTAGTGGAATACCTTATACATTAGGAGTCATTTTAGATCCTACGAGAATCTGGCTCAGCTTGTATCTTCATTTTAAATATAGTATTCTGAAAAACAAAAATTCCCTGTATTGTATTGGGAGATATTACCATGCACTTTTAAGATACTATTTGTAAGTTATTTTAAACAAATACAGGAAAGTTTAGTAATTTCAACTGTAAGACAAATGCAGGCCAATTCAGGTTAAAATTTTAGTCAATAGTATCAAATTGTAAATGTTCTAGTCTTACAAATATGTTTAAGTGCAAAAATACATGGCCAACTGCAAATTGATTCTTCAGGCATTAAAATGAGATGAGAATATAACTTAACAATCTTCTAAACCTAAGCTGTAACAATTGTGAATTATGTGCATCCTGAAATTTAGATGGTAATTTGGTTATGTGCTCAGTTTTTTTTTTTTTTTTTTTTTAAGGCTTATATGGAGAACCATGTAAATACTGCTGTTGTTTACTGAGGTTTCCAACAAATGGGTTACTTTATCTCTCCATATTTCTCTTAACAGCCAGAGGAAATGATGAAAAAATACATTTTATTTCAAAGGTGAACTGTTCTGCTATATTTTAAAGACATATTTGATTCTATCACTTTCACTTTCACTTCACTTCTCAGTCATCAAATCTGTGATATATTATTTGAAAAAGCTGAATTTAAATTTGAGTTGTTAGACATGATTGGTTAAAAAATTAGGAATTTTGAGAATTTAGTAAACATTTATTGATTTGTTTATTTATAATTACAAAGCTTACAGTATAGAATTATATATGCATGGATATTTATGCAATATAATAAGGATTTTCTGTGCTGTTAGGAAAGTACCTTGAAGTGATGTATTTAATAGGGTTAATGTATCCAAAAAATGTGAATTCAGAGGTATCATGCTGTGTTGGAATATTGTCCTTTAGGCAGATGATGGGCTCAATCATAGCAGAATAGCTCACATAGCAGAGCTGCTACACAATCTAAACTGGGATTCAATTTGTATAAACATAGCTGAAAAAGTGATAGGGGTGAATTTATTACGAGGAGTCCCATTTAATGGGGAACTATGGAAGCTCCTGGGAAATGGCTTACCACAGGCCAAGACAAAGTCAGGCATGGTGGGCTGCACTCAGCAATAAAACATTGATTATTTTAGGAAAGCAGTGGTTCTGAATTCAAAGCAGTGACTGGTACATGATTCATTCAAGCCAAGCCACTGGCTTGTGTCTGGGACTATAATAATAATAATAATAATAATAATAATAATAATTATTATTATTATTTTATTCACCCCTCCCACCAAGAATAATAATTATTATTAAAAAAACAGAACTACTTGTTTTACTAACAATTCTTATGTTTGACTCTTCCTGGTGAAATTTGCCAAGAACTTTCATCTTTCCACTGGAGAAAGAATTTTAAGTTGCTGGTGGCACTCAGCGGGAAACCTCCTACACAATGAGATTGCAGTTTCACTCTATCAAGGTTAAAAGCTCAATACTATCTTGTCTTATAGGGTAGAAGCAAGCTATTCGAATTGTCTTTAAGTGGAAAGAAATGGAAAGAGGAATTTATGAAATTCTTCAAATTCCCTTCTCAAACATCTTTTCAGTCAGAGTCCTCTGCTTTTGAATGGACCTCATTGTTGATAAAGCCATCTGTGCCCTCTGTTGCAGAATATTCTTCGTCTTGTGTTTGACAGAGAAAAGACTTATTCTTTGCAGGTATACACTGACAGCTTGAGAGGGTTGAACGTGATAGATTTGAAGTTCTATTTAAGCATTATTTCCTGATAGGGTGCCACATTTAGTGGGTCAGCCATCTTGGTATTATTTGCAAAGGATATGTCCATTCAAATAAGCTGAATTTAAATATATATAAAGACATCAATAAAAATTCTTCAAATAGAGGTTTATCAGAATCACGGCCTCAATTATTCTTTCTTTAAAACTAAATCAGAGATGAATAATTGATAATAACCTAATTATCCCTCTTATTTGTCTATTGCATTGATAAGAGCAACTTCCACATTTTCCCTTTCCAGGATTTCTTATTCTTTATTTGATCTATTATCAAATTTATCTACCATCTATTCTCTTATTATTTGCGTATTTTCATCTTGACTTTGGATTGATTTTCATTGGTTCTTAAAATTTTAATTTAGAAGTACAATAAAAATGGCCTTCTATCACATTCAAAAATCAAACTTTCATACCCTGGCTTATACAGCTCTGCATGATCTAACACTGGCCTCTTCTTCTGGATTAATTTTATGACCTCAGCTTGAGCCATTCTTTTAACTAGTTAAACTCTACCTTCAATCACTTTTTTTTTGTTTTTTGGCCTGTCCTTCCTACTTGAAAAGGCTAAAGACTGGCAGTCCTCCCAATCCCATCTTCCTGGGATGTTGATCACTCTCATTGTGCCATAGCAAGTGCTGCAGGTTCAGTTTCCCAGGAACCAAACTTTGAGGTAAAAATTAAGATGGAGGGAATTTATTAGCGAATGCTTGTGGGATGAAGATTGTTCAAGGGAGGAAAACAAAATGAGGCATAGGGTGATGATGGGCTGCTACACAGCCTCAATAAAGGCCTCAGATGACCCCATGAGGAACTTTGAGGCTGGGTTAGCTCTTCAGAAATATGTGGAATTGAGTTGAGGGGCCCAGGCCTTTATTCTCCATTATTAACAATTATTGAATGAATGCTGCTCTTGGAAGGGGTGTGATCTTGGGCAAAGCTGCTTTGTCCAGCAAGGGAAATCTCTAGAGAGGGCTAACTACTCTTAAATGATAAACTGAGGCATATTAAAATTTTTTAGTTTATTTGAGCAAGAATCAATTTGAATCAAGCAATGACAAACTGGAAGTAGTTAGGAGTGCTCTACTGATAGGAATTGGGAAGGAGGCTTCTATAGAGAAAAGGCAGAGGCAATGTAAAGAAATTATTAACTGGCTATGGCTTAAAGTCTAGGTGACTATTTGCAATCAGTTGTTCTTAGGTTTCAATTTTGTAACTTTGAGACATTTATAGACTTTGATTTTGATTTGCTTTCATAGCTGCCATGACATTAGACACCTCAGTTTAATAGCCTCTTTGTTTAATTAATTTAACACAACTATAAGCTCTCAGCCAGTAGCACTTCCAGCAGCTGGGAAAATATCCAGACCCCAGGAGATTCTGGGTGGTATCACAGAATCCAGTTCAGGTGTCTATTTCTGGTTATTCAGATCTCAGCCTCAATGTAACCTGGGCAGAAGTGTTATTCTTGATCATTGTGGCAGACATACACTCAGGTGACCCCCACTGAACCCCCCTCTTGTATCATCCTTTCCCCTTGAGTGGTTGGAATCTATGGCTGGCTTCTCTCAATAGAAAATAGCAAAGGTGATGGGATGCTACTCTCATGACTGCATTAGGTTATACAAGATTTCTTTTTATCAGACTAGAGTCTAAGACACTCTTGCTAGCCTGGAAGAAACAAACAGCCTTGTTATGAACTGCCTATGGAGATGTCCATTAGGCACAGGTGTCATCCCTAGGAACTGGCACTGCTTCCAGCTGATATCCAATAAGAAGCTGGGTCTCTCAGTCATTCAGCCTCAAGGAAATGGGCCCTGTTAACAATCTGGTGAACTTGGACAAGAGTCCTGAAGTCCTAAAAGCAGGTACCTAGGCTAACACCTTATCTGTCAGAGGACCCAGAAAACCTGACCCACAGAAACTGAGATAAGTGGATGTAGTTTTAAGTCACTAAATTTGTGGCAATAAAAAACTAAAAAAAAAATCATGCAATCTAAAATCTATACTAAATATTTCCCCTATGGCAAGTGATGCGGAGCATTTTCTCATGTGCTTGTTGGCCATGTCTATGTCTTCCTCTGTGAGATTAGTGTTCATGTCTTTTGCCCATTTCATGATTGTATTGTTTGTTTCTTTGCTGTTGAGTTTAACAAGTTCTTTATAGATCTTGGAAACTAGCCCTTTATCTGATCTGTCATTTGCAAATATCTTCTCCCATTCTGTAGGTTGTCTTATAGTTTAGTTGACTGTTTCTTTTGCAGAGCAAAAGCTTCTTATCTTGATGAAGTCCCAATAGTTCATTTTTGCTTTTGTTTCTCTTATCTTCATGGATGTATCTTGCAAGAAGTTACTGTGGCCAAGTTCAAAAGGGTGTTGCCTATGTTCTCCTCTAGGATTTTGATGGAATCTTGTCTCACATTAAGATCTTTCATCCATTTTGAGTTTATCTTTGTGTATGGTGTAAGAGAGTGGTCTGGTTTCATTCTTCTGCATGTGGATGTCCAATTTTCCCAGCACCATTTATTGAAGAGACTGTCTTTTTTCCAGTGGATAGTCTTTCCTCCTTTGTCAAATATTAGTTGACCATAAAGTTGAGGGTCCACTTCTGGATTCTCTATTCTGTTCCATTGATCTATGTGTCTGTTTTTGTGCCAGGACCACACTGTCTTGATGACCACAGCTTTGTAGTACAACCTGAAATCTGGCATTGTGATGCCCCCAGCTATGGTTTTCTTTTTTAAAATTCCCCTGGCTATTCAGGGTCTTTTCTGATTCCACACAAATCTTAAGATAATTTGTTCCAACTCTCTGAAGAAAGTCCATGGTATTTTGATAGGGATTGCATTAAATGTGTAAATTGCCCTGGGTAACATTGACATTGACGATGAGATACCACCTCACATCAGTGAGAATGGAGAAAATTAACAAGGCAGGAAACAACAAATGTTGGAGAGGATGTGGAGAAAGGGAACCCTCTTGCACTGTTGGTGGGAATGTGAACTGGTGCAGCCACTCTGGAAAACTGTGTGGAGGTTCCTCAAAGAATTAAAAATAGAACTGCCCTAGGACCCAGCAATTGCCCTGCTGGGGATTTACCCCAAAGATACAGATGCAGTGAAACACCGGGACACCTGCACCCCGATGTTTATAGCAGCAATTTCCACAATAGCCAAACTGTGGAAGGAGCCTCGGTGTCCATCGAAAGATGAATGGATAAAGAAGATGTGGTCTATGTATACAATGGAATATTCCTCAGCCATTAGAAACGACAAATATCCACCATTTGCTTCGATGTGGATGGAACTGGAGGGTATTATGCTGAGTGAAGTAAGTTAATCAGAGAAGGACAAGCATTATATGGTCTCATTCATTTGGGGAATATAAAAAATAGTGAAAGGGAATAAAGGGGAAAGGAGAAAATGTGAGTGGGAAATATCAGAGAGGGAGACAGAACATGAGAGACTCCTAACTCTGGGAAATGAACAAGGGATGGTAGAAAGGGAGGTGGGGTGGGGGGTGGGGGTGACTGGGTGATGGGCACTTAGGGGAGCACTTGATGGGAAGAGCACTGGGTATTATTCTATATGTTGGCAAATTGAACACCAATAAAAAAATAAATTAAAAAAATGAAGTCTATACTAAATAGTTCCCTATCACATCTTTCTGTTTTAATTCTTTGCAAAATACTTAGATTCATATAATATTTTATCTGCACATTATCTGATTCTCATAACCAAAATGGAAGCAACATAAAGATAGCATCCCTGTTTGTCTTATTTGCAGTTTTATTCCCAGTGTTTAGGGCATTGTTGAATGACATGAATAAATATTTAAAAAGTACATGAAAATTCTTCACACTTGTCTCTTTCCCCACCCTGCTCCTTTCTTCAGTTTTCACTTCTGAAGATTGGTATGCTCTTTCCATTCTAGTTTCATTCATTCAGGTGTATACATATCAAAATATGTACTATGTACTACATGTTTTAATGTGATTGTACTTTATGTCTCATTCTTTGACTTGCTGTTTCCATTTGACATGTTTATGAATAATATTAATATTAATTAATATTTAGAAATATTTCTATGTGGGACATCGGAGTGGCTCAGTTAGTTAAGCACCTTACTTTTGATTTCAGCTTTAGTTCATGATCTCAGAGTCGTGAGAGCAAGCCTTGAGCCCATCCTGGGCTCAGTATGGAGATTCTCTCTCTCCCACTCCTTCTTCCCCTCCTCCGCTCTCATGCATATTCTAAAATAAATAAATAAATAAATAAATAAATAAATAAATAAATAAATCTTAAAAAAATATTTCCATGACACCTTACTTCAGTTTAATTTTATCTTAATTCTTGCATAGTATTGCATAGTGTGGATGCAATATAATTTACTTAATATTTCCTTGATAACATTTAGGTAGTTTCCACTTTTTAAAACAATATCATTGTTATGAAACAATTATATAGTTTCTCCTTTACATATATTTTTAGCATAAATTAATCAATATAGTATATCCTAGACATAGAATTGTTGGAATAAAAGCAGGTGTGGCTTTCATTTTCATCTCCTATCTGAGCTGTTGCAGTGATTTATTAAGAGATCGTGTCATCTCCAGATCTTTCTCACTCATTCAACCCACAAACTTTTAGTGTTTCACTGACATATCTTTGATCACGTAAAAAATAACTTTAAAACTTGTAGTGTTTCCTTATAGTCTACCAAATAAAGTCCGAATTCCTTAGCCTGGCATTCATACATTACTTTTTTTTTAAAATAGCCAAATATTTCAGCTAAATATTAACCACACGTTTTACTAGTGAGTTAACAAGAATATCTATTATCCAAGCATCGCTAGTAATTTGTCTTCTATGCATTATACTTTCTCTTCCCTCACCCTAGGAGCTATCCTTTTCTCACTCTCTGTTACTCCTGTCCTTTCATCTAGTTTAAATGCTGTTTTTCCTGGTTACATATTTCCTGTCTTTGGTAAGATCTAGATTTTTTCATAGTTCACAAATACCTTATGTGTTTATTATGTTTTTTAATTTTTATAACAATCCTTTGACATAGGTAATAGTACATATATTTTATTAAGTGAGGAAATTGAGATTAGAGATGTATGCCTTTCTTCTGAGTCCTTGTAATGTTGTGCAGGTACTAGTGTAGTCTTTGGTGCTTATTCAAATCTGATGTACACTTTAAATATTATTTTTTGCTATGGTATATTCTCTTTTAGAATATAAGCTCCTTGAAGTCAGGAACTTCTCTTAATTTAATTTTAAAAATTTCTAGCACTCCTTATTCTCTTGGTTATGTTTAATTAGTGAACAGAGATGAAGGGTTCAATTACATATGCATTGTCTTTAACAAGATAGGTTATATTTGTATAGAAAAAGTCTGTTTGCATCTGGCTGAGCCAAGCTCTTTTGTCTGTTATGGGCTCAGGTATACACATCACTGCGGGGATGATATGCTGCCCTTCTGCCCAGGGCTTGTGTGTACTTGTTGCCCAGCCACTCAAGCACATGACTCAACCAGTATTTTTATAAACTAAATACTAGTGGCATATGTAGCAAATTTTCTTAATACTACCTAATTATCAGTAACTGATCTGAGGAACTCAATAGGAATTTTTGCCACACTGGGACTTTGAGTCACCTCCAGCAGATTGAAGGTCAAATCCTATCTCCATTCCAGGAGAAAAACTTTGCTGAGGGTGGCCAGGCTAAGGCCATTCTTGGATGCATGAGTTTCTTCTTCCATTTTCACATGAGAACCAGTAACTCACTAGTTTACAAAGAAATCTATAAAATCATCTATATATATTTAGGGACAAACCTGCTGACTGAAGAGTGAAGATAATGTTTACATATTTGCCTGTATAAATATATTTTTTATGAGTGCTGGGTGTTATATTATTTGTTGGCAAAATGAACTCCAATAAAAATATATGTATAAATATTTTAAATATTGATTTACTTCATTCTCTTAATAATTCTTGATATATAAAATATTAATTCTCCTTTAAAGTCATGATATCAAGATGAATGATCTATAAGAAAACCAATTCTAAGTGAAATTAAGAGAAAGTCATGAGCTAATTACTACTTGTATTAGACCAATATATTTTCTGTGTTATTCTTGATGATTTGATAATATAGGTCATTGAAGGTTATGACCAGATCTTAAAGGTCAGGGCATATTAGAAACTGGTGAACAGGCCCCTCTTTTTTCCTCTCAATAGTAATGTATTATTCTAAGCCTTTCTCATAGTAATTTTGGTTTGTTTTTAAATTACAGAAGTAGTGCTTGTAAAATGTATAAATGTGTATGTGTGTGTGTTTTTCAATCCCACTGAACAATATAAAACAGTGAAAATTTCCATTATTCCTCTAATTTTATTTCTATGAATAGTAACTGTTAGTATTTTGAGTTATATTTTTTCAGATGTAGAAAATAAGTGTGTGTAAGATATATGCTTTTTCACTAATTCTGCAAATTATTAACCTTACTCCAGAATATATCATGATTCCCTTCCATGTCAATACCTAGCTTCCATCTTCCATATCCCTCTGGTTACAGGCTGACTTGTTTAGAAGTCTTCCTTTGTAGGACTGACCTTGTTTAAATTCATCAAATTCCTTTCTCCAACCATCTGGAAAAGAATATGGTCAAAGCTGAGACAATGGACCTGGTGGTATTTGCATTACCCTGCCTCCCCTGAGGGGTCTCGCTTCTTGTCCTTTGAGCTTACATTGTATTAGTGCAGAATAATCTTTCCTAGCAATAGATTGATCATGTCTAAGATTCAAAAGTAAGCTATAAACCAAAGTAGTTGCCAATACAATTCTTTCCTGATTACTGTAGCTTTATAGTAAGTCTGGAAGTAGAGTACTGACAGTTCACCAAGTTGTTCTCCTTCAATGTTGCTTGACTATTCTAGGTCTTTTGACTTTCAAGTAAATCTTAGGATCAGTTGTCAATAGCCACAAAATAAGTTGCTGGGATTTTGATTGAGATTGAACTGAATCTATAGACCAAGTTGAGAAGAATTGAAATCTTGACAATATTGATCTTCCTATCCATGAACATGGAATATCTTTTCATTTATTTAGTTCTTTGATTTCTTTCATCAGAGTTTTGTAATTTTCATTATAGAGAAATTGTACATATTTTGTTCAATGTTTGCCTAAGTATTTAAATGTTTTGATACTAATGTAAATTGTATTGCATTTTTTTTAGTTCAAACTCCACTTGTTTGTTGCTGTTATATAGGAAGGCAGTTGAACTTTGGCATTTTAGCTTTGTATCCTGCAACCTTGCTATAATTACTTTGGCCTACACATTTCATAAGTCACATCTATAAATATTATAAAATTGTTTAGATGGTTTAAACATTTAGCAGATGCTATATGTAAATTGGTGCTTATTTAACATATTCAATTATTCTGTATGTGAGAAATATTACATTTTCTTTTCCAATTATTTTGACTAATCAAGATTTGAAGATTTTTTCTTTTTTCTTTTTTTCCTACATACATTTTTATATACATATAAATGTTTGTGTATGTAAACAGTTGTTTCTTCAAATTAAATACAATTTTGTAATATCTCATAATAAAATAATATCTCTCATAATATCTTCCTCCTTTTAGGTAAAAAATAGAAAGAACCAGATATCATAATATTGCTTTAAAGTAAAAAATATCTCATAATTTAACTAAACATTTCAAATTAATGAGGAAAAAGTATTTGTGGTTTGTTTATTTTTATGTTCTGTAAATTTACTTTTCTTCAAAACAGTTTTGTATATTTATGATATAACCTTATTTTTAAAATTTAAACTTTTAAATTGTAAAAATATCCCTTTAGTGCTGGAAGATATTTTGCCTTTCTAAAAAATGGAGTAAAAATATCATTCAGGTGTAGAATTTATTCATTATTCCCTGGATAGGGAATAGAAATTGTCTTGTCTACAACATTCCAGATTGACTACTATTCAGATTGAAACCTGAACAGTCATCATATTTTCCTGGGAGTATTTAATTATTCTTGATACCCAAGTCAGAGAATCTTGTTAAAACATGTAGTTCTCAAATTATTATTGGCTTCTGTCATTGAGATTCATGAGGTCATGCCATTTCCCACAGAATGGCACACAATAAGTAATATATGCCTTACCACACACATTAAAATATATTTTATTATCCATGTCTCTACTTGTTTTATTGTTTTTGTTTTTCAATTTCTCTATTCAAAAACTTTAAAGATAATATGTATCCTCAAGCTTAAGGGTCAGCAAACATTTTTTTTTAAAGGGCCAGATGCTCAATATTTTAGGTTTGTGGACCAGATGGTCTCTGCTGCAAGCACTCAACCATGTCTTGTAGTTGGAAAGCCGTCATAGAGAATAAGAAAAAAGAATAGGCATGATGGTGTTCCAATAAAACTTAAGTTACAAAAGAAGGTGTTGAGTCAAATTTGGCTTGTAGGTCTTAATTTGCTGACCCTGCCCTAGTTCAATATTACTCATACTTATCACCAGTATAGGATAAGATAAGGAGCTTGTACCAGAATGTAAGTCTATATAGTGCTTTCTTCATTGAGGAAGTCTTATTATAAAAAAATGTATCAGTTGAATTAATATTGCTTAGTGACTATATAGTTGACTGACATTATATCCTAAGCTCCTTATCTCATCATGGACTAAGAACAGTTTTCTGTTCAATACTGATCTGTAGAAGAAGATACTTTAAGTAGCACTGTAGCACTGCTTAAGCTTATTCTTTTGTGTATCAGTCCCAGAAGACTTTTCAATTTATTATTACATTGAATCCATGATTTTTTCAATGTAGAGAATACTTTTTCTGCTCCTTATTTTGTTATTGTTGGCATTACGGCTTAAATGAAAGGCTGAGAATAGGAGTTGTGTTAAGAGTCACTTACTTCTCCAGGAGCTGTGGAAGCGCTATCTCTTCAGCACTCAGGGACATTGTAACTTCATTCCCTTCACCTCCTCAGTTCAAGAAGTAAGCATGTTGTGTTTGTTTTTAAGGACAACAAATGTTCACTCTAACTTTTACAATAAAATTGCTTATTAAAAGACATGTTTATTTGGTGATAATTGATTTTAACTTTTTATGTCAAATAGTAATAATAGAAAGGACATTTGGAGAAAACTGATGCATATTTACTAATTTACTTGTTTGTCTATAGTAAAAACAGAGTTAAAATGTTATATGTTGCCATAAATATGTATATGTAAAAGGTGTTTCCCTTCATTAATTAGGTAATTTAGGGGAGTGTTGAGCAATAGGTATATAATGTATGCCTGAATTTGTAAGCGAACACCTATACCTTAAAACTTATGGATGAATTTCCAGATTTCCAGTCTTCTTAAAACTATTCCAGACATAAAATTTTAAGTGTGTGAACATAAGAGATTGTGCTCTTTCTTTTTGTCTGTCCTTATCTATATGTGACAAAATTTCCAACTTCTCAAAATCTGGACAATTGAGTATTTTAAGATACTGTGTAACCTTTCTCAATTTAAACACTTAACGTGGTTATACACATTGGTCCCTCAGTTTAGAATTTATGTCTCCTTTTTTTTTTTTTTTTTTACCTATCAAATGAATTTAAAGTTAACGTAATGGCTTACATGTCAAATCTGTCATCATTTTTAAATTTCTTGTTTTACCAATTGTGATTTGTGGATAATTTGTGGGTTGTCATGACAATTCAGTGCTATAAACAAATGTTATGACACATATTGTGTTTTTATTCACATTTTAAAGAACTTATTAATATTCAAAATGCATAGGATTTATTCTACTAGTAATACAGCACTTTTCCTTTCTCCCACAAATCACTCAGAAAAGATTGCAAGTCTCGGCTTCGTGTGGATTTTAGAGATGTGAAAGTAAGTATCTTAAAAGATAAAGTGTGGATTGGTAGAACCATATATTCATTCGTTCATTAAGCATTTACTGGTCCATTATTCAGGGGTCAGAATTTGTTTAAAACACGTAAAGATAACAATTCAGTTTGATAGGACTTCATAAATGTGCTTTATAATTTAGATTTAGGTTTTCATGGCTTTTATCAATTTAGTCACATACAAGCAGGGCTGTTTGATCATATTCTATTTCCTGGCTTCAACATTTCAAGCCTCTCCAGGGCAGAAATGAAAGATTATGAGTGTGCTACATTTCTATAGCTCTTTCATTTCTACCCCAACCCTAGCTTACTTTCATGTCTGCAATAAAAATTTTGATCCAGGTTGGATTTATGTGAACATTATTTTTTTCAGATTGACCTACCCTGTGACTGAATTTTGCAATGAAACTTATCAGGTTGTTATACACCATTGCAACTGGGGACCTTAAAATTAGATAGAAGAAACAGAATATGTTACCAAAGGATGTGCTGACTGGATAAAAAGTGGGTTTTACCTTGTTTCATATTTTTTGAGCATAGAAGCCACTTTAAAAGTTTGCAAGTCTTTAAAGCATTAGCTCCAGATATTTTAAATGTGCGAAGGTTAGAAAGTGCAGTGAAAAATATAAAACATTGTGTGAAGGAAATTCTGATGTGCTATTATATTAAAGAAGGTAGATGGAAGTTTAGAAACATATTGGAAAGAAACCAAGAAAGCTAGGTTTTCTTGTTTTACCTTTCCTATCAACTGGTTGTGAGACAGTGCATAAGTCATGATCTTCCCTGTCTTCCAAGATGTTTATAGACTTCTGATTATAATGTGTAATCAATTAGTGTTATCACTCTGATTTGACTAGTTTTGACCAAAGTCAAAGAAATACCATTTAATTTAGTTCATCCTAAACAGACAGATGTGCAATAGTTTGGAATTGAAAATAGTTCATGGACTTCCCATGACTATCCTGGAAAGTGGTACGCATAATGGTTAAGATATCTAGGTTGCTTGGATTCGAATCTTAACTCAGCCAATTACTAACTGAATGACCTTGGGAAAAGCATCCCTATCTACCCAAGCATCAATTTCCTCATCTGTAGAATGAAGAATACTAATCTCATAGCTGTGTTATGAAGATCAAATAGTTAATATATGTAAAATATATGGAGTTCCTGGAATACAGTAGGCACAGGATAAATGTGATTTCTGGTTATTTCATCAATGTTATCATTAGCATCATTAGTATTTTAGAGTCCATTTTGGTGTAAACCCAGGAGTCCAGGTTCTATATCAAAACCATTGATCTAGGCTCACAAATTCATTCAACTGAATGTTAATTTAGAAAAATAATTAAAATTAGTCAAACAAGAACTTACAAAATAGTATTTTCAATGTTTATCAGACAAGTAACTATTAGACATTTTGTATATGTAGTCTAAATGGCTAATTCAAACTCATTTGCCCATTCTGTTTTGACATTGAACTGACAAAGATTCATTGTGTTGTTAGCCTTATTTGCTAATACATAGAAAACTTTTCCATGAAAGGGTATCCACAGACTCAAAAAAATTAATTATTCTTTTGGAATTGACACTATTTTATCCAGAAATAACTTCTTTTTTAATTTCCAAGAGTGTTTTCTTTTTCTTTTTTGTATTGATAGCTGTAAGTTCAGTTTTCTGTGCTACACCAGAGGATACTACACTTGGGCTATGTATCCAAGTGTATTGATGAGTAGAAACTTTTCTGAGCTATTTATAGTCATATATACAATATAAAAAAACTCTTGGTAAATAAGATCATGTATAAAAGAGCAGAGCCAGTAATGTAATGTATACCATATTATGATAGATAATATATTAAAGTTATTTTAAATTGTAGACTACACTGTGTGATATATATCCACAAAATATCACCCTAGTAACACACACATTTGGTTTATCATTTCATTTGAGAAGGTTGATTTTTTCCTGGCAGCTCTGTTTTAAAAGGAGAACAGATTCTTTCTAGTGAAGTATCTTGTTTAAATAAATGGTTCTTGGAGTACTTTGTGTTCTATAATAATGTGACACAAGATAATGTAAATTTAAATAGTTGCAGGCTTACATTTAGTTCTGAGTTATAAAGATGTATATTATCTGAGGTCCACATGGCACCATATGATAAAATATTGTACAAAAAATGTTTTCTATACAAACTCCATCATTGTACTTTTCATTTAAATGTATAGATTTACCCAAAAGCCACATTGTCACTTCTATTTACTAAAATATATTGCCTTAAGAACACTATCATAATACTACTCTCTTCAAGGTCCCATAGAAATCTCTGGATTTTAAATTTTTATGTTGTGACATTTGCTTCTAGTAATAAAAATCCTAATTTTTCATAAGCAATACACATCGTAGAATGTCACAGGAATTCTAATTTTTACATTGGAAAAATTTGCAATAATAGAAAATATTATAACTACTTTCATTAATTCTTATTTAAAAGACATTATTTGCATTTTCTCCCTTTCCATATTCATAAAATTTTGTTAGCTCTTTTGTTTCACTGATAAAGAAAAATACCAAAAAGCAAACATTAAAAACAGACTAATAGTTATCAGTTGAAATATACTTAATTTTAATAGGAAAATAATTTAATTCTTAAGTGTGTGGAATACTATTTGGTCTATAATAGTAGATTCATTTGGTAAACACAGAATGTTTTGTTTTGTTCTTCTGTAATAATAATTTTTTTTTATTCACTTATAGTTAGTTTCAATTATAGTTGAAACTATTATTCATATCATAAGTCAAGTATCTTATTTGTATAGATTACTTAGGGAGTTTCTGTCCTAAATTTTGTTCTTTATAAACTTTAGAATATTATATTTCTTGGATTTTAATCATTGAATATGATATACTTTTTCAAAAAATTGTCAATCATTTTATGTTATATTTAGCAATGTATTCATGTATGTGACTTTTCTGGTATTCAAATAATATCTGATAAACATTTTAAGAAACTTTTTTGTAAGAATTCAACAAATTCAATTCTCACAATATGATTGTTGGTATGATTGAATATTTTGTTCAATCTTTCTGTACATATCTTTGTAACAATTGCAGAGATTGCTAATGATCCATGTTTATTTTAATTATCCATGTCAATACTTGACAAAATAAGATGACATGAATTTATCAACCTATTTATAGTATTATTTATTATTATATTAATAATGTTTATTCATAATTACTTTGCATCTAGCTAAAACAGTTAAGTACTCATTTCATTCAAGATTTTAGGAGATAAGACTAATAAAAGCATGATTATACTGTATCAAAGATGCTGTGGTGATACTGCCATAGTAAACATCTGAAATAAAAGCACTAGTTCATATTTTAATATCGGATTATGTATTTTAATATTCTCATATTTTTACTGTTGCCCCCATCATCCAAGCATCAAGGGTCTTTTATGTTCGCTGCCTCAAGCATACAATAGTCAGAAATATTCTTATTTTTAGTGGTAATACTTGGGTGCTTTAAAGAGAAAACCATTTAGTGAATTTTCTAATCTTATTTAAAAATACCAAAGCCCAGATATGAGTGATTCAGAATGTAGGGTTTATACCAGTGAGAGAAGATGGTAACGAGTTGAAATAATACAAAGGACTGTATTGTCAAATCAGACTCACTTAAATGAGAAATCTTAGCTAATAGTAAGGTTTATTAATAATTTCAAAAAGATATGTAATCATGAGGCATTAAGTGAAAAAAGGAGAGATCCAGGACCTTCAGTGTAGTTACCTAGATTACTTCTGCCAATCAGGATGTGCTCTGGCTCAAGTTAACTATTTGGGACTATATGTGATATTCATGGTTACATAAATGACATAGAAGAGGACGATTTGGGGCAGCCCGTGTGGCTCAGCAGTTTAACACTGACTCCAGCCTGGGGCTGATCCTGGAGACCCAGGATCGAGTCCTGCATCGGGCTCCCTGCATGGAGCCTGCTTCTCCCTCTGCCTGTGTCTCTGCCTCTCTCTCTCTCCTCTCTGTGTTTCTCATGAATAAATAAATAAAATCTTCTTAAAAAAGGAAGAGGGCGATTTTGCTATGATAACACTGTCAGGCGTCCAGAGAGCTGTATAGTTTATGTGACATTCTCCAGAGAGATGTGTGCTACAAATCCATAGACTCCATGTTTCTTTAGTACAAGTAATCCTAGGCAGATCAAGCATAGCATGCTAAAATATTTTCACAGATAAGGACTCTTCTGAGAGAGAATATCCTTAATTTGTGTGCCAGAACTGTCATAGGCATGTTTACAAGGAGATTTGGCTAAAGTAGCTTATTTGTTTCTCAGGGTGTCTCCCCTATCACCGTAGTCCTGCCACTCAGGAGATTACATTGCAGACATTCTGCTTAATGATTTCTCCCTTGGAGCCATTTTTGAAGAAGATTTAGGGAACTAGATGTGAGGGCCTTATCATTGGAAGAAGGGGTAGGTAGATTGTGGACCTTTTAACTGGGATCAGGGCAGAGCAGAGACATCCAGAACAGATGCCTTAGACATAGAAGATGATACATGGACAAGGGAGGATCACCTGGCCTTGGAAGACAAGACGTTACATAGGTAAGATGCCCTTGCCTTAGTTCCAGGAAAACATGTAAGGCCACTTGGAATTCACATTATTTCAAGGAAAGGAGAAGAAAGAGCCAGGAAAAGAAGGTGGGAAATGGGGGGTAGAGAGGAGAGAGAGAGAGAGAGAGACAGAGAGAGAGAGAAACAGAGAGAGAGAGAACTTGATTTGATTCCATTTTATATTGGAAAGTGCTGTGTTATCTTGAAATGGCAAGATAAATTTCTCTGGTAAAAAAAAAATATACTGTAAGCCAAATTCCATTCAATTTTAGAACAAAAAAAATCATATTTTTTTGAAAGATTGAATTCATGGCAGTGGAATTTCAAACATACTTCTTATCTTTGCTGAAGAGTGAATAAATAACAGACAAAATTATTTTAAGAAAATATCTCTATTCCTACTAGCTGTCATGTCACTTAATCTTACTGGCTATAAGTTTGATTTTGTTTTATTTTATAGAATAAACTATAAAATAGGTATAAGTAATCTTTTCATACAGTTACTTTAAAGAGTAAGTAAGATATAAATGAAAGCACCTAGCATTTGGCCTTGTGCATGTAGATTAACAAGAGCTGCTTGGAAAAGATAATCTGAAGTAATGTCATTGACATAGTACTCCTTCACATTTCATAAATTATTTAGCTTCTGTTTCCATATTAAGGCAAATCTTCTGTGACCCATTGAGATTTGAAGTCACCATTTTTATTCTGCTCCTGGAATCCAAATATTGTAGCAACCAAACTTTCAACTGTTATTGGAAGTTTCAGTTACAAATAGTGAAAAAATATATCAAGTGCCATTAAAATCCTTTTGAACTGGTGTAGTCATGGGTGTAATTAATCGATGAATCCTCGCAGATGCTGGTCTGAAATAATCCTTGCATTTCTAGAAGTAGCCCTCTACAGCATAAATCTTTTTTTTTTTTGCCCTAAACACCAATTTTTTTATAATTTGAATTCATTATTTGACTTTTGTTGCCTCATCTTAATTTATATGAGAGGACAAGGCAAATACATTTGTGATATTTCATTTATTATTCATTTATTCATTTTATTTTATATCAGTGGAAGTACTGATATTATGGACATGTGTGCATTTTCAAGGGGTTCTACTCTCCTTAAATGTAATGAATAATACCTGCAGGCTTTTGGGGGCACTGTTTCTCTGATGAGGTTAGGAAGGTACAGGTATAAAGGACTCAACATTTCCTCATGATATTTTTTTTTTTTTTTGACCTCATGATATTTTTTAAGCAACAGCCAAAAGTCAATCGGTGCTTTCATTTTTATTTTTTTTTTAAAGATTTTATTTATTTATTCATGATAGTTACACAGAGAGAGACAGAGAGGCAGAGACACAGGTAGAGGGAGAAGCAGGCTCCATGCAGGGAGCCCGACGTGGGATTCGATCCTGGGTCTCCAGGATCGTGCCCCAGGCCAAAGGCAGGCGCCAAACCGCTGCGCCACCCAGGGATCCCTAGTGCTTTCATTTTTAAAAGAAGTCCATTGAGGTTTGCAAATTCATTTGTGTTTGAATGCTGAAATGATAGGCATGAAACTAATTAGAGACCAAAGTCTACACTGCCCCCTCGTCTTCTTCTGGATATAGCACACTTGAGTTCCATGACAAGGAAGCTGGAGCGGAACATATGGCTGAGCTTATCATTCTTTAACAAGTTAACCCCAAACAAAATACATTTCTGTCTGTAATTTTTTGAATTTAAAAAGAGACTCCGAAAGAACAAGAGGAAGTTAAAAATATTCTAAATGGGACTTTCAAAATGATCATTACAGTAACTTTTAGTAAAGTAATAAACATATTATTAGGGTTAAAATCTCAAAATAACTACCTTGGATTTCGAAGTTCACATTAACATGCAAATCATTTGGAATTTCTAATTGTAAAGAAGGGAAATACTGTTGATAAAATAATTATTTGCAGAAAAACCCCTAAATTTGTGTACCTTGGGATTTATAGTAGAGAAAATTGGAAATTACAAAAGTTTAAGTTATATGTTTGTTTCTCTTGAAAATCAGTAATATGACATCAGAAACATCAAGATGAAAATAAGGAGACCTGATTTTTATACCAGGTCCTTTTGTAGCTAGTTCTTTGACCTGAGCTCTCATTTTCTTCCTGCATTTTCTTCCTGGAACTTGTGCTTTTAGGTAGGTCAAATGAAGACGTAGTATTAAAAGATTTCTAATTTCCTTTGTTGTAACATCTTCTGAGGTTGTTTCTTTTCTTTCTTTCTTTTTTTTTTTTTTTTTTTTTTGCTGGCTTTACCTCTGACTTTTTAACACACCATAAATTTATGAATGTTTTATATTTCATAATTATGCTTTTAAGGCTACACTCTTGTGGCATTTTGGACTCTGACGTGAGATCTATAATATACCATAGTAGACATTATTTAAATAGCAAATATACATAATTTAAATAACAAAAATACATAATCACTTGGAACCTGGAACTCCCAGTTATCAAGAGGAAGCATGATGTCCCCTTGTACACCATTAGAGATGTATTAGAAATCCAGTGACAAATTTTGCTATTTCTTACATATTCATCACTCTCTTTGAAGTTGTAGGAACTGGGACACCTGGGTGGCTCAGCTGTTGAGCAGATATCTGCCCTTGGCTCAGGGCGTGACCCGGATTCCAGGGATTGAGTACCACATTGGGCTCCTTGCATGGAGCTTGCTTCTCCCTCTGCCTATGTCTCTGCCTCTCTCTCTCTGTATGTCTCTCATGAATAAATAAATAAAATCTTTTTTAACAATGAGGTCTGTAGGAACTGATTATGTGAAATGAGGTTAGAATGAGGCCTTTGTAACAGGTGTCATTGCTATCTGTAGCTCATGTTCTCATCCTATATAGCTCCCCACAAGTGTTTGTCAAATTCAATTTCAAGTCTGGGAAGCCAGTTGTAATGATTTGCGTTCACATTGTGGGCTGAAGCTAGCAGAAACAGAGGCACTGACATGCAGGATGAATTTACTGGCCTGGAGCCACTAATTACAGAGGCTGTGTTGGAAGAACCTGAAATGCTTAGATGGAAAAATCTTGAAGCTCTTAAAAAGATTGGAAGGAACATTTTCATCTAAAGAGACAGTGGAATTTTAAATTAAACACAATTGCGAGATGATTGTATACTAGTTTAAAGTCATCCCAGGCATCATATTATTATAGACTTTGAATCAGTCATTTTGTTTAAGAATAATCTAGAAATCTAGAGATGAGAAGAGGAATCTTCATTAAGTTGATAACTGACATAAAACTGGAATTAGAAATGAGAGTAAAGTTTACATTCTGGAAGAAAGAATAGACCGATAGCCATAATTACCTGGAATATATCTACATTTGTTATATATAGTAGATGGAGACTTTCTTCAAAATTATTTCTTAAATTGGCTTAGTGTGACCAGTTCACAAGAAGTTTTCCAGCCAGTCTAAACAAAATCTGAACAGAAAGCCAATATATCGGAATGGTATCTTTCCGAGAGATTTAAAGAGGCCCAACAAGAAAACTGGCTTTGTAAGAAAATGTGTAACTTTTTTTAAAAAAAGATTTTATTTATTTGAGAGTGAGAGAGGGAGAAAGTACAAGTGGAGAAAGGGCAGAGGGAGAGGGAAAAGCAGGCTCCCCTTTGAGCAGGGAGCCAGATGCGGGGCTTGATCCCAGAACCCTGAGATGATGACCTGAGCCAAGGGCAGACACTTAACAGCCTGAAACACCCAGGCTCCCCAAAATGTGTCATTTTATTTATACAAAGCTGAATGACATTTCAAATTTGATCATCAGTTTAATTCAATATAAGAAAAAATTTAGCATCCGCTCCAGAGTGGATAAACTGTAGGCATTTGTAACTAGAAAATAAAAATCCCTGAATATTAAAAGAAAGACAAATCAGGAAAAATAGATTATGTGATTTTTTACTCCAGTGGCAAATCATGCTAATTTAGGTTCTATTATATAAAGAAGAACTCACTTAATATAATCTACTTGAATTCCTAAACAGTAACTTTGGAGTTCCACAAAAAAAGCTAGGGTTTAATATATTATATCAGTATAATATAAATATTTTTATCAAATAAATAACAGCTTACAACTGGAAAACAAAGGGCAAGAACACAGTTATTCTGTGTTAAAGAGACCTACCAACATTTGCATCAGTAGAAAAGCATCAGGTTAGTTTTGGTAAGATGGTAAAACTACAGATTTTTAAAAGTAGTTAAATATTTAATAGTTATTGATGTTGGTAGTGGAAAGCATCTTAAATTCAGAGATAGTGTCCTAAGGTATTAATTTACAGTGATGCAGACACCAAGAGAGCTAGTGTAACTCCTGAAAACAAAAAATAGTTTACTCAGAGAAATTCTATTCAAATGCTAAAGCTATAAAATGGACAAGGTAGGCTTCAAAGGCTAAAAATCTGAATAGAAATCATATATATCATGAGTGACATGGATGAGCCAAACAACTTTTCCTACAAAAATCTTGAAATACTAGAATAAATGCACATATTTCAGAACTCCAGTAATTAAAAAAAGAGGAAATTTTACTTAATGCAAATGAGTAACAGAATTGAAGGAATCTAAAGGTTAACATAGAGAATATAATTTAATAAAAAAGGTTAAATATTTTTTTTCTTTTAATCAAAGGCCCCATATAACTTCTTACAGAATCTGTCATTTGTTGTCAAGGAGAACACCATATTTTACACTGTTACTTTTAGTGCCCCCAAATGCAAATAAATGTAAAATGTAACAGAGGGCTAAATACAACAATTCTGGTTTGGATTATTTGAAAAACAGTTGCTAAAATAAATGGAATTAAGTTCAATAAGTGTTTGTAATAGACATAATGAAAAATAATTTAAATAAAAAGTAAAAAATTATTTTAGTTAAATAGTGCAGAAAAATGTTCACTAAAAATATCAGTGTTCACAAAAAGCTAAATAATCTCAATAACAAACTATTATTGTTAAAAAATCATTCATCCTATTTACTCATCTTAACAGTAGATATAAAATTGGACAAAATTATTTGGTATTTGTTAAAATTCATATACCTATATATTAATATATCTTAGTTTTCAGAAAATCTCAAACATTGTTTCAAGATCCACTCATATATGAACACCTGACTATTATTAGTCATTCTTAGCTAACATCAAGGTCATGAATTTTGATTATGGAATATATATGAAAGAATATCTCTTTTGACTCATGGCTTATGCTTTTTCTTTTTTTAAAAGATTTTATTTAGTTATTCAAGAGAGATACAGAGAGAGAGGCAGAGACACAGGTAGAGGGAGATGCAGGCTCCACGCAGGGAGCCTGACTTGGGACTTGATCCCAGGACTCCAGGACCACGCTGTGGGCAGAAGGCAGGTGCTAAACCGCGGAGCCACCCAGGGATCCCCTGCTTCCTCTTTTATATATAATCATATGCTGGGATCCCTGGGTGGCTCGGTGGTTTAGCGCCTGCCTTTGGCCCAGGGTGTGATCCTGGAGACCTGGGATCAAGTCCCACGTCAGGCTCCCTGCATGGAGCCTGCTTCTCCCTCTGCCTCTCTCTCTCTCTCTCTCTTTCTGTGTTTCTCATGAATGGGTAAATAAAACATTTTTTAAAAAATTAATCATATGCTATTTTGTGACCCTTCTATAATTTTTATTTCTAGAAAGATTTTTTTTACCAACTTTAAAGTCACTTAATTTTTCTTGAGTTCAAACAATAATTTTAATAGCCCTTTACATACTCCATAACATCTGCATAGAGGAAAATCTATAATTACTAAATTTTCTTTCATATTTGAAAATTTGTAAATATTTGAATAAAATTGCTTCTCTTTTATTTTACTGTGGCTGTAGAGGGAATCTAGTTTTAGATGAATCTCAAATTATACTTGGTTTTTCTTACGTAGCTGACTGGTTATTGGCTTGGGTCATTTTCCTGAAGCAAACCAAAAGAATGTGTTGATGCAAATGTAAATAGAAATTGCCTATGCCTTAATGGCATCATCCTGCTTGATAGTTAGAAAACTGCTATTCAACAGGGGAGGAGGCTGTTGCCAGTCAGACCCAAAGTTGCCTTTTCCTGCACATGTTGAGAAATACAGAAAGCCAGAAGGAAGCAATTAACTGCTTGTCTGAAAAATTAGAGTTCATTATCAACATTAGAAGGACTGGTTAATTTATTTATATGTAATATGGCTGCAAATGACTTTAAATTATCAACATTGTTGATTTGCTCTGGTGCAAGGCATAAACAACAGAAACTGTTACATGCTTATTGTCAGATTGGAGAACAACCAATGCAAAGTTGCAGGGAATGGGATCAATGGAAGGGATAAGTTTGGCTAGTGATTTTACTGGCACTGAGTTCTTGGCTTAACAGGTGCCGTCTTTCCACTTAAAATGGATTTCAGTAAGCAAAGACAGTCCAGTTAGCATGGAGTGAGAGTTTATTTAGTCATTATATATTTTCTATATTTTGCAAATTAAATAGTCAAAATACTCTTCAATTTTTTATGAGAAAAAAGAACCAAAAAACTAACTCTGGTAAGTCATTGTATAGGTAGATAAACTGTGTCTACATTAGTTCCTATTAAAATTTTTAAAAAATCAGTTCCTTTCTCAAGAAATAATAAAAACCCAAAAGTCAAAATTAACAGAAAATTCTGTTAAAAATAAAAAAGTTTTGGGGCACCTGGGTGGCTCAGTGGTTGAGCGTATGCCTTTGGCTCAGGTTGTGATCCCGGATCGTGTCTTGCAACAGGCTCCCCACAGGGAGCCAGTTTCTCCCTCTGCCTATGTCTCTGCCTCTGTCTCTCTCTATGTCTCTCATGAATAAATAAATAAAATATTAAAAAAAGAAAAAAGTTTTTTAAAAGACACCACTATGGCACATGATTACTTGTTAAATGAGTGCTATAAACAACAAGCCAGAGGAAATGTTATTTTATATGTATTTCATAACTAAAACTCACATCATTATCTTCAATATGTTAGCTAAGAATGATTATTAATCTCTAGGTCTGATATTCACATATGAACTGTGTATTGCTACTAATGTCACATGAAATGAATTGAATATGAAATGTAAATGCTTATAGGTTTTGGAAAACAGTTGAACCCATCAATTGGGTAAGTTTTATTTGTATATAATTTATTCAACAATTTTTTTTTCTTTCTAGATTGAATATAGATGAATTTCAGTTTATTCTCTATCCGGGTTACCATACATTTGGAATTAATAGAGCTTATATTCTATAAGGTTTTACAAATTTTTAAGAGTTTGAATAAATATGTACATATTTTTCTTTCTCCTTACATCTAAAATTAAAATGTGTATCTTTCCAAGGAACCTGCAGATTTATAAAGACAGGACAGCCAGGCTAGTGAAATTAAAATTCGTATCTCTCAAAGGAAACCACGCACTCATAAAGAATAGCCAGGCTAGTTATTGTGAATAGTACTTAAGATCCAAGCAGTGATTTAGTGTCATGCAGTTGCTCTATTTCCCTCTGGTTTTATGAAATGAATTATTGAGTAGCAACTTTGTTTATGTCATTAAGATTAAATCTCTGTCAAAATTGTCCTAGAGGAATTCTAAAAGGTCTGAGAAAATGGCTTCGGTATTAACAATGCTCCCAGTTTTTCACATTAAAAATGTTGCTTTTTCTGACATCCTAATTTGTATATTTATGTTGTGTGTGTGTGTGTGTGTGTGTGTGTACGTGTGTAAAAATAACTGAGGTAGATATTCCGTTAGAGATATCACATTACTTTTCCTATATACAATATAAAAAGCTTTGGAGTGTGTGCAGGTGAATGGGTATGATTTGGTAGAGTTGAATACATTTATAGTGGGATATTTTTCTATTACAGGAAATTCAAACACAAATGCAAAACCCTCAAATACTAAGAAGATGGTAATATTATATCTGTCTAAAATGCAATAGGTACCAGAATGAGAGAAATGATGATGTTATCATTCTACTTTTAATTTCCAAAATTAGTTTTACTAATTGTTCGGTGACTGTTAAATGCTGGATGTGATCATGCCAGAGAGACAAGAGTAGTTACTCTTGATCATGGATGCTCTATGTCTACACCCTGTGACAAAGTCTTGCATGAATATGATGCTAGTGAAGAATTCATTTTCTGCCAACTTCAGATTTGTTGTTGTTGTTATATAATTCTTCTGCTTAAGAAAAGAGAGAATTTTAAAAACACCATTCTGAGTTTTCTACTTGAGAGATCTTTGTATTACAGGAAAAACCTCTTGATCTTCATATTGTTATGTTCATGGCCATAATAATGCTACAGTCTGCTTAGTCAACTACCTTAGTAGTAGTACCTAATCTTATGAAGAACAACCTTGTCTCAAAATGTTTAATTATTTAACAGGCATCACAGTTTTATTTAGTGATCTCACTTTTTTCTTAGAATGCATTCTAGGAAAGTGCAAGGTGAAAGAAATTTATGGCAATTCAGCACCCTAAATGATAATAGGGAGCAGGAGCTAGTCCTTGGACCCTTACTGGCATAAACTCACAATAGCTGAGTTTTCCATACTTCATTAATTGATTACTATTCTCATCAAATAGATTCTGTTTTGAAAAAAAGATGTTAACCCATCTATTTGTGTTCTGTTGTGCTACAGTTTCCTTTTGTATGCCTCATTGTAATAATCTTTTATGCAGTTGTCAAATTTAATGTGTATAAAGAGTGCTTGAGATGATTGAAGACCAAATGGATAGGTATATTTGTACTGTGTAAGTGCTGTGGAAAGACTATTTGGAGTGGTATTTGGTAGCCATCTACAATTTGATATGTAAATTATTAGATAATTCAAGGGTTTATAATACTAGTAATAGTAGAAGTCATAGCAATAATTATAAAGATATATTTATATCTCCATTTATAGTTTTATAGAACTATTTATATGCATTAGTTCATAGATATGATTAATTTCATGATAACTTATTCAGTGTTTATTGATGGCCCAGGTGCTCAGGGGAGGAGAAGCAAAGACTTGTGAGACTCACTGAAAACTACCCTGAAGTTAATATCTACTCTTAGCTCTGAAAACACTTGCCTGATTTAGTTTTTTATTCATATTTTTATTCTCCAACATTAAGAGGAAAAATATCCCCCCGAATCTCTTGGGAAATTGTATGGTCTAGGAATCAGACTGCACATTATTGAGAATGATCTTTTTTATGAAACAAAGAAAGCAAAATAAAGTGTTCTCTGAGGTCAAAATAAGAGTGGCAAGGGGTAGCTCAGTAGGTTGAGCCTCTGACTCTTACTATCATTTCAGGTCATGATCTTGGGGTAGTGGGGATCGAGTTGGGCTCCTCACTGAGCAAGGAGTCTCCTTGGAATTCTCTTTTCCTCGGCCCTCTGCCCCTCCCACCAACTCATTCTCTCTCTCTCTCTCTCTCTCTCTCTCTCTCTAAAATAAAGTTAAACAAATCTTAAAAGAAAATAACAGTGGCAAATTAAAGTTTCAACACAAATCCTAATTATTTCCTTGAAAGGCACAATGTTCAGTGAAAAAGGCATTATGAAAAATAAGAGCCTACATCAGGATTTTCAGAGCTAAAAAATGTAACAATAAGACAAAAGCATCTTAGTGGCTTCACTTGAAGGAGATCCTTCCTCATAATATCAGCCTGCCAGGCAGCCCGGGTGGCTCAGCTGTTTAGTGCCACCTGCAGCCCGGGGCATGATTCTAGGGACCAGGGATTGAGTCCCACGTTGGGGCTCCCTGCGTGGAGCCCGCTTCTCCCTCTGCCTGTGTCTCTGCCTCTGTGTGTGTGTGTGTGTCTCTCATGAATAAATAAATGAAAAATCTTTAAAAAAAATATCATCATGCCATTTAGATTTTAATTGCGTTGTATGTCCAGCTATGTGCTGGTAATGGTGAGAGGTAAGTTCCAGGAGTTTTTCCTTGCATATGATTTCATGTATTAAACCAATTGATTTTACTGTGCTGCTTTTTTCTTGTTTGGCAAAAAAAAAAAAAAAAAAGTTTGAAGTGTTTTAAGTGGTATGTATAGGAGCATAGTATCTTGGTTCAAATAAGAAATTACAAATTCATAATCAGATAGATACCTTTTCTAACTCTCAGGTAATATAATAATACTGAGATCCCAAGCTTGTTCTGTTTCTAGATCCTTTAAGACCTCTGGGGTTGATAAAATTTGGAGGTTACATATTGTTCATTAGTATGGGGAAAAAAGAGAATAAAATCACCCTTATCTTGTGTAGCCAAGCAGGAGATTACAATTTTAATACAAAATTTCTCTTTTTGCAATTATCATACATTAAATAATTAGGATTTGGGACACAGTTGTTTTCAATATTGAAACCTCCCTAAAACATTGTGATGCTTACAGCTTGCTTTGAAGTTAAGAAAAGCTCTGAATACAGGTAAGATGCCTGAAAAAAAAAAAAAAAAAAAAAAACAACCCACGAAAGTGTTAAATCAGAATAAAACCAGCAGAGAGAGGTAAAGCCATAATAGGGAATATTCATTTTGTTTTGAAAGGTGGTAAGACAGTCATGTCAGGACAACTAATATGCAGCTGGTTTTGTATTCATGCTGTTCAATTACATGAGGGATCATGAGAAATTCCCAGTGGCTCTGCCACATTTCTCTCCTATTATAGTTCTTATTTTAGAACTTTGATTTTGCTTTAAAAAATGCATGAAATGCCTACCTCAGGGCAAACGCTCTCACCCCATGTGTCTTCTATTGAAATAGCTGCAATTTACAGCTTCTATAGATAAAGAGGTCAATTTGTTTTATGTAATGCGGTATTATTCAGGAAATACCCTTGCTTTTTAGATCCAGGACTTGAGGTTTCAAATATTTGCTATCTAAGAAGGCCCCATGGATTTCACTGCCACCTAGTCCCAGAGCTGTGAGGACTGCTGGTCTCCTGTTTACCATTTCTCTCACTTGCTTTTCCCATCTTCCCCCCCGCTCCCCAGATTGTCAGTCGGGGTGCTCCTGCACACCACTCTTGACTCCGAAGTGGATTGGGTGACATGCCTTTCCTGTTATCGTGAGATTCACACACTTTCTAGAGCGATGCTAAAGTTAGATTAGCACCTAGATTAGGCTTTCTTCTTTATATAATCAGAATTAAAATTCAAAAAAGAAAACTTTGGAGAGAAAAACAAGACACGGACAGTGGGCACTTGTCTGAAATGTTCTGCATCTGCAATAAATATTTGTAGTTTTGTTCTCTCTCCTCAAGCATCTACCATCCCTGGAGGTAAATATTCTATAGAAGCGTTTTGTTTGAATAAGCCAGGAGGATCATTTACTTAGTCTCATTTCACAAAAACTTTAAGAGGTGGCTTGCAAGTAACTAGTACAACGAATGTGAAGATATGAGGGTAGAGTTTAGGACATACTAGCTCTTCTCAGCTGAAATTCTAGACCTCTCTGGATCTTTTTGTTTAATGTTAATATTTTCAGCGACTACTAAAAAACTAGTAACTACTAAACAACTAACGACTGGATTTATCCATGTACAGTGATCAAATCGTGTTATATATTCCTATAGCTAATTGAAACATCTAAGTAGCTCTTCTACTGGTTGCCCACTGAGAGTGGGACCTACTTCACCACTCAAACTGTGGTCCGGATGTGGATACTGTTGGTACCACACAAACACTATCATAAAGACATGTATTACTTACCTAAGGAGGTTTGGGGGGGGGGGAGCAGGGCAGGCTGTGAAGCCTGGTCTGAAAATGACTCAGAGGAAGAGAGAAGTAAATGGCTTTGATTTTTTGGGGGGTGAGAGGCTAGGTGAGTGAGGTTTGTGGTGGGAGGGCGGGGCAGGTAGGGACTTAGCTTGAACCTTCCACTGGCTCTAGGGAAGTTCTTATTTTAGAAGAATGCTCTAGGGAAGGAAAGCACAGGGCTTTCAATAAGAGAAAAATATGAGGCCTGAAAGCTGTTAGCGCTTCAACATCAAAAGTGGAGTAAGCTCTTGATTACAACAGCAGTGAAAACTACTTTTTTAAACCAGACCCAGTCCCTCATCTCCATCTGCATGGTCATCTGTCTCTATCACCTTTTCCCCTTTCTTCTTTCCCTCCATCCTTTCCTCCTTTTCATGGAACTGGTCACAATCTGACATATGAGTGTGTCTTTGCTTACTGTTTGCCTTTTCCAGCTGCAGTAGTAGCTCCGAGAGATACAGTTATGTCTTTTGTTTACTGGGGTACCCTCAGCACCCAGACAATGCAGGAAATATATTAGGCACACAATATATGTATATTTTTAATGTCCATCAGCTTTACTAGACTATATGACCCATGGAGGCAAGATTGTGGCCTCTTTCTATCATGTTGATTCCAGTGTCTCAGAGAAATGCTTCATGCCTTTGTAAATAGTGGCAGAACGTGCTCTTTTAGGTATTTTAATATAGCCTTTTGAGAGGTTCTCATCATATCTTTTACTTGCAACAAAGAAACTCTGTTTTTTTTTAAGATTTTATTTATTTATTCATGAGAGATAGAGATAGAGATAGATAGAGATAGAGATAGAGATAGAGAGAGAGGCAGAGACCCAGGCAGAGGGAGAAGCAGGCTCCATGCAGGGAGCCTGACGTGGGACTCGATCCCGGGTCTCCAGGATCAGGCCCTGGGCTGAAGGCATCGCTAAACCACCAAGCCACCCAAGCTGCCCCTATATCTGTTTTTTAAATAAAATTTTGACTTATTTAAATCCTGAAATAGATTAAAAACAAGTTTATTGAGTCTTGCTGATTTGTTTTAATGTCTGAGCAGAGTAGCAACTTTATCAAAAAGTAAGAATGGGGAACTCACTTCTGATGACAAAAAAAAAAAAATAAAGCTAAAATTCTAAACCATTTAGGGGTTATTTGACATGGCTATTCTCCTGTTCACAGACAGCAACAAGAAATGTCTTAATTATTAGAACCCTAAGTGAATTTTCAATTTAAAATCAATTATATAAACTGCAGGACAGTGCAATTGAAGTCAGTGAAAATCTAATGAATGACCTCGCATGAAATTTAGTTATAAGTACTTATTAACAAACCAAAATTTCCTCCCTCACATTGAGGCGTAAATATAGAAATAGACACATAGAAAGATACATAGGTACATAAATAAAATGTATAAATTAGGTGTCACTCTGTTCCCCAGTTTAACCCACATGAGATGGGACCTGTGGGTGGCTCAGTGGTTGAGCGTCTGCCTTCAGCTCAGGGGGTGATCCCAGGGTCCCGGGATCGAGTCCCATATCAGGCTACCCAAAGGGAGCCTGCTTCTCCCTCTGCCTGTGTCTCTGCCTCTCTCTCCGTGTCATAAATAAATAAATAAATAAATAAATAAATAAATAAAATCTTCACCCCAATGAGAGCACAGAAGTTACTGTCTTGCAAGTAAACAATACTTTTTTGATTTATTAAATATCCTGACTTAGGCTGATTCTTTTGAGTTCTTTAACGTTTAGTTCACTCGAATTTAGTAACTGTTATTACAAGACATCTTATATTCTGCAGCTGTGAAATGATACGTCTGCCAGACTCCACGATTGATCGCAATGTTGTCACAGCCTGGGAAAGGTGGCTCCGCCAAAACCCCTTCGTGGTGTCCAAGTCTCCGTTAGGTTTCAGCTGCCTGCATTTTACCAACTAAGTGAGGTGGAGAGCTATATGCTTTTCAGAGAAGTCTGTTGCTCAGCAACCAGTCCTTTCCTCTTAGGAAACAGGTCAGGAAAAAGGAGAAGAGATGAGGGGGTGATTAAATGTTTGTCTGCCATCTCTGATAAAGCAGAAATCCTCTGAAAAGAAATTGTTCTGGGTAGATATCTCTGACCCACAGGGAAACAAATTAATCTCATTAGGCAAGGGGTTAATACCTATTTGCTAGAAATGCTGTTTCTTCTACCACCTGAAGGAAGTTTTAGTGGCTTTAAATAGCATCTAAAACCAATAACATTCTATTTGAGAACGTTAGAAATTTTAGTATGGTATGACAATCATCTCAAGGTCAAAGAACAAAATTCACCCTTGAAAGACAAGAAAAACTTTTATTTCATATGGTTGACTCATTATTTAGTTATTCAGGGATACTCGTAGGCCGTCACAAGTTCTAGCTTTTTAAAATGGCATAAAATTCATTGAAATACATGTCTTCTTTTCACTTAGGAATACTGTCGGATAGTATTTGTCAAGAAAAACTCCAAATGAAAACTGCGTTGCAGAATCTTGAATATCTCTAATTGAAAAATGTGAAACAGAAAATTTTCTTTCATGTATTGAATGATGTGAACTTGTGATAACTGTGTACCATTTGGTGGATTTACAGCCTAAAAGAGTTAAAAATTAGATCTGCAAACATATGGTAAAACAGACATTTTGGTTAGGAATAGTAAACGTAAAAAGAATCCACGATTCTTTAAAAGTCTACTCTCACCACTTCTCTTAAACCAAACTTTCTTTTTAAAAATATTTTGTCTCAGCTGGTATAATTATACAAGCTGAATGATCATACATTTGTTTTCTATATTACATGACTGATATGCTACTTAAAAGGGACAATTTGCCACTTCAGCTACTTCTGAGTTGAGACGTTTTTAGTATTCTCAGGAAGTAGCATTTTTCAGTTTTAAGGTGAGGGTCAGTTAAGAAAAGGTGATGCTCCCTCGCGGGGAATGGCCCAGGGTCAACCAGGGCACTGTGGGCGCTTCCACATATATGTTGATGACTCTGCCAGAATCTGAAAGTGGGGGCACGTAATTAACGATGCATCAATTTGTTTACATTTCATTCATTCATTAATGATTCAGCCTTTACAAAGCCAACAAAAATATGAATAAATTCATTTGATTCAGCAGTGATTTACTGCCTCTCATCTTGTTTTCTCAGTAGAGAACATACTGGCTTTGAGAACTGAAGACCACTGAGCACATTTAAAACCTATAGAAAAATATATGATGAGGGTCAGCCCTTTCTTATTCACTATGACTTTACCTTATTACGACCCCCCAAATCTGCCTCTATTTGTCTTCTAAAGAATGGGGCTTAAACTTTATCTAGCGTCTTTGAAGAGGTATTATATTGAAATGCTGGGCGAGATGAGATTTTATTATTTTTATTTATTTAAAAATCTCGTATATAAGATTATAAAATCTTATAGATTTTATTTTTGAGACTTTATTTTAGGTCTTAGTTACAGTTAATTGTATTATTAAGAATAATGTTACTATATAAGTGATAATAAATCCACGTTAACTACATAAAACACACACGTTTATACATGTTTACATATATTTTATATATAGTTTTGAGTTTAGTTTGTGTAGATTATAATTTACATTGTCATTTACACAAGTCATAATTATTATGATTTTTTTAAAATATTGCTCTGTGATGGATAATGTAAACATTTTTACCATGACCCTGTAGAATTAGTTCGACAGGTTATAATTGCAATTTTGATTGGTTATCTCTATCTTTATATCTATCTTTAGAATGAGAGCATTTTTATCCACTTCTTTCTCCCACTTTTCAATTCTTGTGCTAGCCACTCGACCTCCGAGAATCAAAGAGCAGACATTTTACTCTTCCAGAAACATTTTCTGACCCTTGAATTATTGCTCAGCTTCCTTCACTAAAATATAAGGAGGTCACATTCTATGTGAGGGATAGCATTCCTAAAACTCACAAAAATTCAAGACCAATTCCTATGGGATATTTATATTTTAACATGGCCTGGTTGGGTTTAGCTGGGGGAGAACTGGCAAAAATATGCTCATATTTTTTAGGTACATTGTAACTTTTTTTAAATAGGAAAATAACACAATCTTGTGTAACTATGCGGCTATATCTAACCTATGGAATCTTGCTTTATAAGATTTCTTCACAGCTGTAACAGACTAGCTGTGGATCGAACAATTTGCATTTAAACATGATAATCAGGAAAAAGAGAGATTCTTTAAAATATAAAACTCAGATTAAGAATAAATTGTATATGCAAATGTGCTGATTTGGATGCAGAGGATGAATTCTAACAGTGGGGCAACTATAGAAATTAAGGCTACGCTTTCCGAATGCCCAGTAACATCAAATTACAATTGAACACCTATAGAAATAAATGTGACATCCAAATGGCTACCAAATGAATATATTATGCTCTGTGATGTTTCACTGAATTCTAAACGAGTTCAGAATGATGACATACCAAGAGGTGCTGAAATACTTTAGACAACACTCAGTCAAATGCGTGTGGTTAAATAAAACTCTGTGGAATGTTCCTTATATAAAATGAGTTTTTCCTATTCAGAAGGAAAGTAGAGCAATTTATTTTTTCTTATACAGTCTCATCACAAGTAGGAGTTTCCTTTAATAAGCTCGCCTTGGTTTTCAAGAAACTTGCAGTTTGAAAGTTACTTTGCAATGTTTTCAAACTTTAATGTGCTAAACTTGCAATCTTGCTTTTATTGTGTCCTACAGCATTTATTCAGCAACATTTCGTGTTTAGTATGAAAAGCAGTAATGACCTGGATAAATAGACTAATGGGATCGTTTATGTTACTGAAAGGCTTTCCAGTAAGTTGAGGATATTAGGATATTCTGATGAAATATTGTGGTTAATTTTTTTATAGTATTTACATACAAAATACTACATGTCATAGATTAATATTACACTAAAAATGCACTTATGTTTAAAGTTTCTATTCCTTCTGATATGTGCAAATTAATGATTATGGAGCAAATTTCAAAAAGTCAACTCATAAAGAGTAGCTGCTCTGAGGATGATTTCCCTGGGGTAGAATCTGTACTCCAACAATTGTTTGAAAGAGCAGATGCCTCCACTGCAAGTTACTGTTCAACTTGTGCAATTAAGAAAGCATAGGACAGAGCAGAGTCAGAGAAGAAAGCACTGAGGAGTCTGGAAGCTCATGGAGATGGGAGCTCATCCCCAAGGCAGGAGGAGAGGAAGAGGAAAAGGAACTAAAGAGGCAGGAAATGCCTCCTAAGCCCCTCTTGTGTCTCCCCATTTTTTCACCCAGGAATCAAATCCAGTAAACTCATAAAATATTGCAAATTCTGATTCTACCGATTACTTGCTTTGAGGCCTTGATAAGGTCACATAACCTAGGTTTTGATTTTCAAGCTGCAAAATGGGATTCAGTGTAAATTGTTGGGTAGTTGCAGCTTTAGGAAAAATAATAATAAAAGTAGACACAAAGATGATTTGACCAATTGATGGTTGTTGTAATTGTCATTTAGTCAAGTCTCCCAAGGAGCCAGCACTCTACGACCTGGCTGTCCAGACCTACTCCACAGTACAGATGCCTTGAATCAGGGTTCTTCCCATCCTTGAAACCCTCCCATGTTTCTCCATCTTATATTTCCTTACTTCATTCCTAATAGATTAGCCCACTGATGTTTCCATTCGCCAACAATCAAGTTCTTTACATTAGGGTCTTTATACTAGCTGCCTTCTTGGTCCTCAAGTGAGTGATCTCTTCTTGTGTTTTTAGCTTAAATATCACCTCCCTCTGGTAGACCTTCCCAAGCATCCAATCTAATTATAAAATCATAGAAATATTTCCTATCAAATCACCCTATTTTAATTTTCCTCTAGCAATTATTATTATCTTATATTTTCTTACTTGTTGTATTGTTTGTTTCTCCCTGGTTAATCTTTACTTCTGTATCTTCTTTACTTACTCAAATGCTTAGGCATTTTAGATGCTTTAAATTTTGCTGGATGAATACATTTCTAGTGTAAGCCGCCTGTCGTGTTCCATCTGCATTGTCTAAGTTGTGGGAAGGGCTCCCTCCTCTGTGTAAACATTAATCTCCCACCATTTAGATTGGGAGTTAGAGATTTCTTCAGGATACTTTGAGGACATTTTTCTCTCAAGTGAGAGTTGAAAGCTAACTACTACTTCTCTTCCTCCTCCTCTTGCTCTTGCTTAGTTCGTCGAGAAAGACTCAATTTAAGTTTTCCCCACCCAGAGTCAGTGTAGAATGCAGGCAGCTTGAGATTTAAGTCAACAAGGAATAAATTAAAAATATGATGCTTGTGAATTCAGATTTCTGTATAGGATTCTTAACCAAAGTTTTGAGCTATAAATTACTTCATGTCCACCGAGAAGCAGCACTATTGACTAAAAAGAGAAAAAAAAAAAAAAAAAGAGAGAGAGAGAGAAAAATAAGCTTCATCAGATCTCTATGACCTCTTTCTTTTTCAAAGGACCCAGAGAAGCTGTCCAGAGGGACCACTAGTCCCCTTCCCAGGCCCAAGACATGCTGGTGATGCTGCCCTCAATGTGGCAGTGGAAATCTGCTGGAATTCCAAAACTCAACAAGGCTTGAGGAGAACTATTTACCTAGAACAGGTGTTTTATTTTGTTCTCAAAATTTTCTACTCTTTGACTTCAAAGAACACCTGATTCACATGAACATATACTATTAATTCCTCATATTAAGCATAAATTAAGAAGTATCCATTATCTACTAATGAGAAAAAAATTCTTCCCTGCCTTTCCCTTTAATAAAACTGAAGAGGTGCCACATGCATCAGATGGACCTGAGGTCCATCTCATTCTCTCTGTTCTGCTGGCACCCTCCATGAAAGCCTGGAAGACTTCTGGCTCCCATGAATAGGACTCTGTTCCTCTTGTCTCCCATGCTCTTTTCTCCTTTTGATATTTAAATCCTATTACCTTTGGAGTAATCCTCTTCTACTGAGGAGTGTGGAGACCTGATAGCTTCCAGAATATCATGAAACTGGAATATTTCTGCCACAAACTTCCCTAAGGGTCCCCCCTCCCATTTTTTAGTTCTGGGGCTGACAGTTAAACCCTTGATAATTGGAGAGCAGAGACATTCCATTCTCTTCCAGAACCACTTTCTTTCTTTCTTTTTTTAAATTTTTATTTATTTATGATAGTCACACAGAGAGAGAGAGAAAGAGAGGCAGAGACACAGGCAGAGGGAGAAGCAGGCTCCATGCACTGGGAGCCTGACGTGGGATTCGATCCTGGGTCTCCAGGATCGCGCCCTGGGCCAAGGCTGGCGCCAAACCGCTGCACCACCCGGGGATCCCCAGAACCACTTTCTGAGCCCTTGTTTATCTATCCCACTGCCACCTCTCATCACTACAGTATAGAGAGGCCACACTCTGTGGAGGAAGAGCATTCCTTGAAACTCACTTGCTAAAGAAAAAGATTAAGTTGAACAAGATGAGCATGCAGAAGTTGTTGTTGTTGTTTTTAGTACTATTTCAAGCTATAGGAGAGAAAACAACACCAAGTCTGAATAGTAGCTCCACTGAAACAAAGGGCAGGGGTTTTTAAGAGTCAGGGTGAAGGAATGCAGGCCACCTGTGTTGCTAGTTGACCTTAGCAAAGGAAAAAAAAAAAACTTTCTCCCATAGTCACTACAGGAGATAATGTCATGACTTGAAGCAAGATGTCCACTGAAGTTAGTTTCCTATCTTCCCATGAGACTTGGAGATGGGGAGGTGGAGGGGGGCCATCTTCCATGATGATTATATTTCAAAAGAATGACTCTCAGGTCCTTGAGACAGACACTCCTGGTTATAAAGCTGACAAGAGGCTTTTAAAAGACAGTTACTTCTCATAGAGGCAGAGACTAGATTTATAATTACAAGATTTCCCAAGTAAATGCTCTAAGAAAAGGGAGGTCAGGGCCTAGAGTCTAGAGTTAAGTTAAGCTGAGGGGAATGTTAAGGCCCCGTTAGTCACCAAGCAGGTTTTAATTTCCCTTAGGACTAAACTTAGGGGCACTTTATAATGAGAAGTTCATCTTACAACCAACAATTTGCTTGCATTTTTCCTATTTTTCTTGCTGGGAATGTGATTCTGGCTAGCTTAAAGGTGTGCCAGTCTTAATGGTATATTTATTTTCTCAGCTTTATTGCTAAAATATCATAGAATGCAATTTTCCAAGTTAAGAGCACAATGAACCCTGCTGCCTCTTTGGCTATCCTCATTGTATTTTTTTTTTTTTTTATATTAACTTGCATTCCAAAGTTACTGATTTTGACACTTGATGAATGCTTACATGAGATTATTAGAATTTTTTGAAAGAAGATTATGTGATTTGGTGTTAAAATAATAGCATAGTAGTAATCAAAATTACCTGTAAAATTTCCTATGGGTATAGACAACAGCTTGGATCACAATATTCTTTTTTTTTTTTTTAAGATTTTTAAAATTTATTCATGAGAGAGAGAGAGAGAGAGGCAGAGACATAGGCAGAGAGAGAAGCAGGCTTCATGCAGGGAGCTCGATGTGGGACTTGATCCCAGGACTCCTGGATCACACCCTCGGCTGAAGGCAGACGCTCAACCACTGAGCCAACCAGGCATCCCAAGGATCACAAGATTCTGTAAAAGTTTAGAAGTGGTTATTTCTGTTTACAGCGAAGTGCCACCTTTGGCTCAGGTGGTGCTACTAAGGCATAGGCTTAAGCAGAATTTATAATCTATTTAGCCTGCCAACCTTGCAAATTTAACATTATCAACTGAACTTTAAAATTATTTGAGGTTTCCATTATTTCGAACTTTCTTATTAAATAGGTTAACAAAATTAATTTACAACAATGTGTGGGCCTGTATTTTAATTTTCAAATAACACACTTGTACTTTTGTTACAGGTAGACACATTCTTAGCCAGTTACATTTTCAAAGAGCCCAAAATCATTCTACTGCTTGGGGTCAAGTACATGAATGTACTCTCAATGGTTTATAACAATTACCTGAACCATCTTGCAAACATCAGTGTGCTAATAATGCTGATATTTGGGCATTAGCTGGGGAGGGCCCTCTCTTTGTTTTGCCTACCAAATGCACATAGAGAAGTTCTTTCTTTAGATGGCGGTGAAATCTTTTCTTTAATGTTCCATTATTTCTGAGTTTGTTTGTTTTTTTTTTTTGTATAGTATTTTAATGAAGTTATTACATTAATATTATGAGGTGACATCTTGCATGTCTACTATTCAGTGAATGTCAGATAGGACTTGAATGATTTTGGTGTTGAATTGATCAATCAGATTTCCTCAGCACAAGAGGTTACACTTGATGTTATATTTTTCTACAATAAGCAGTTATAGTAAAAATTGGAGCCATGGACTTGATAAAATATATATAAAGGAAATAAAGAATGTCTGCTCCGTATCAAGTTTGGTGGTAAAATGACAGTGCTCTGAACTTACGACAACTGTACGGGATTGCTTTACAATTTTAATTTCAATTAGAATTCATGGAAATTATGAAGTAAATATATTGGTGTTAATGTACTCTAAAAAAATGACCAGCAACCAAAAAAAATAAAACACGAACTGTTTTGATGCTTAGAAATTTTTAGAGAATGGTGGAAATTTAAACTAAGAGCAGCTGAATTTCTTGCTATTAGAAATGGCTCCCATTTACAGCAAGATTATCGTTTTAAAATAAAGTTTATTATGATCAAAAACATAAGAATTCACTGAAGCTAAGTTTGGGATCAGGGTTAGGGTTACTCTGAAAGTTGGCACCCTATATTTTACTTCCTCCTGGTGATGTGCTATTTGAAAGGACAATGAAGCAGTATCTAAACCTTTTCTCAAAAAAAAAAATAAATAAAAAAATAAAAAAAAATAAACCTTTTCTCTTTCATATATGAGGCATAAATTAATCACATGCACTGGGTTTCTCAAATTGGGGTCTGAAGGTGCCCCCTCCAGCTCTTTCACACTCTTCTTCCCCAACTCCCCACGTTCTGAGACTATTCCAGAAAGACCTCCGGCTCTTCATGAGAAAATTTAAAATAAAAAAAAAATATTTGTACAGATATCTACAAACTAATGTAAGCATTTTCTGAATTGCCTGAATGGGCACATTGTAACTGAGCACAGTTAGATCATTTCAGAGCTCATATCGGTTTCATTATTTTTTATTGTGCTCGAAAACACATAACATCTTAACTACTTTTTAAAAGATTTTATTTATTTATTTACTTGACAGAGAGAGAGAGAGAGAGAGAGAGAGAGATGCAGGACTTGATCCCAGGACCCTGGGATGATGACCTGAACAGAAGACAGATGCTTAATCAACAGATCCACCCAGGTGCCCCCATGTTAACTATTTTTAAGTGTAGTATAGTGTTAACTATATGCACATTGTGCAATATTTCTAAAACCTTTTCATCTTGAGGAACTGAAACCCTGTATCCACTGAGCAACTCCCTGCCCCTTCCCCTCTCCTGGCAAACACCTGCTACTTCCTGTTTCTGAGAGTTTGACTCTTTTAGATAGCTCCTATCAGTGGAATCAGCAATATTGCCTTTTTGTGACTGGCTGATTTAACATATAAATGTCCTTAAGTTTCATCCATGTTGTAGCATGTTGACTTGTCTTCAAGGTCAACGATTTTTCTCCTTGATCAAGTCTGTTGTTAACCCCTTTCAGTGAACTTTTCAGTTGAGTTACTGAATTCTTCAGCTCTAGAACTTCTGTTTTGTTCTTTTTTTTTTTTTTTATACTTTCTATCTCTTTGGAGATATTCTCATTTTGCACACGCACTGTTTCACTGATTTCATTTAGTTTTCTACCTAGATTGTAGTACTTGAGTTTCTTTAAAATGGGTGCTTTGAATTCTTTGTCAGGTAATTCATAGATCTCAAGCTTCTTTAGGAGATTTAGTTTGTTCCTTTAGACCATGTTTCCTTGCTTCTTTGCAAGCCTTCTTTTTGTTATTGTTTTACATTTGAAAGACCAAACCAAACCAGACAGTAGTCCTTTTAGACTGCCCTCATTCAGGGCTGAAAAACCTTCACCTATCAGTCTGGCTATTCTTGGAACCCCCAGGGGTTGGGTGCCTGTCTTCAGCTCAGGTTGTCTGAGATCGAGTCCTGCATCAAGTTCCCTGCATAGAACCTGCTTCTCCCTCTGCCTATGTCTCTGCATCTCTCTGTGTCTCTCATGAATAAATAAATACAATCTTTAAAACAGACAAAAAAAAAAAAAAGAGAGAGATTCTTGGAGCCTCTCAAACTTGATGGATGTGTGTCCTCACTGGACTTGTTTTGTGGTTTTCCAGGAGCGATTAGTTTCTTCTTAAGGAGTTTGTGGCATCTTGCTCTCTCTGGTGTCCCTCTGTGGTACTGCAGGTTCTGTGGTGCTGCAACAAGCTATTCAGCTCTTTTGTTCTCTGTGACCTTTAGACAGTTGATTTCATCAGTTGTCTGGGTCAGGAAAGACAGAAACCAGTCCTCAGGGCAGCCATCCCGGCTCCCCCACCACCAAAAGCTGAAATGCCAAGCCCGCCATCCACTCTTGCCTTTCCTTTGCAAGGGAGAAGCTGAGTCTGGCTTTTCCTCTTGGTCTCAGGCTGAGCCAGCTCAGGGGAGGGGCTTATGTAGTTGACCTGAAGCAGCTTTTCTTGCCCATTTCAATGGGCAAGACCAGTCGGTCTTGACTTTTGAGTTTGCTTGCATACTGCAACTTCCTAACTGGTTTCTGCAATTCTCATAAAGGCTTCTTGGGCTATATTTTGTTGAGTTGATGTTTCTGTGGAGAATGAGGTCAGGGGCTTCCTATTTTGGCATCTTACTGATGTCACCTCTCCATATCTGCTTTTGTATTTAACATCAAATTGGCTCTAAGTAGTGAGGTATACTATCCCCTCTCTGAAACACTGGGGGCCAGATGTTTTTCATGATATTAGATTCGAGAAAAGTTCATGATTTTAGATTCGAGAAAAGTAATGCAGTGCCTTGTAATTTCCCCAGAGAGGGTGGGGCAGACTCTGAAATCAACACAATTACATGCCTAACAATGACAAATTTGCATATTCAACCAAATAGAAGATAAAGACTATAAATATTCCTTTACTGTTAGGTCAGGTCAGATTTGCCATTCCATGAATTATGATAATCATTTGGCTTTCAAATCATTTCAAGAGTGGAAAGTGAGGATAACAATTGTAAACCAGTGGTACTTTGTTGTTATTGGCAAATAAAAAATTGAATGATCTTAGTATACAAATGATCTGTGTACTCAGCGATGATAATGATAGAGTGTGTATGCTGTTTTTTTTAATTTATTGCCTCTAAACTCTAGATCAATCCTTTTTGTCTGATCTGTGAAAATGTACAGGGGCCCTTTAAATCTTTTTCCTTTGGGCCCTGGCACTGAATCTCTGCCTACTGGTTCCTGTGGTGCCTGGCAGCCAACAGCCTCCCCTTGGTACCATCATGGAAGGTTTTACAGCAGAATGGGTCTGGTGAGCCGTCCCCTCATGAACAGCTTTACCTGGCATTTTAAAGGACATATTTTCAGCAAGTTCTACAAGTGCAGTTCTACAGTTACTCCTTTGCCATAAAATGTGCTGTAGCTGCAGGTTTTGTCATTTCTTCAGAACAAGAAACACACCTTACAGCCCTTAGTGGCCAACAGAGGCAGAGAGGTATTCTCAGAATAATAGTTTGATAGAAAACTGGATTGGGCAATTGGAACATTGGTTGTCTAAAATGGGAGGTGATATTAGCATGAAGGGCTGGCTTATATATTCTCACGGGTGTGTGCTCACACTCAACATGACAGGGGCCTTTCCAAAGGTAGAAAAATTGGGGGATAAATGAAGAGAAGTAGGAATAGTAATTGAGAGTAAAGAAATGAATAAATAAATGGATTATGTAATGAGAGAAATATTATTTTGATATATATGATGCAATATTACACTGATACCTCTAAAAAGATTCAGAGCAAGAGATAATATTGTCTCTTAATTCAATTACACCAGATGCCCAAAAGGGGCAAGCCATGTATTACTGAGACCACTTCTGCTTTTGGAGGTTCAAATAGAAAAAGTTAGTGGAAACAAGGAATTGTTCATGGCACATAGTGAAATCAAAAGAACTAATATTGTAGCTGCCCAAAGCACATTCATTTTCTTTTTTTTTTTTTTTAATTTTTATTTATTTATGATAGTCACACAGAGAGAGAGAGAGAGAGAGGCAGAGACACAGGCAGAGGGAGAAGCAGGCTCCATGCACCGGGAGCCCGACGTGGGATTCGATCCCGGGTCTCCAGGATCGCGCCCTGGGCCAAAGGCAGGCGCCAAACCGCTGCGCCACCCAGGGATCCTTTTTTTTTTTTTTTTTTTTTTTTTTTTTAATTTTTATTTACATTCATTTTCTGAAGTGTGGTTTGGCTACAGCAAAATGGCATTTCTATTTTGAGAAATTAGTGTTGTTAATTTAAATTAATTTCATTTGTATATAATTTAAAGTTTTGTTTTTCACTATACTATTTTGTGAATTATAAAATATAGATTTATTCTCTTACTTATTCAGGTAATATTAAAATAAAAATAATTCATCAATGTTGGTTATCTGCTAGCATGCTTTTTCCTTTTAGGAGAGGTTCATACCTGCTATAGGTTGTATTGTATATCCCCACCAAATTTCATAGGTCAAAGTCCTAACCCTCTGTACCTTAGAATGTGATCTTATTTGGATTGTTGCACATGTATTTAGTTAAAATAAGGTCATAGAGTAGGATGGGTTTCTAATCCAATATAACTGATGCTGTTATAAAAGGTGGGAAATTTGGATACAGAAAGAAATCCACATGAACCTGAAGGTGGTCATCTACAAGTCAAGGAGAGCTGCGTCGCATCGATGTTCTTTTCATGGTGTCAGAGAACAAATCCTGCCCAGGGTCAGACTTCTAGAACTGGAAGACAATAACGCTCTCTTTTTTAATTCCATCCACTTTGTAGTACTTTGTTATGGCAACACTAGCAAACTAATACAACTGTCTGACTGAAGTTGTGAAAGTATATAGCTTTATTTTCCTCTATACATTTTTCCAATGTTCTTGAAACTTTCTAGCACGATTAATTGCTTAGTAGAAAAGAATTTTTCATATGTATCTATTTTTAAACCTGTTTGCAAATTGTCCTGTGAATTTACTTATAATGTTATTTAATTCAATTAAAATAGAGGTTGGAAAGATCTGATTTTAAATCATTTCAATGATGTCACTTCCTTATCTGCCCACTTTTCTCTCTTTTACACATTCATGTAATTTTAGAGAATCAAAAACCTTAAAACCAATTGACCATCATAGAGAAAACTGTCAAGGCATGAATGTACAAATGAATGATGTATGTGTGAATATGATATGTAACTTGATTGTAGTGACACTTGTATCAAAATTGCAAAGTAAAATCCATTACATTCCTTGTAATCATAATTGGTGTAAGACTCATGAAGTGTGACTTTCTCATTTTTGGCCTCTTCTTTGTTTCATCCTTTCTCCCTATGTAGGCATTGCTGCTGCTGCTGCTGCTTCTTTCTTCTTCTTCTTCTTCTTCTTCTTCTTCTTCTTCTTCTTCTTCTTCTTCTTCTTCTTCTTCTTCTTCTTCTTCTTCTTCTTTTTGGATTTCTCTTATGTACATACACTTCTTGTCTTAATTAATATAAATATTTTCTTGGAAGATGGTATATTTCAATAAATTTCTTGCCTATCATTTGTGTTCTTAGAACTAAAGAAAAATGGAAGAAAGTCAAGACATCAATAATGCCACCAGAAAGTAAATAATTAGCCTCCAGATTCAATCATTTCCTATAAATCGCCTTTGTTTGTTTCTATGACTAATGAATGCAGTATGGAAATTATTCACACTCCAGCAGCAACCTCATGAAAACCCATTTGCAGAAGGCCTTGAATAAGAATATAATTCGGCATTCGTTCATTTTAAATGCAAATAGTGGAATCTGAGTAGGACAGGAGTGTCAGAGTGAAAGGGCGTGTTTTCAGGCATTGCAGAAAGCTGTCATGGTGACTAGGAGACATAGCAACTTACTTATTTATAAAAATAAACCTGAAAAGAGAGTGAGTCAGGCACAGGTTTGCGACTTTACTCCTGTCAACGTTAGATGAAGAATGTATCCTGAAAAATCTTAGTTATCAAGATCCTGAAAAAAGCTTTAGACAAAGAGTAATAACAGAAAACTATACCTTTACTTAGGTGGATATATGCAATCTACTAATCTGCAGGTTATTTGAGATTCCTATACCTACACTTTTTGGACTATTTTCTAAATTAGAGGCAAGGAATAATTTTGTGTGTGCGAAATTGAAGAAATAAATATCTAGTGAGTTCTGATTTTTATTAAATTATGTGTCTTGAGTTTTATAATGATAATTTTGCATTCATCTTTCCCCACAGGTGTATTTTTCTCCAGCACTTCTCTTGATTATCATAAACTGAGTAAGTAGCAAAGACTGGGGAATATGTTGAAGCTCAAAAAAGAAAACTAATTGGAAATCAATCTTAAATAATACGGCAACATTGAAAATTTGGGATATGTCCTCTCTCTTGGCTTGAGTGCATTAGGGTAAAGTGTCACTGAGATTAGATTGGGAAGTATGGAGTTGAACCTCTGCTCTGGGTGAAGAAGTCCCTGTAGCCCTAGCTGTGATTTCTGTAGGGGCTAGACCCCCATGCCCTGGCATTCAGCAATTAAGCTTAATTGGCCAGCCAGCCTTCCTTGGGGGATTATGGAGGCACCTAATTAGCAGCAAGCAGTTGCTTTTCCACCAGGGTGGCCTCCAACTGCCTCCCATATTTAGACTTTGAACTCGATGAAAGTTTAGTGGTGATTTTTTCCCCGTAATGGTATGAATTATGATGTGAAATGATCAGGTAGGAAGGTGATCTCATTCTAAAATACATATGTGGGTCGCTCTGGGAATTTCCTCTGAAGATAAGGTGGTGAGATCCAGGGAAGAGTTTAGCCTATGAGAAGTGTCAGTTATTTCCCCAACCAGTAATCCATATTTCTGGGGTGTAGACCAAGGAAATAGGCAAAAGAGTGGCTAGTTGATATTTTTAAAGAACCAGTTTGGGGATCCCTGGGTGGCTCAGTAGTTTGGTGCCTGCCTTAGGCCCAGGGTGTGGTCCTAGAGTCCTGGGATCGAGTCCTGCTTGGAGCCTGCTTCTCCCGCTGCCTGTGTCTCTGCCTCTCTCTGTGTCTCTCATGAATAAATGAATAAAATCTTAAAAAAAAAAAAAAAAAAAGAACTGGTTACAAGAACTTCAAACTTCGACATAATTTTTAAATTCAGGGGCATACAGAACATGAAAAGTTTACAAAATCAAGATGTTTATCATCATGTCTACTATATTTATAACCACTATTAGAGTTATAAGTTATCAATAGTTTACAGAAAGCAAACAGACACTGTCAGCTTCAGTTCATTGTATTTTCTGGTTCTAGATTAGATATTGCAATAGTCTTTAAAATGTGTGTATGGGGTATGAAGCACTGTCCCACTGCTCTGTGAAAGGAAGCATCTTGCCCTGAGGTTGTTATAACTTGTGTATAGAAAAGAGATGGAAGAAATAGACTATTTTGATAAACATTCCTACATGTACATGTATAATCCTGCAAGATTATACATAAACATTTAACATCTAGAAGCAAAAATTTTGTTCATTTCCAAGGCATTTCAATGCTACAGACATTTATCTTTCAGAAAACAAAATTTTGATTTGTTACTTTGTTGCTTAAACTTCTACCATAGCTTGCTTCTCACTCCAACGCACAGAATCTAGGATGCCTTTTGGAAAGTTTTATCTGAGCTGTCTGTCCCTGTCGTCTTTGCTGTAGTCTTCCATGAACTCTCCTTTCCCCTGAACATAAAAATGTCATTGAGTTTGTTTAATTTTGCTGCTAAATTGACTTTCTGAAGAGGCAGGTATCCTTTCTATTCATTTTTTGTATTTCTAGAAGTGAGCACATTGCATACCTCATAACAAGTATTCAATAAAGATTTCTGGAATGTGTGAATTAGCACCGCTAACTTGTGGCACATCGGCTGGCAACAAAGCCAAGCCAAGAGTAGTTCATTCCTCTTTTGTGTGGACACCTATGATCTTGGTTTATTAGGTGTTGGTTGGGGAGAGGAGTCATAGAATTTCTAGGGGTGCTGTATATCTCTACTTTCACATTCAGCTACAGAAATGAGAGGATCAATGAATGCTAATAGATATAGACAAGCATGAAGCTGGCTGGGCATTGAGGTTTCCTTAAAGTCATAGTTTTCTCTCTCTTTTTCTCCACATCCTCTTACCCTCTCTGGCAGGTTTTGAGGATTGGTTTAACTTAACTTATTCCTTAGGTTTCTTTTGAGCCTCTGGTCCAAACAGGCAAACAGACACACACTCACAGAGATAAACTCTTTTTTTAAGCTCTCTACTCCTTCTCATCTGACATATACAGGGCCTTGTATCTTCGCATTCTTACAGTAATTGTCAGTATAACTCGATCAGTGACAGTAACAGTATTTAACTCATTGAGAGAATTCCCTACTTCCCATTCACTTCTCTATCAGCCACAGTTATGAAGCAGCTCAACAGTTAATTATTTGCTATATTAATTAATGATTAAAGGGATTATGTAGATGACTGGACAAATGGATGGATGGATGGACAGATGGATGGATATGGATAGATGGATGGATGGATGGATGGATGACAGAAAGAGAGATTGGAGCAGTAACTGCTTCTTTCTATTATCTTGTCAACTTGAGTTATTATGTTCCAATAATAGGTTAGGGAGATGAAAGTAAAAATTTGCAGGAATAAATTAATAGCAAAATAATGAACAAAACAAAATACATTAAAAATGTATTACAAGGAGTCTGATGCACAGTCTTAGACATTTATATTATGCAATAGTACACCAAGTTACTTAAGACATTTCCCTATTGTGTGGAGATTTTTGTTAGATTGGCATAGAGAGAACATAAATTTTAAAAATTAGACCACCACCCCACCAAAAAAGAAAACAAGTGATTTTAACCCATTGTTTTGATTATCTTTTTCCTTGAAATTTTTTACTGTAGTTGATTTAGTGCATGCATAAATTATATCTTTGTGCTTGATGAATAGCAGATTGATAAGGAGCTATACCATTCATAGTGGGAACTGTGTTTAATTATTTTAAAAATTTGTGTGACACCAGAATTTAGTATTCCTCCCAATACACACAAGTTGGTTTAAACAGAAATGGAAAAGGTTGCTGTCTACTGCATAGGGCTTTCAGAACTAAAGCAACACAGTAAGTGAAACTGACTTTCAAGTGGGCAACTGTGCTCAGCTGCCATATTGCATAAGCGCAATATGGAGCCACAAGGTGTGACACAACTAAATCTATATATGGTTCATTTAGGATTTGAAATGATGACTTCTTTTTAGAAGACAGCAAACAGCAGATCTGGGAGCAGTGAAGTTTTAGTTGAGTCATCTCACTTGTGACACTTATTTTAAATGCAATCTGTTAACTCAAAGTATTACCAGCTTTAAAAAATACAGGCCTCTTTTTTTTTTTCCAGGCATTTCTTTTATCCATTTGTAGGCAGCTTATTGAAGAGGTTCCAAAGAGAAAAATCCCATCTCATATTAAGTTATGCACTTTGACATATTTTGTTTCTCTAGCAAAGGATGACTGTTACCTTTCCTTTTCATTTTTCCCTCCTTCTCTCAGGGAATGGCTTCCTGCAGTTCAAATGTAGCTCTATAGTCACGGTCAATGGAACCAAGATGTCTAGGCATTTTCCCTGTATTCCTTATAATAAGACTGATTATTTTCTAGTGTTTGGGTGGTTGTTGGGAGACAGTTTCCCATGAACATCTCACATTTCTGCCCATGTTGAAAGGAGACTGTTCTGAGAAAAGATGATAGCAACTGTACTCTCCATTTCGAAGGTACAAAAACAAACAAACAAACAAACAAACAAACAAACAAAAACACCTCATAGATATAAAAATCTAATAGAAACAGAAAGAAGAGAAGGGACATCTTTGCATAGATGAGGGCAATAGTAAGCAATAAAGGAGAATAAGAATTACATCAAATTGGGTACTTATGACTTCAACTTCATTAGCTGTGGAAGCCCATTAGAGACAGCCAGGCTGGAGTCCCATTTGAGAGGCCTAGTGGAGCAACCACCCCTCAGCTAGGACTTCCAACTGATCATCCTCATTAGGGTCATATTTATAGGGCAAATAACAGGTCTCTGAAGTTAAACCTACATGCAGTTTGGAACGAGCTGCATTCCACTGCTCTCATGTTTTTGCATCTTCAAGGAGCCTAGGTTAGGTGTGCTTGCCTCCCCTCCCAGAATCCAGTGAGAGAAGGGCAGCCTAGCTTGGAGCCAAGGGGATGTAAGGCAAAATTTTTAGCTCTTAGTGTCCACACCAGAATGGCCAGTTTTGGCCTAGAGGACAACTAATGTAAACTCATCAGGTTCTCAAGGTCACTCACGTAGCACGAGTTTCACAAACAACATTCTTTAACCTGGCTGCATCTGTGTAGGTTGGGATGGTCAGGTATGCAGAAACCTCCATACACACAATACAGAGACATTGACTGCTTTTGTTGTAGTCTCATTTTTCAAGGATGTTTTTGTAGTAAACAACCTTGGGAAATATTGTCTCTCTTCAGACCAAAGGATAGGCATGTTTACTGCTCATTATAAAAGATTCAGATCCCTAAACTCAGGCTTTCTGTCTTGTAACAAACCATTGAGCATGCAGGTGTCACCTGTTCCTTTGCATATTGCCCCGTGGAGGTAGGATTCAAGGATTCTTACAGTCTGGCTACTACTTGTGCTATGAGTAATAACATTTTTTGGTCTCAGATTCAGGAGTCTTGTGTCTTCTGCTATCACCTGTAGAATTTTATCAGGCTAACTTGTTAGCTTAAAAATGAGATAACATCTCATACCCTTCACAGTAAGTGAGAATAGCAAGGTAAGATATATTATTTTAAGCATTGTGATATAGAATTAATTATAGCTTAGGTTTTAACAAATACTTGTAACATATGTTATCTAACCCTTCACTGATAGCTGAGTTGTGTGATAAGTTTAGAGTAGTAGTACTAAGAAGACATGTTTCATTATGATACAGTATGTGCATTTATTCAGTGTTACAGTGAGGGTAAAATTACATTTGCATAATGTATTGTGTTGCTCTTGACAGCAAGTACACTGCATGTTTTGTCGAAAAGTTGCAACTTTTATTTTTGGGAGAAAAATAATCTTAAAAGTTTAGATTTAAAAATTTCCAGATACTTTCTACCATAATGTTCTGCAATTACTTTGTTATATTTCATGTCCCCACGAAATTGTGTTTTTCTCAAGGAGTGTTTCTGAAATATTCAGGATTAATAAAAATGTTTATGTTTGTTCACATTCAAATATGGTTGTATTTTAAAACTTGTAAATATTTAATTACTATTAAATACTATTTTAAATTCATGGAACATTATAATAGTTTATAAGTTTGGTAGCATTCTCAAAAATTTTAAAAAGCCTAATTTAAACAACAGTTTTAAATAACTCAAATATAGCTTCATAATACATACATTTCATAAAATAGAAATTTTCATTAAGCACTTACACAAAGATTTAAATACCTTTTTTATTTCATACTGCAGATTTCATAAAAGTAATTCAGCATAATAACTATGTTATTATATTTAGGATTTAGAATTATCTGAAAATGCAAATTCAGTGAGATAATAGCGTTCTTTTTCATTATGCAAATTTAGCAGGTTTTTAAAATAGTCAGTGTCTGATAATTATAATGTTAATAGTGATAAATATGTTTGAGATTAGGGTTTTATATATATTTCATAGTTTTTTTTCTCTCCTTTAACACATTACCTTTCATAAATTAACTTGGGTGCTTTATCAGGAACTGGCAACTTCGGTTGTGCAGAAATGGAAGCTTAGTCTTGAGAATCAATATGCTGTATTGTGTACCGTGCTTCCTTCTCTCTTGATTCCTCTGTAGTTCTTGTTTCTTCCCTACTTCTATTACCATATTTACTTTGCTTTTTTCTTTTTCTTCCTTTTTTTTTTTTTTTTTTTAACTTAGTGATTTGGTCCTTGAGAACCATGAACAAAAATTAGTGAATGGTGTGGGAAAGGGAAAATTCATAGTGTTCTCCCTCCTCTGTCTTGGGTGGTGTCGCCAACAGAAACTGTCTTCTCCATGCTCTAAACATAGGCCTGCTTCTGTGCTTCCAACTTATGCTAGTCAACCCATGGTGTTCTGGCCACAACAGAGAGTTCTGGCTTTTGAGGTTCATTAAGACTCCCTCCTCCTGGTGTGCCTCTAGCCCAAAAAAGCAAAAGTGGCTTCTTGCTGATGTTAATCTTTGCATTTCATCACCATCCTTTTCTTAGCTTTTCAGCTTACCTATCACTTTTATAACTAATTCCATGTATTAAATGTCCTCTCTTTAACATACCCAGAATGTTTTTGTTTTCCCTACTGGTCCCTGACAACCCTTTGAAGTGATAAACATCTTTATTGTTCATACTAGTCAGAGTTTCTTCATTTTCTTTTACTCCTTTCTTCTAGTTCTTCTCTCTTCTCTTTTAACTTTTTACTCCTCAACTGACATGGACTTATTTGTAGATAGAACGGGCTATGGTTACGACTACTTAACATAGCAATATGGAAAACAATGTTGACTGGATTTCTTATTACACATCTTATGTATCACAATATAAAAGGAATAAATAAGTAAAAGAAATTATTTTTTTAAAAGATTTTATTCATGTATTTGAGACTGAGAGCATGTGCAAGAGCCCATGGGGAAGGACAGAGGGAGAAAATCCCAGGTTCTATGCTGAGCATGGAGCCCAAGGTGGGGCTTGATCTCACAACCTTGAGATCAAGACCTGAGTCGAAATCCAGAGTCAGATGCTTACCGACTGAGCCACGCAGGTGCCCCAATAAATTCTTTTTAAAATAGCTCATGAAAACTGTGTAACAACTTTGTGTGTATGTGTCTTTATGCACATATGCGATTAAAAGAGATGAGAGAACAAGGTTTTGAAATCGAACTCAAGTCCCAGTTATATATCTTGCTTTAGAATTTTGAATCAATTTCCTCTCTTTACATCTGCTTCTTCATTTGTACAGTTAAAAAATTACCCCAAACCTGGAAAAAAAGGCAAGGAGAGGCTGCAAGTCTTTTCGGTGTTATGCTAGGACCTTGTGCAACAGGCTTATCTAAGGATTATTTTATTGTCTAAGGCAGTAGTTTGGCAAATGATGGCCACAGTAATATCTGGCTCAAGTCCTGTGTTTGTTCAGTCCTTGAGCTAAGTATGGATTTTACATTTTTAAATAGTTATTAAAAATGAAACAAAGATTAGAATGTGACAGAGACTTTATGTGGCCCATAAATACTAAAATATTTACTATCTGGCACTTTATAGAAAATATTTGCCAACTCCTGCTCTAGGGGAATGAACCATTGTTTGATTTACTATTTACTATTGATTAGGATTCAGACTCCATGAAGGTAGATGATAACTTATAAATTGATAAGTGTAAATGACTTTTGTCCATTGGAGAAGCAATATTTTATATCTGGTAGAAAAGATATCCTAAGATTATGTCTGTATTACTCTCTAGGACATTAACCAGTTTCAAATGCAATTTTGTAATTGTATTTCAGCATCTTCAATTGGCTATAAGTAGTTCAACCTCATTTTGTTTTGAAGCAGCCTTACTATCCTACTGGTTCCCTTACTATTAAATAAAATAATTTTGTCAACATATATTTATTTTATATTTGCATTTGAATCATATTTTTAACTCCTAGAAATTTAAGTTTTGACAATAAATGGGCCACTTCTCTCTTTCTTATTTAATTATCAGCTGTTTAAGGACTTTAATACAATGTGGACAACTTAGGTGGACAATTTAGTTGGGCAACAGTGCGGATTTTCCTATATTGCTCAACTTAAAAGTCAGTATCATGAACTGAGCCAAAGGCAGATGCTCAACCACTGAGCCACCGAGGTGACCCTCTAGATATTCTCTTAACAGAACTCCGGGTAAGGGGCCTTTAGAGTTATTCCACTTTCTTCATTTTTTTTTTTTAATATACTGTTTGGGTTCTACAATATTGAATCCTCATAGGGTGCTCATATCTTCCTACCAGTACAATTTTACAATTATCAAAAGACAGGGAAATTTTTCTTCTTTTTTTTTCTTTATGTAAGTTTTACTTGTTATTGTTAATACATGACTTAATTAAACAGTACACAAAGTTAGTGCAGGAAGAGAAAGCTGATTCAATGAAGACCAAACTGAATGCTTTGAAAAGACTTGACAAAGGTGAATTGCTAAATAATTGCCATCCAATCAAGTGTAAGTGAAGCAGCAGCCAAAGTTTGGTGTGTTTGGCTATGACCAGGCCTCTGTTTGGAAGTGCTTAGTTTTGAAAATATCTATACTGCATGTAAAGTCCGTCTGTTACATCTTTGTGCCTTGTGGCACGGTAACAACTAGAAAGCTTACTACCTTTTGTATGATATGATAACAGGGCAGTTACATTTTCTTCGTAAGTGTGGAATGGGGCTAACTGAGGTTAAAAGCCCAGATACAGAGAGCCTCTTTTCTTTTATAACTCAGAGTGTACTTGGTGAGACATTTGGAAGGTATGTGGAAGCAGGTGCACCTTTTGTTCTGAATAGCTGAACTCTTCTCCTTACCTGAGTTAAGAACATGTAAAGAACTGTAAATAGTCTGACTGCTGACCCCACAATTAGACTGGGCTCCCATATTTTGAAAATAAAAATCTGAAAAAAAACCTATGCTCAGATTATTTTTTTAAATTCTCATTTTAAGGAAACTGGAACTATAAATTGAAGAATTTTGATTGTGGATATGGAGTCAAAAGACAATGGAAAGAAAGATGAAATTGAAATACAAGATTCATACCCAGAGAAAAATTATTTTAGGTAATACTTATTTTCTTATATATTGACTTATTTTTATGATTCTTCACTTTAACTGGTCCTGATATGTTGAACAAGATGATTTACGATTAAATAAGGAGTATACTACTTAAAACCCATAAAGATATTAGAGTAGCTATTTTGCTGATTCCTGAGAGTAAAAAAAAATCTTAGCTTTTATGACAGTTAATAGCTTCTGCCTTAGTGAGAAATTTACATTATTATCAACTTTCATGGAACATTTAACAGAAGATCAACATGTTGTCATATACAAATATGGCAAACCTAAAAACCACTGTGGTACCCTTTTAGGTGTCAGAGTCTTGTCCACCAAATTAATGCATTTTTTTTTAAATAGCAGAGATACTTCTATATGTAATGTTTATATCCTCTGTTTTTCACTTAAGCACTTCCCCTGTGATCATGATGCCTCTAATATTTTTATTTATTTGTTTGTTTATTTATTTTAGGCTTCATGCCCAGTGTGGGACTTGAATCAGGACCCTGAGATTAAGAATTGCATGTTATACTGACTGAGCCAGGCTGGTCCCCAGATTAATGCACTTTTAAATATGAACATGATATCAGTTATAATACCTGATTCATAACCTAATAAAGGTACAGAATGGGCTTGTCTGGGAAGCTTTGATCCAGGCTGGAGGGGTGAGTATCAGTGATCAAAGAAGCATCCTGGAAAGAGTTCTAAAAACCAGGGGAATTTAAGTAGGTTCTTTAGGTGGTGATATTTTAGGCAGAAGGAGCAATAAATGTACATATTTGACCATGGAGTAGTCAAGTATAATATTTTAATATTATTAGACCAGATGGTATAGAGAGAAAGGGTAGAGAGTAGATGAAAGGTGTGGCTCAAAAAAATAAAAAAAGCAGAAACTATGCTTTGAAGGGTTTTATATACTAGACTAAAAAGTTTAGAAATTGTCTTGAGCATGATAAGTGCCCATTAAGTGTTTAGAAAAGAGGGCAACTTTATATGATTTTCAGTTTAGAAAGCTTTATCTGTCTGGCAAAATATAAAAGTGAATCGCAGTATGGTAAGACTGGCATGGAGGGTGCCAATTAGGTGACTGTTGGAAAAGTAGAAGAAATGATGAGGCTGTGAACTATGCCAGTGGCATAACTCTGGCAGTGTTGTTGGAAATAAGTTGAATCAGTAACAGTTAATAATTATATTTACTTATTTATTTTCTAAAGTTTATTTATTTTTATTTATTCAAGTCATCTCTGTACCCAACATGGGACTCGAACCCACAACCCTGAGATCAACAGTTGCACTTTCCTCTGACTGAGCCAGCCAGGTGCCCCAGATATGAGATTGAAGGAGAATTGTTGAAAAGATTCCTTGATTTTAGACCGAGCACCTAGGTGATAGGTAACTGACAATGGAAGGAAGACCACAGAAAATCAGAGGTGCTCTTGCCAGAAGGTAAGATTGCCAGCTCGTTTTTGAGGGCATAAAACCTGAGATGTTTGTGTAACAGTGAGGTGGAGAGGTCCATCTAGATTAGATAAATTTTAGGCCACCTCACTAGCATGGCTCTGGGAGGAACCCTAACAATGTGCTCACATGGTCTTATGCTTTTGTAAAATCTGCAAAAATAAGGTATTTTAACCACAATTTTCTAAGACTAACATCCCTTCCCACTCTGATGCCCCTGCCTCCCACCACGCGTTCTCCTTCTCAACAATGGGTGGGTGAGTTTTGAGGATCTGAGAGGGGATGATGATACAATAGTTTAGGTTGAAGATAAAGTACTTAGGACATTTATAATCACGTCCCCATACAGTTGAGTTATTGCTAGCCATTCTGATTCAGGAAAGGCTTTTAGGAACAAGTCTATGCCCGCTGTGCTGACTCACCTGACACAATGTGAAGAGACAGGGTCAAGGGTCTCAAGGTGCCTGCTGTAGAAAAATGCGGATCATGGAGGAGAAACGAAGTCTGAATGTATGGAACTGCAAGTTGTTCTGTGGGAAATTCTTCTAATCATCCAGATGTATAGAACTTTCAGTGGAGAATTTGGTTCTTGCTAATGCTTGGTCAGACAAATTCTTTTCTTTCATGATATATTTCATTTGATAATGAAGTATAGAATTATAAATGTCTCATTTTTTTGGAAGGGGTTTGCAGGAGATAAACTTTGTCTGAGGGATGCCTGGCTGGCTCAGTCAGTTAAGCAGCTGACTCTCGGTTCTGGCTCAGGTCCTGGGATCCAGGCCTGAGCACAGCTCGGTGCTCAGCATGGAGTCTGCTTGTCCCTCTCCCTCCCCCTCTGTTCCTCCTCTGCTCCTTCTTGCACTCTCCCTCTCTCTCAAATAAATAAATCTTTAATAATGAAACAAAACTTTTTCTGAATTCCTTGGTCAGACACAAATCTATAGCAATAGCACATAGTGAGTTTATCTGTGTGAGAAGTCTCGAGTATTTTGCATTCCATACATCAGCAATAAAGAATCACATCTGATGAACCAGGCTAGCTGAAAGTCTGATTTATCTTTCCTTTCTTTCTATGTTGTTACAAAATAATGGAAATGGAGTAAATTATAGAGTCATGCCAGACAGTTAATTGATGAAAATGTGTTAGTTTTTTGGTTTCTATAATCCTGTGGTATTTTTCAGCTTTTCGAAGATATGATTTTTTTTTTAAGTACGTATTTGCTTTTTTAAACCTAATTCTGTATTCAGAATTCTGTGTTCCTTTTCTTACAGAGGGCCCTCCATATTGCATAAGCTTTAAACCCCACAGGTCTTGAATCACTCCAGGAGTCAAAATACTCATAGTGGTGGGGACTGGGAAGTGTGGATACCCCCTGAAGAGTGTACTGAGAGGACAGGAGAATGAGAACAAGAACAGAAACCTAAGTTTGGGAAACGAAGAAACAATCAGAGAAGGAGGAGCCCAAGACGCCAATTGGAAATGAAGCAGCTAGAGAATGAAACAGTTGTGAAAAAGGGTATCACAGAGACCCCATATCGAGTTTTAAGAAGGAAGCGGTTAACGTGTTCAATACCTCAGAATGACCTTCTGAGAGCACTGAAAAGTGGTCACTAGATTTAACCTCAAAACAGCTGCGGCAGTTTCAGGGAAAAGTGAGAGCCAAAGAGAGAAGCCCTACAAGTACTAAGTTAAATAATGAGCTTAGGATGGGTGAAGACAAAGTGTGGGCAAAATCTTCCTGCTGCTTGGTTGTGAAGAGGATACATTATAGGAGAAATAGAGCCAGGACTAAGTGTGGAGATAGCTTTCTATGTTCAAGAGTGGAAGACCTGAGCATTTGTAACTGCTCATGGAAGCTGGGAGGAACAGGTTTTAGCTATTTGAGGAGGAGCATATGCTTCTTTTATATTCCTCAAAGCCACAGGACATACATCGGCCGCCCTACAGCTTTATGGTTACATCGCAGAGCTTCAACGTGAACCTAAGTCATGCTCTTGCTTCCATTGTTCTGATTTTTTAACAAGATCTTTCTATTTGTTTTAGCATTATTCTCCCCTTCTTCCAAGGCCCAAAGAACCACTACCAGGTGTTCTTTTGCACCGTTTCTTTCCCTGTCAGACTGTGCCCTCTACCTATGGTTTTCAGATGCTGTTGAATGCTTTGTTCATGTTTTCTCCTGTTTTTTCTCTGGTAGTTGGCCACTGCATTTCTCACACCTTCATTCTCAATTTCTAAGTCTTGCCCGACCCTGTTTTCACTCGTCTTGTCTTTATATATCTTATATGTAATGATAGGAATTATCAACATTTATATATGCATATATTATCCTGCAATTATCATTTATGCTATAGTTATTTGAATTGTATATTTTACATAAGGTAAAAGTTACTTTTTTCTGTGGAAATACTTTGTGAGCTGCTGTGCAAATCTGCCGTCTTTCCAGTTTATGGCACGTTTTTTGAAGACTTAAAATTTTTTTGTGTTTTCTACACTTTAGAATTATTAATTCAGTGAGAAATTCTTAAGATCCAACTGATCAGATGATAGTTATTAAACACTTATGAATATACAATTATTATTTTTCAACATTGCCTTAAGAAATATTCATCCATGTTTCAGGGCTAATGATTTCATTTTAATTGATTACAGAATGAGAAAGTAAATGTATTTTGCTTACATTTAGCTTTTATTCAAAGTTAATGATTTTGAAAATAAATTTAAATTGATTAACACTTGCTTTCATTTTCTTTTTTAGAGTCTGTACTTCTATTTGGAGTGGAGGTTTTATGAAACACAATTTATATAAACTTAAAAATAACCATTTGAGATAAGCAGTGAATGCTTTCAAAAGACAGGAACTGAAAACGGAAATAGGATTCCTTTAGTGGATACATGTATGTTCATATTTTCATATAACCTTAAATTTCTCAATGAAGTCCTAAGTTTACTTAAAATCACTATCTAATGATACTTTTTACTCTCCATTGGCTTTTACCACTTAGTATGTAAACAACATTTGGAAAAATGGCTTTTTATCTGTCTTAAAACACAGGGTTCATGGTTTGAAGTTTCCAATCAATCTTTAACCTTCTAGTGTTAGGGTTTTATTTACTCATTTTCAAAGACTGCTTCTAGCAAAAAGAAAATCCTATAAAAGACTCTATAGAATTGTTGGACACTAAATAATACTTTAAAAGCAAATTTGTAATCAATCAATCAATCAATCATAAATTACACATTTAAATCTACCTTGAAGTCCTCCTGTTTCTTAATAATGGATTTTTGTATTCCCATGAAAGATTTATGTTCAGATATGAAACAAATGCTGCTTTGAATGATTAAATTTAACGTCTGCTTTTCTTACTAAATAATAAGAATTCCTCCTGTTTTTTCTCTTTGTAAGAAGTAAGGAAAACCAGTCTTATGATTTTGAATTCCTGATTATGTCTTCATGGTAAACATGACATATTTGGAAAGTAGAACAAAAATAATAATTCAAAGGCATCATATCCAGCAATGTTTACTTTTTAAAGGCCTAAAAGGATACGTTAAAAATAAGACATTTTAATGAAAAATCTATATGAAATAAATGAAAGAGTATTTAATATATCTACATTTGAAAAATATAACTTTTAAAATCAGTTTTTAAACAGAGCCAGATATTTATTATATTTTGTATCTGAGCCATCATTACTTGCAAAATTAATAATCTAAATATTATAATTTATTTTCCAAAATGCACAAAAAGTTAAAAGTATTAGAACAAAAAATACATCAGATTTGTAAGGAAGTAACTGCTTCAAAATTCTTATTTGTAAAAATATGTCAATAATGTTTTATGTGAGATATCCAAGAATAGTTGGTTACATAATCATCACTCAAAAAAGAATATGAATTGAACAAGACAGTTTTCTCAGAAATATTCATAGCTGATTTTAATCTAGGTATAACACATAACTCAAGGCATAAAAATTTAACGGCTAAACCATAACCTGGCTAAACTTTGTTGGACTTTTCTTCCTCTACCAGACATCCAATCTGTTTTTGCATCTTAAAATATGGAGGAAAAAAATAAAGCGGTTTCTTAAAGAAATGAAGTCATTTTAAAAATGTTATTTGCCCACTTCAGTTATACTTGGAAACACACCAGTTCATTTGCTGTTAGAGTTAATTACATATATGCATTTTATATTCAAGTACACTATGAATAGTAATTGTATATAACTCTAAGAATTATTCTGGAATGACATAGCTAAAGTAAATAGTTGTCATTTGATATTCATTCCTGATGATTTCCCATTAAAATGAAATGGCAGATCTGACAAAATAATAAGAGGAACATAGAATGAGCGACTCTTGATTCATATAATAATTGATTGCTATTGTGACAACATCCAACCTTTTCCACATAGTTATGAAAAAGGTTCACTTTAAATTAATTGGCATCACCATGAAATAAATTACATGACTGTGTGGTCGGGAAGCAAATCAGGCCCACATTAGATATAATTGGGGTGAAACTGTTATATAGGAATTGTGTGGGTGAAGGCTACAGATAGAATTTTTGCATAGGAAATAAATGTGAGAAAGGCTAGTGATACTGAGACCAAATAGTCTGTTTTTGTCTTTAAGGAGAAAAAGAATATTCTTTTTTTTTTTTTAAGAATGCATTTTTTTTTTTTAATTTGCAACAGTGATTTTTTTTGATTGCTACTGTTAGGGTATACATGATTGGGAAGATTAGCTGATCAGCATCCACTTAAACAAAAGGAAAGTCAATTCAATCTAAATTTCAAGTCCATGATTTGAACTTTTCTTGAAATTCCAGGAAAGAAATTTAGCCTGTTCTCCAAAGTTGTAAGACAGAGTGCTACTATTGTTGAAAGCCAAGATGAGGGGCACCTGGGTGGCTCAGTTAAGCATCTGCTTTTGGCTTAGGTCATGATCCCAAGGTACTGGGATGGAGTCCCACATCAGGCTCTTTGCTCAGCAAGGAGTCTTTTTCTCCCTCTGATTCTCCCTCTCTCTCTGTGCTTTCTCTCTCTCAAATAAGTAAATACATACATAAATAAATAAATAAACAAGCCAGGATGATACTAAGTTTATAAGATAGGATATCACAAAGGAAACCAAAAAATTTTCTCTTTCTTTACTGTATCAACAGAACACTCATCAGGAATACCATAGACACAAATAGTTCCTGCACCACAAAAAATTAGGGAAACTCTAGAGAAAAGTAAAGCAATGAAGATGAGTAGAGTGAATTCTATATATAGACAAACTAAAAAAAAGTTTTGGGAAGGTAAAGTTTGACCCTGGCTCATGGTTGCAATGCCCTTAAGGTCTTAGAGTTTTACAATATAGTATTAGTAAAAAAAAAAATTTGTTGATTTTATTTTGAGACTGAAATAGATATTTTCTAGGCAAATGTAAGAAGCCACATTTTCATAAATTTATAGGAATAAATAATCATTATTGATGAATTATAGCTATTTGATATTCAAATAAATTCAAAAGGGTTTTGAATAAATTAATGGATTCTAGTTCCAAATTGAACTATTAAAAAAGCTAAGATTTTTTTAAGGAATATATAATTTAATTTGTTTAGGTCTGATCTAATGAAGGTCAAATATAAATTTCTTTAGAATATATTCTGTAGGAACTATCAGAAAATGGAAAACATTATGCTTGAGAAAACTCAAAATTTGAAACCTATATCAATATCTTGTAACTTTATTACTATTCTACTGCTTAATTTAGCTTTTAATATAAGTACTCCATTTCTTAAAGCCAATGACATATTTTTAGAAAATGGTATTACACGATCGTTGATTATTTAAATATTTTACCAGGAATGTTAATGTTGTTATTCATTTTCTGCAAGTCAATCTCTTTAAAAAAAATTCCATTCATAAGATCACTCATCAGTGATAACTGATAAAATCAAATAGCATATGGAGTGAAAGAGACATAAATAGAGCCACGTATGGAAGTTATACTTTTGATATTTTCCTGAAAATCTTCACTAATAAGTATTCCAAAAACCTGATTTTTTATTCCAAAAATCTACAATTGTTCCTTTTTCTGTCCTATTAAATCAGAAAACCAACAATTATAGCTTGACATGGAGAAGGAGTCAGGGAAATAGGAGGAAATTACGGCTATTTATGGTCTCTGATTGAGATCTCTTAAGGGTCATTTGGCTTCCAATTTTTCAACAAGTTTTTTTGACACCTAGTGTATTTTTATTTATTACCAATCATTTCCTACTTCTAGGCATTCTAAGTTTGATTTCTGGCTTCCTCAGTATAGTTCGAGAAAACTTGGGAGACAGGCATCAAGCATCACATCTTACACTGTGATACGAGAAGAAAGTTGCAAACTGAGTATAAAAATCCAAATTGAATATTCAGTGAAAGGAGCAGTGCCTGGATATTTGAGGATTAGTAGGAACTGAGATTCCTAGGCCTAACCACAGTTCTAGCTGGGAAGGAGTCTATGCTGCTGCTGCAAGAACAGGAGCCAATGTGCCTCCGTGGGAGAAGCACTGTTCTTACCAGCTCCTCCACTGACCAGCTGTAGAACTGGAGGGAAAAACTGAGAGCTCGAGGTTTTTGTTTCTAAGAGGAGTGATGTAACTTTCGTTCTAAGTCTCCTTCTAACTTGTAAAGCCTTTTACATCTCTGGGGATATCCCTCCCTCTCCCACCCCGGGAATAATTTTTAAATTTCTACTGAAAAAGAGACTAACTTAAGGTTGGAACTTTTAGAATCCGTGATGAAAAGTACGTAGCTATTTCTGCCTAAGTACACCTTTAAGGTGGCACTGAATACTTCACAATCAGTTTGTATTATGGCCTCCTTTAAAGAATTTGCAAATGTACAGGGAATATTCCATTTGCATGTGCTTAAATGTTTATTTTTCATGACACAGGGGAGACAAAATTTTGTCTATCAAATGAATACTTTGTGGAAACATAGAGCAAACCAGACCATTTTTCCTCCATTTTTAAATGTTGAAATAATCTCCAAATTGAAGAGACCAATAAATAAATAAATAAATAAATAAATAAATAAATAAATCTGCAAATAAAATGGAAACATAGAAGGTCTGTTGAATCTTTTTAGCTTCTCATATTGACAATAAATTATTCAGACTTACTCATATTTATATATAGAAACAATTTTAGAAACATCTGAAAATGTATTTTGAAAATTTCTTTGAGTTCCATAGACAAGTTTCAGTACTGAATGAGTGAATAGATACTTAACTCCCCAATTTGAGTAGATAGTGTTGCAGTAATTTTTTATTTCGTGGGCCAGTTACTGCTATGCAGTTCATTATATAAGATTTATCCATCCATTTACCTATTTTATTCTGCCTTGTTCTTTATATTCTTATAAATTGAAGAAAACTGTCCTTTGCACCCTCAGGGTTCTTTCTATGCATATGCCTATATGATGCCATTGAATTGAACGAAGTGATATATTTTGACAAAGTTTGATCCATGATATGAATACATATTATATATATATAATTCATATATATATAAGTATATATAAGTATATATATATATGCAAGTATATATACTTCAATTTTCTTTTTAATTCATCTGAAGGCTATAGCAGTTTAGATAATCACCACATTATTATGTGGCAGATCCTGATTAAAAGAACATAGCTGAATACACTAAAGGGAGGGTTGTGTTTTGGTTCAGAATTTCTCTTTTTACAGAAGTAAGGTTTTGAATAATGTAAATGGCATTTAAAATCATGTATATGGTGCTAAACAGGCTCCCACTCAGCAACATAAAGATATATATTTCTTGAATTCATAATGTCATGAGAATATCCACTTATGATTTAAGAGTATATTACATCTCTATTAAGTCCCTTGTCCCAGTAGGAGATTTCTAAGTACCTGATAAAATGAATAATTCTAAACAAATGACTTAAAAACTCAAGCTTCACATATAAAAAAAAGTATCCTTCTGCTAGAGTAAAGAAAAAATGTTTTCTAAACCTTAGAAAAAAGCTTACATTGTTTTTGGATATTTAAAACATTCTAACTTTGAATATAGTGATTAAGAGTTGATCTCTTCTGTCACTTGTTTTCTCCCAAATTAGTACCTGATTATTAGTTCATCATTTACCTTCTTTACAAGAAGGGGAGCCATTTCTTATGATTTCCAACCTGTTTGCTATTTACCAGTTTCTTATAAATCTCTGACTTTAGAAATCGAGGAAAAGAATCCTTGGCCATAAGACTATAGATTAACTTCTGAGCCTCATCAAAACATTTGAGAGTTGGTTCTGCAATATTCTTTGAGATGAGGTCCCTGGTACTGAAGTCAATGTTGATCTGTGGAAATAAGTTTGCATATCATTACATTAGTTTAATCAAGGAATACTTGGCTTATACAGTTGGTATATATATATATATATATAGTTTGAATTTTTTTTTCTAAACACAAAGTTAATCCTATGCAAAACAGCAGAAAAGTCGTGCATTTTTTTTTCTGGAATGTAGAACACATGTTTGGTTTAATTATTTTTCGTTTTTTTCAAAATATATTTTATTTATTTATTCATGAGAGACACACTGAGAGAGGCAGAAACATGGGCAGAGGTAAAAGCAGGCTCCCGGTGGGGAGCCTGATATGGACTTAATCCCAGGACCCCAGGAACACGACCTGAGGCGAAGGCAGACACTCAACCACTGAGCCACCCAGTGACCTTTTCTTATTTTTAATGGAGAGGACAGTAAAAAAATGGTCTTTTGAGGAAGAAGCCAACAGCAAACTAAAGCATGCTGTATTCAAAGAGACTGACCAAAGACTAAAATCTAACTTGGGTGACTCAGTTGGTTAAGAGTCTGCCTTTGGCTCAGGTCATGATCTCAGAGCCTTGGGATGGAGCCCTGCATTGGGCTCCCTGCTCAAAGGGGAGCCTGCTTCTCCCTCTCCCTCTGCCTCTACCCCTACTGGTGTTCTCTCTCTCTCTCTCTCATACTCCCTCCCTCTCTCAAATAAATAAATAAAATCTTTTAAAAATAATTATTTTTTCTAGGTTGAGACAGCATTGACAGAGAACAGAGGTAAAGCCTTATTTTGAGATTATAAAAAAATGGCAAAGTGAAAAATCAAGCAAAATACTTCATCATTCTAAATTTATTTTCCCACAAATCTTTTTTTTTCTAGTACTTTAACTCTAATACCTATAATATACTTTCCATAGGCAGAACAATAACTAAAATTTAGTAGGTTGGCTTCTATCAACACATTCCCATTTTCCACACTTCCCCTTCTTGTTTCCCAGACAACATTGCTTTTCATTCTAATTTATGTTTCCTTTTGTTTGCCAAAATAAACCAAATAACATCCCCGTCTTCACTGACTCCCATGCCTTCCACAGAATAGACCTATATGTGTATGCATGTGTGCGTGTGCATATCTCTGTCCCTACACCACTACCATATGTGAGTATCCTCTGTAAGGGCTAACACAGATCTATTACATTGGAATACACCATTCATCTACAAATTTGTAAAATGCCCCAAACCTTGTGAAGATACTTGTCCAACGCTATACATATTCCAGGATATATTCTGCTAAGCAGAAAATTTCGCATCCAAGTCGTCTAATTTAAATTGAAAATATTCATGAAGTGCAAAAGAAATTTGAATCTTAGAATTAAAAACTCAAGAAAGGCAGGTGCTATATCTGTCGTATTCATCCATCTATTTTTTGGCACTTAGCAGAATATCTACCACATAATAGGCAATCAATAAATATTTGTTGAATAGAATTAACATGTCTCTTGGCAAAATAGGGAGATTGTAAAAATGCCATAATTTGGGGGTCTGGTAAAAGAAAGACTATAAATGGCAATTTGTGCCTATTGAATTGAGGTTAAAAGAGGCGGACAGACCTATAATCAAACCTTCCCTCAGCTACTTACTTGCTATTCATATGAGTGAAGCAAGTTCTATAATTTATTTTAATCTTTGATTCCATGGTATAAAAAGGAATAATAATAGCATCAATCTTAAAGTGTAAAGTGTTTCAAGTACTAAATGAGATAAGTAATATCAAAATATTTTAATATTATTATTCCAGGAAGAAGAGAAGAAGAAAAAAAAACTTTTAATTTGAAAAGAATCAGAAAAAGAACACTATTTGTTCACAGATGTTTTTCCTAGGGATTTCAGCTACTGAGTAATCCCACATCTGCAACTTTATTCCCCTGATCATCCTCCTACATCCTCCATTAAAGTTTCAGGTCAAATGCTACAACTCCTGAAGGCCTTGAAATGTAGAATCAATTTTTCCTTCCTTCCTGTAGGAATATGGTGGAGGGCAGTGGAAAGACTTTGGGATAATTTTCTAATCTGTGCTCTAACAGTATCTTGGTGACCTTGGTTGAATATTTTACTATTTCTGAGGAATACTTCCTCATTGTTAAGTATTTCTTGACTGAGTTTTTATAATAATTAAAATAAAATGATCCATATATTCATTGATTCCACAAATGTTTATGAGTATCTATTACGTACCAAATGCTTTCTATACTTGAGAAATGATAACTGGCAACTAAATAAATAGTATTATTTTAGAAATAAAGTTGAAGGATGAGAAGAAGCTAGTCCTCTAAGAGTCTGGGGGAGAAAACGTTTCTAGCAGAAAAATAACAAATTCAAAGTCCCTGATGTGACAAAGAATTTAGGTTCTGAAAAGCCACTATGCCTGGATGGCTAGAGCATAGGATGTGAGAAAGAAAGTTCCTGTAATGAGATTTGCCTACGAGTTTTACAGGGCTTACGTGCAGTGTAGGGAGTTCTTATTTTTCTCCTAAAAGCAACAGGAAGACACTGAAGGGATCTGAGGAGGGAAGTTCATGATGACATGTTTGAAACCCAATCCATTGCCTGCCTCATAGTGGGTGGCGATCAAGCTCCTGCAGTGTTTTTTAAACATCTAGGGTAGTCTGTTTCATAAATCCTATATTGTGTTGTGAGGATATGAGAATAAATGTTGCCTATTTCTTCCTTTAACTGTTGTGTAATGGTATCATCTACAATTTGCTTAACTATGTATTCCCTGTAATAGTAAGTATAGCAATTTTTCTCATTTATCCATTGATGGGGCAGAGGTTTCACTGATAGCAGGGCTGGTATGTGCCTGGTACATAGTGTTGGCTTATTATTATTTTATTTTATTTATTTTTAAAAGATTTTATTTATTTATTCATGAGAGACACAGAGAGAGAGACAGAGACATAGGCAGAGGGAGAAGCAGGCTCCCTATGGGGAGCTTGATGTAGGACTCGATCCCAGGACCCCGGGGTTACAACCTGAGACAAAGACATATGCTCAGCCACTGAGCCAACCAGGTGCATCAAGATTTTATTTATTTGAGATAAAGCGAGAGTGAGAACAAGAGCAAGAGAGAGAATGAGGAGGGGGGACAGAGGGAAAGGGAAAAGTAGGCTCTCCACTGAGCAGAGAGCCTGACTCGGGCTGGATCCCAGGACCCTAGGATCATGACCTGAGCTGAATGCAGACTCTTAACCGACTGAGCCACCTAGGTAACCCAGCTTATTATTTTAATCAGAAATGAATACGTGCAATAACTCCCTATTTCCTAATTAAAAAAATATAAAGCCTTGATTTTGACATTCATGGCCTTTACAACATAATCCTAACTTACACATTTTTTTTTCTCCTCTATGTGTGCCCTGTATTTTTACCAAGCTAGACACTTTCCCTCAAATTCCTTGTATTTTCCCCACCTATCAACATTTTTTAGTCTGTCTGAAAGTCACTTCTTTTACCAGGTCATTCACAGGTTTTTATGTCCATGAGGCTATATTCAAGTAATATCTACCCTGTGAAGTTTATGTGTGGATTGTTTTCCTTTTAGACCCGTCCAAGAATTTTGTGTTACTTAGACTATATTTACATTTTGTCCATCCTTCTCTATGCCTTGCACCATGTAAGGACTCAATAAATATACACTGCATAAGTAAAGTGAAAAAAAAGTTTCTATATTATTAAAAATCATGTTTACATTTTAAAGAGAACTATCCCATTTCAACTTAATACTGGTAAACTAATATTTATTAAAATAGATGAAACTTGTATTTCTGATTTATCCCTCTCATTTTTCTAACTTGTCTGTTTTCCTACCAAGGAACTGCCAGCATCAGCTATGATAGCTGAGTGATGAGCAGATATACTAATCCCAGGAGATAATTAGTAGTCTTATGAGGCTGTGTCTTGGCAATTCAGCTTAATGTCAGTGACAAAACATCACACCCACATGTTTGTATAAATGTCATTATTTTTCTCCAAGTTCTTCAAGCTTGAAACATAGGAATCATCTCTGACACCTCTTTTTTCTTTGATCTCTTTCTCTATTTTTCCCTCATTTGCCTTATTATTTTGTAATTTCACAATGGCCCTTTTCATTTTCACTCTTCTTTCTCCCTTTAGCCTTTTATAATGGAATCTCTTTACCAAATTCTGAAATTTGCCTCTAGTCTGATACCTCTTCTTAACAATATCTTTCCCTTCTGAATATGTGAAATCATAACTATATCAATTTCACCAAAATATCACTAACAGTATATGAATATTCAGCTGAAAATCCATTATTTTTTATAACATAAACTGTAAATATCTTACCTTGGCATTTGAGCTTCCTCATACTCAGACTTCAATGTGTCGTTTCAAAATCATCTACTTTCCTTAGCAGTATCTATAAAACTAGTCTACACTCTGTTCCCAAAGCAAATCTGGTACCTACAGCTTGTTTATGCTGTTTTCACCATCTAAAATCCCTTTCGCCCCCACAATTTTATTCTGTACAGATTCTCCTTATCCTCTATGATTTAGCTTAAGTTGAATATCCTCTGAGAAGCCTTCCTTGGCCACAGAAGGAAAGCCACTATAAATTCTTTGTCATTATATATTATTTTGATTTATAAATCTTAATAAATTTGATTCCTTACTTAAACAAATTTAGATACAAAGGCTTCTTTTAGTATTAATTATTCAGTCTGATTATCAGAGAAAGATTTGTCACTACAAAGGAAATTCAATAGTTCATGACATGAAATTAACTTGTTTTTAATGTATTAGTTGTCTTTTCCCCTATCTCTTTTGCTAATTCCCTTTTTCTCTGCATGCCCCTCAAAATATGAGCAAAGCAGCTATGCATTCTCTCAGTTCTATCCCAAGTCTCTCCCTAGATTTTTTTCCTTGGTTACTCTATCTTTTTCCCTGGCAAAATATTTGAACACTGGCATTATCTCTAAAATAAGCATAATGATATTTAAGCATGATTATTTTGACTGTCAATAATGCTATTATTTATTAAACTATTAGTACCGATATACTATCTTTCTATGGCTACTTTATGTCACCTATGCACAATTATATGATATGCAATATTATTATCCCTATTTTTCTGTGAAAAACATTAATATGTATCTGAGAAAGTAGGTTTTCATTTATAGCCATTCCTAGAATTTATTTATTTGAAATATCGTATTGAGTAGGTGCTTAGAGATTGTGTGAGGGATCTGAAGATACAAAGGTAATTAAAGTGAAAAGTCAATCAAGAAGACAGATTTTGAGAAAGCAATCTAGAGGAAAAAATATGCTTTCTGAAGGAAATGAGATTTTAAGAAGGCTTTCAAAGTATTGTCACAAATATAGATAGATTGAGGAAGGAATTTACACAGGGGCAGGTAAGCTGACAGAAGCCCAGTGGTTTATGAGAGGAGGAAAGGCAAGAACCTGGAAAGGAGTGAAGGTACCAGATCACGTGACACCTTGTAGATTTTTTGGTAAGGAATTTTTACTTAACCTGAGAGCAATGGGAAGAATTTTAGTAAGGGCATGATGTAAACACATGTTTGAAAAAAAACATATCACTGGTTTCCATGTGGTGTAATAGCTGGGTGTGGATAAAAGGAAGAAAAATGAGAAAATCTTACCAGAAGTTCAGGTGGGCAGTGATGATGAATGTGGCTGTGTAATGTCACAGGGATTGGTGGGAAGTGTGTAGATTTTAAAGATATCTAGAAAGTATACCGGATGGATCTTGTGATTGAATAGTGTGCTGGGATGAGGGACAAAAACTTTACAAATGGCTGGATTTTAGCAATATTCTGAAGAATGAGATGACAGAAAGTGTTGCTGGAATGGACATAGGGAATCAGTTGGAAGAGAATCAAGGATGACTACCAGTTATTTATCTAGAGCAAATTAAGAAAGAGTTGCCATTAAGTGAGATGGGGAGACTCAGGTAGAAGAAAGTTTTGAACAGAATTATCAGTGCTCAGATTTGAATTTGTTAAGTTTGAGCAGCTCTTTTAAAAATATGGGACCTTGGGCACCTGGGTGGTTCAGTTGGTTATGCATTTGCCTTTGGCTCAGGTTATGTTTCCCTGCTCAGTGGGGACTCTGCTTCTCTTCCTTGCCCCTGGACCCCAGATGATGCTCTCTCTCCCTCTCATTAAATAAATAAGTAAAATCTTTGAAAAAAAAATATATGGGACCAGAGGAAATCATTAGGAGAATGAATGTAAGCAAAAATTAAATGAGGATTGCTTTCCCTCATTAATAGTGTCTGTTGGGTTATGAATCAAATAGCAGAAGAAATTGCTAAAGAGCAGTCAGTAAGGAAGGAAGAAATCAAATACTAGAAGTCAATTGAAGATAGTATTTCAATTAAGAGAGAGTAATCTATTTTGTTAAATACCCCCTGAGAAGCCAATTTGGGTGAGGTGTGAGAATTAGGCTATCAAAAGTGCCTTGTCTTCTCAAATCCCTTAAAATTTCAGTAACTGGAAAAAAGTGAAGATGTTAGGCTAGATAGATAAATTTCTCTAAAAGAATCAGTGCTGGAGGCATGTCTTAAGCTGCACCCTCAACTTTGCCTTCATCTCAGCTGTGATTTTTGATTGAGTTCTACCAGAAGACATGTGTAAATTCCTATCTCAAAAAGTAAGACAGGAGATGTTGAGTGAGGAGTAGATCAAAGGTAAGATCCCATCAGGAGGTGACCTGAAGCTGCAGCCTCTCCAGTTGTATGGTATTGAGGCATTCTGAACCCCTTGGGAGTTACAGGGAAGCTTAGACTTTGCTGCACAAAATCTTAGGTTCAGAGCCTGGGCTGGACAGTGTATCAGCTAAGGAAATAAACAGTTATATTACTTGCTAATATGATAGTTACTTGCATTTTGTTTGTGTGGATACACTTTAGTTTCAAGGACTCTGAGAAATAGAATATTTCCTTTGCTTATTTTTTTCAAAAGATTATGAATTATCTTAGATATCTGAGCCCACTGTGCTGTCAATCTCAGAAAAGAATTGTGATTCTTACCGAATGACAGTAGAGATGTCATCACAACCATTTAGAGGCTTTTAAATTCTGTCAATTTTGAAAAGGCCTTGACACAGGTGACATTGACAGCAATCCATTACATTAAAATGTCTGCCTTCTGAATGATGTTTGAGGTAGTTGTTTAAAAACAATTTTATTCTAAAGATCCAGAATATTTTAATACTCATGTGATTTTGTTAACTATAAAGTGTGCCAGGCAAATTCCCCTTTACTACGCCAGCAGTTTTAAATCTTCTTGGTTTTCAACAAATTACTCTATCAGAAAGAATACATTTTAAAATGTACTAGTTGGCTTTCCTGTGACCCTCCACTCTGCTTTCTATATTCTTTACATAATTTGAATGAAAAGTTTTCAATTGTGTTTTCACATTCAAATTAGATAGCCTTTTCCTCATTTAGAATGGATAGTGTGGCAAGAGACTGCCATCACGCACAGGGTGTGTGCACGCGTATGTAAAACATCTGACTAAAATGGAGCAAGCAGCATCTTAGACCTCATTGTACAACAAGCTTAACAATTAAAGCCCCCTATAATCATGTTTTTGGTTACATAATTCTATTTAATCTCCATGAACATCTCTTGTATTGCTTCATTTTTGGCATCATTAAAGGAAAACGAATATTCTGAAATATGTTCTTAAGGGTGGCTATTAAAACTGAGAATGGCAAAGTTTGTAACATCTAGATGGAATCCATGCCTGCAACAGGACTTTATCCTTTTGTTCTTAATGCTCTTAGAGACAGAAATGAGTGACACGAGTTGGGAAGTAGTATTAACATCTCAAATAGGGCAAAAGAAACAGAAGAAATCATAACATATGCAATCACACAAATTGCTAAAAATAGATGTACATAATGTATATGGGTAATGTATATGGATTGCTAAAATAGATGTACATACTGTATATGGATTGCTAAAAATAGATGTACATAAGCAAAAACTATCTGGAGTAGCTGGAAGGGAGTCAGATTGACTGGTTGCATTCCCCAACCCAAACATGCTTATCCAAGATTAGTTTCAGTAGCACAGAGACACACAGAAGTTCAAAAAACAGCCGAGTGTCTTCTTTTTGAGTTGAAATACAGCAACCCATTTTTCAGAGGGCCAAAGTGATACTGCAAATTATTTAGAACAAATACTCCTGAAACTCTTTTCCCTCTTAATGCCATATTTGAATCTAAACTTCATGGTTTAAGAAGTTATACAAATTAACGAGAATATGAGAAGAGAAATAAAGCTTTTTGACAGAAAAGAAGATAGACTCCATGCACCAAGATAATTTTATGCTTTTGCCTTTAGCAAAACATCAATGTCCCCAGGCTATATTACAAACATTTAAAAATAAATAGTAGATCTAGAGAAAGGAATTTGAAACCTAAAAGCGTAGGCTGTAGACCTCTCTCCTCATGATCTTTTGTATCTTTATGACTGCAAGGCTCATTATTTTTTCTCTAGGGCTCAGTTCATTTTCACCTGTACAATGTGGATGATTGCAATACCTCCCTAAGATAGTGACCATGATGGTCAGATGACATAATCTACATAAGAGCATTGTGCACATGTTACGTATAGTTTTTCTAGATTCTCCTTTCTCTTCATTTACCTCTCTTCCTCCTACCCCTTTTCCTTCTCATGCTTCTCAATCTCTTCCTTTTTCTCTTCTCTCTTTTTCAGACCCTTTATTTTAAGATGAAATGAATAAGGAGGAGGAAATTATTGGGATCCAGGAGGTGCAGTTGCCTCACTTTACACTCTGAGGCATAGATTGCTAGGCTTTCTTCTCTACTGGACTAGCCTTCTAGGCACTGGCTGGTCCATTGTTTCACTTCCTCTTCCTTTTCTATCCTTCTCCCCCATTGTCTTCTTTTTCTTTATATTCCTATTTCTGGTCAAAGCTCACAAATTACTTCTTTTGAGGTACACCTTCTCATCCACTATAATTTTTTTTTTATATTTTATTTATTTATGACAGATACAGAGAGAGAGAGAGGCAGAGACACAGGCAGAGGGAGAAGCAGGCTCCATGCACCAGGAGCCCGATGTGGGATTCGATCCCGGGTCTCCAGGATCACGCCCTGGGCCAAAGGCAGGCGCCAAACCGCTGCGCCACCCAGGGATCCCTCATCCACTATAATTGAATTTTCCTGTTGCATGCTACTGCATCACCTGTGTTTCCCTATCACGACTCTCATGAAAGTATATTGTAATTTTTTTAAAGATTTTATTTATTTATTCATGAGAGACACAGAGAGAGAGGCAGAAATATACATAGAGGAAGAAGTAGGCTCCCCGCAGGGAGCCGGATGCAGGACTCCATCCCAGGACCCTGGATCATGACCTGAGCCAAAGGCAGATGTTCAACCACTGAGCCACCCAGGTGTCCCTTGCAATTATTTTTTAACAAAAATAATAAAAAATATTTTTAACAAAAAACCTCAAAATGGTTAGCTTTATCTATTCAGAGTATCTGTCTTTTTCTTGTCTGCACCAGCACATTTCCTAGCATATGCCAGACACTTAGTGATCAGTGTATGAAAAGTTAGGAAATTAATAAATAAACAGACTCATTCTATTTGGAGATAATTCAAGAGTTGGGGGCCACTGTTGATAAAAAACAATTTGTGGGGCCAGATAAAAATATCAACATGTTGGGGAAGGGGCACTTCAAACTGCAAAGAAAAAAATTGAATATAAGATTAAGAATATAAAATCAGCATGACAGTAATATCAAGAAATCCTTCTAAGTGCCCATGTTTGTGAGCTTCTTTCTACCAATAATTCATATACCTAATTCCTTTCCTTGAGATTCTGGTTAAAGCTGACCTTATTTAAAATAAAGACCTTATGTCAACATCTTGTCTCACTACTCTTCAATCATTATATCCTTCTAGGTATAATGCAAAAAATTTCCTCTGTAACTTTTTTTTTTTTGCACTTAATCATTTATTGCTTTGGTATTTTTTCCTAGTTCCATAATTTTCATTTTTTACCCAAATAGCTTTAAAGTTTCTCTTGAGCCCAACCATAGTTTCAACCTATTTTATTTTCTTGCATTTCCTTATCGAGCTGCCTGGTTCACACAACATATTGCATTATATTTAAGTGTTTTTAAAATCTGTTCTCTTGACTAAACTGAGCTTCCCATCCATGGGGGTACTTTATCTTATAAGGAGGTGAATAGTAGGCACAGAATAAGCATTTACTGATGTGAAATAAAATACATCAATAAATAACATCATACTGCCTTAAAAATAAAAGTTAAAAAGAAGACATAGATATTTTAAAAAGTGTCCTGCACATACTCATTAAGATGCCTTCTCCTCTATGACTATAGTTTCTTTTTTATGAGTTATGGTGTCTTCACATTTAATAAATACATTTAAGAATTAAGTATTTCATACTAATATTCTTTGACTTTAAAAAACTGCCAATGTATTTGCTCCTGGATTGGTGATAATATGCAGTTGAATTTATATAATTTTAAACATTACATTGTTTTTGATTTGGAACATTTTCTACTCTCACAGAATGGCAATCAACATAAATATAAACATTTTTCTCTCTAATCACAGATTTTCCATCCTGACCAATTTCCTTTTCAATATAAAGAAATTACACAAATCTATATAAATTATATAAATATAACATGAATATTTAAAATCTGTTAGTGTTTTCACTAATATGAAAATCTTATTTGAAATATTTTGAACAGCTCCATTCTGTTGAAAAAGAGTAATATTCTTTTCTCAACATTTCCAAGTAATATGAAATTAGCGGCCCAAATGGAAGGGAGAATAACTAAAAGTTTAAGAATCTCTTTAACACCTACGGGTTCTTATTGTGTGCAAAGTAGAGGCACTTTAAAAAATACTGCTTGTCTAATAATTTTCTCATTTTCAAATCACTTAAAATACCAGCTTTGCTTTTTTTTTCTCCTCAGTATTTTCTTCTGAAACTAAGTATAATCCATTCAATGAGTAGCTCTTTTTATCTGAAACTAGTGATTTGCTAGCATGTTCTTCTAATGGTTATTTTCAGGTTGAAACTATAGCCCTTACAGTGACTTGTTTAAAAAAAAAAAAAAAGAAAGGGATTACAATTTCTTAAAAGCTGTTCTGCATGATATAAACCATAGACACATATTCTCATTCATCATCCTCATGTGTCCTGTGTGGGTAATGTGTTTGGTTCACAGATGAATTAGTAGATGGGATACTGAGGCTCAGAGAGATAAAACAGTTTATTCCAAGATTACAGGATTTGAATTTAGGTCAAGATATCTCTAAACTTCCAATTTTCTACTATATTGCACTAGCTCTCTATTAGTGTAGAAACCAGAGAAAAGGTAATGCTGTAAGGAAAAGGGCATAAAGTCTAGTTACCATTATCATTTCTCATAGAGACCTAAAAGTTCAATTTTTGTTATTGTTCAGTGTGCTGTCTCTGCCTGTTAGAACAGGAAATTGAGAATCATTAGTAATGCCAATTTATAGACAAGGATTATTTGGTAAATTTAGTATAGTCTAATTGTAAATTGTCTACTTGCATCAATTAAAAATTAAGTTATGTTAGCAATTTTATAGATGAGGAAATAGACACAAGCAGTTGAGAAGAAAATAAATAGGAGTTAATAGACACCTGGATAACATGACTTTGCTATTGTTCTTTACTTTAGGATTTTTCTACCAGGAAAATTGGTTGTGATTTTGATTCTTTAAGAGTCACTTATACAGCTATAATTGAATATGGAAAAATGGATAATATTCTTATATAAATCTCATTCTTGAATTAATCTTTTTACTTATGAAGATCGTGTTTTCCAGCTTCCAGACCAAAAAAATGATCTTGTCACGTTAAGATTGCCTAGTAGATAAACCTAGAATACTTCCCACCCTTTCTTTATCTTTACCGCTGCCTATGCAAAGTCATCCTCCACTTCTCATTAGCAATATCAAAATGTTTGTAATTTTCAGAAACACTAAGGAACTTTGTACCTCCATGTTATATCACTGTTTCCTTAGTCTGAAATATTTTTTCATTTGCTGTCTTGATATTACTTTTCTCATGACCTACATTTTCATGTGTGAATCACCCTGAAAATGTATCCCTTAACTCTCCACATGTAATCACTTTTCCAGTGTGCTAATAATGAACTTTAAATGTGGCTTTATTATTATATTGCTTATTGTGTATTTGACTGATTTGATTACATGTCAGTCTGTCCTTCTCTGTGACTTCAATGTGGGGACAGGCACTCAAAAAATCAGTTTAATGAGTCAACATACTCACAATTGTATTATATTTAACATACAGCTGATGGACTACAGAGAAATACTTTGATGACTAGTTGGTATATGGGAGCCAAATACCAATGAGTAATTTGGGTAGTGAAATTTAGTAATCTGCTGAACTGGAAACAACTAATGCTAAATAATAGGAAAGATAGTGACTACTTCAAATGTATATCTATATATTTCTTTGTTTTCAGTAAATTTTGTCATATTTAATAATAATATTTTTAGATACTTCAAGGAGAAGATATAATCTATTAGTTGCAAAGCAGCCATAACTTAATTATATACTACTTAGTCAAATTAATTAGATGGACAAAGTATAAAAAGCCATAAAAATCTTATATCCTAAAATAATTGTGCTATTTATTTAAATTATTACCATATAAATTTATTTTGGAAGAAAAGATTAGGAAACTATACAAAACTATTTTGTCAAAATTGGTAATTTATTATATAAGATTGAATTCAACTATAATTAAAAGATAACATTTCTTATTAGAAGACTTCATGCAAAATGTTTGAGAATGTTATTCTAAACAATCACTATTAATTAGCTGAATTCATACAGAAGAAAAAAATCTGGCTTTCAAATCAATATCACAATAAATAGGATATCTTTAGAGCTGATTTCAAGGCCTTTTAGGGAATGACACATTAATCAACTTGACAAATCTCATATACTATATTTTCAATTTTCCAGAATTATTTATTGATTCTTAGATGGTGACTGGGAAATTAATGTTGAAATAGCTCCACAGCAGTTAAAATTCTTTACCCTACCTCCCCTGCCCCCATGAATTCCTTTGGTAGCTCATATGTCTGTAGAGTTACACTAGCCAATGTAGGCAGCAGTAATTAATGTCAATTAAAACTTGAACTATTGATACAGCCACTTAATGTTCTAATTTCACCTATTCTATTCTTTGTCCACATAAGTATAATAACCCTTCTCAAACTATAAATCCTTTTTTCTTAAATGTTTGATTTATTTATTCATGAGAGACACACAGAGAGAGGCAGAGACACAGGTAGAGGGAGAAGCAGGCTCCATGCAGGGAGCCTGACGTGGAACTCATTCCCAGGACCCCGGAATCACACCCTGAGCCAAAGGCAGACGCTCAACCACTGAGCCACCCAGGTTCCCTCAAACCATAAATCCTAATTTTAGATCAGAAAATATGATAACTCTCCCCTAAGAGCAAATTGATGTTTTTGCCTCTGCAGGAAAGATGACTTGTACTGGTAAGTTATGTTTGGTACTAGTAGTGCAATGTAGCTTTCTGTTTACTACTTATGCACTAAAATTCTTAGCTTATCTGATATGTTCAGTGAGGAATTTAAATAATTTTAAACTACAAATTGCTTAAATTTTAAATATTAAAATGTGGAGATGATCAAGGTTTTGGTTCTGGGAAGGAAATCAAATATAAATGAGATGTTATACACACTGAATCCTTTTTTGAGGGATGGGTATTATCAGTCATCCCAGGTTTCTCTAAGGCCATTTCTACTTCCTGATCTTAAAGCAGCACAGGTGGATCATGATCACCAGAAACTTTGCCTCACACTTTTGGCTCATTTTTACCATCAAAGAAATAAAGGTAAGCAAACCCTTCTTTTGGAAAGTAAGACATTACATACCATAATGTGGACATCCAAAATATTAAAAATTAAGAATTCATGCTATTGGTTAGTAGTTGTATTTCCCCCCACATATTATTCTTAATTTTTACATAAATTATTCTATTCTAGAATTCTTATCCCATGTTGATCACCATGATTTGCAGAAGGATAAACGAAAGTGAACTTGCAATACTAGAACACATTTAAGTAACATTTCTATAGGGTTAACTTTAGAGTGAGTTAATTAAGATAATAGACACTATTTTCAAAAGTCTGTATGTTGTGCTAAGGAAAAAATTATGGTCATATCTGGCACATAGTAGGTGTTGTAACATATTTGCTAAATCAGTAAAAGATAGAATCATCTTAAGGCACTTCTGTTGGAGTTTACAGACATTTTCTATTTGATTACATAGCAACAATTTGATTTCCTTTCAGATGGATTTAGTGTCTTATAATTGGGAGCAGATTTGCTAGGAGATGAATATTCACTATCTTAGAATATTTTACTCACCTCTTTAGGGGCATCAGCTTCAATGAATTCAGAATAAATCATCTTGGCTTTAGAAGCAATTTTTTCTGCACTTTCTGTTTTTTTGAAGTCTTCACAGGCAAGCCAGAACTCAACGTTTTCTTCACTAAACTCTGATTTTAGAAATGTTCGAAAAGCATCCAAACCAGCTATAAAATATAAAAGAAAAACTATGGTATATCACGGGTACAATATACATAACCAACATGAATACATTGTATAATAATGAGCATTTACTGAGTATTCAGTGGCAAATATTTATCATCCATCTCTAAGTTATATATCTTTGTTTTTAAGTTTGGAAACCTTATTTTGGATCAATAATCATAAAAATAAAATATTCTTATCTCTATTTTCCAATTAGCTCCATTAACAAAGAAAACCTGTACTTTTTCTTTCCAGATCTGAAACACCTAGGAGCTAGGTTTAGAGGAAAGTGTTTGTTTTCTTTTTTTTCCCTTAAGATTTTATTTATCCATGAGAGACACAGAGAGATGCAGAGAAAGAGGCAGAGACACAGGCAGAGGGAAAAGCAGGCTCCATGCAGGGAGCCTGACATGGGACTCCATCCCTGGTCTCCAGGATAACGCCCTGGACTGAAAGTGGCGCTAAACCACTGAGCCACCCGGGCTGCCCCTAGAGGAAAGTTTTGATGGCAATTACTTCACAGGAAATCCATGGGCTTAGTTTTATACATAAACTCGATTCACTAAGCCCAAATCAAGTTAATGATGTTATACTAACTTTATAGTAAGGATATCTTTGTTGCTATGAGTTGGTGAGGAAACACAGGTTGATACTAGGGAGTTAGATTGTGTGGGTTTGGACTCAAAGCAAAGAAGGAATGACTGGCATTTGTTAAATTTGAGCAAATATATTGGCCAATTCTAATCTTTAAACCAAGAAAATAACCAACAAGATACTTGGGGAGAATGTTTCTCCCCTTTATGTGGTGATAGGCAATTTTAAGTCAATAAAGGGAATAAATGAGCTTTTCTCCAGTGTTGCCCTAAGCAAAATGTGCCCCATTTTCCCTCATAGTACCTGTCTAACTTAGCCTATGCATGGTGTTTCTCTCCTGCTCCCAGATATTCTCCTGAGCTTGCATTTCTCCAGAAACTTTAGACTACTTACCTGCAGGCTTGTTTACTTTGTCTCGATTTGCATGTGCTATTTCTTTTAAATTTCATAGCAGAGATAGTGCTTTGCAGGCTGTGATTCCCATAGGTCCTACTGCTCCCAATTATTTGACTTTCAGCCAAATTTACACAAGTATTATTCCCATTTGAGATTATGACTACCTGTTTAGACTATCCCTTTCTTTATTTTCCTCATCAAAATATGGCTTGCAATATTCTTCTTTAGTATACCAAGAGCTCATTTGAGAAGGTAATTCTGGCTAAATCAGTTTAGGGACGAGTAGGGTTAGGAGTGTGCTTCTAGTTAGATAGCAGGTTAGAAAGGTCATTATCACATTCCTGCAGTTGAATGGACTAAGGCAGTACCTTGAGTTCATATTATTTGGTTTCACAGTTTGCACCTTTCTGAGGTCAATATCTGTTTATCAGTGAGACAATGGATCTCTCTGAGAAGGAAAATACACATCAGCACTTTTGCCTCAGGAGAGATTTGCCTTCCAAAACATTGGTGGCTTTTCTCTTCCATCTGCCACGAGGGCCCCTTTGCATGTGCTCAAAACAGCTCTTCCCTGACTACATACTCAGAGATCTGAACCTTTTGGTTCCAAAGTAGGTACAAATAAGCTTCTGGAGAATAAGGGAAAGAGAAAATGAACTAGTAGAAAAGAAAACATGAGAGAAATTTATGGAAAAGGGGCCAAAGTCAGCTGTTTGCAGGTTGCTGCAGGTGAGAAATAAAGTGATTTTAGTGAGAGAAAATAGAAAAGGCTTCAGGGAGCAAGATTAAAGCATCAAAAACATTGGGAAATTAAAAATAGATTTAATAATTTTTTATTATTCAAAATAGAGTTGGAATAACAAGTCATTGCAAAAGGTTATCAGGTACCAATTAAAATTCTCAGTAGAAATATTGGAGAGTGTAGATGTCGTTAATATGTGAGCACTATAAAAAATTCAATTAACTGCACATTTATTGCATTTAAAAATACATCCAAGAAGCTTCTGTGACACAAATTTAGGTTATAAAAATCCTTTTAGTAACACTCAATTAAAATTTCCATGGGTTTTGTCTGAACAGTGATGAATTTGAGGGTTCAAAACAGAATTTACGCTAAAATCTATTTTATATAGAGGATAAAGTATACTTTAGTGATACTGAAAGAATGTTGTAGATTCCTATCTGGCAATATTTTATGTGTATCATTAAGGCATATGAGGCTTCCTCCCAATGAGGATTATCTAAATGCATCCATGAGAGATGGGAAGTAGGAGATCAAGAAATTTATTATTTTCTCACATCTTGCAATTTTAATGAAGGACTACTTGGAGATAATAATTATCAAATTCTTTCCCCCTCCTGTCACTTGGTTTGAGATACAATGGAACAGAGAAAACAGCTAAAATGAGCTAGTTATCTCTGTCTTGGACACACTATTTTATTGAACTATGCTTCTATTCTCTATATACAATTTGAATGATCAAAAGATTTCATGTGACTTTGGAATAATATGCTCCATGCAATTAAAATGATATTCTCTGAGGACAATCTCTACAGAATGGAATGGCTACTGGTTATGCTCAACGGGGCTGACAAGTGGAATGAGCACTAGGTATTGAAACCACCATGAGAGCCTATACACAGTATCTGCAAGACATATCCCCAAGTCGACTTAACAGATAATTTAGTAAGTCATTTAGCTGTATAGAGCATTAAAAGCATTTTCAAATTTTCAAGCTATTTTTCTGGTATTATAAAAAGCAAAAACCAAACAGCTGCTCAAATAAATATGTGACTTTTTATGTGGGGATGAAATAGAAAATCTCAGGAGGTTTGCAGATGAAAACATTTGCCTTTAGCCTGACATCTTCCTTGCCTCTGTTTGGTGGTGCTGTCCCCTAGAACTCCTCCACTCAAGCCAGCCAAGTCACCCCCTGCAGAGATACTTTCTCAAGGCTTTTAGTAAACCTGATTTGTCCTACTGGTTACATACTTAAGTAAAAAAGAAACACGCCATTTAAAACTTAAAAAAATGCAATTTCATATCTTTGATGACTTTAGTATGTCCTTAGCTGGATTCTAGGAATGATGTGGATTATTTTAATGTCTATACTTTAGGAATTAATTATTTAAGAATCATAAAATCAGAATAATTTTGTCTAATTCAATCTAATTTTGTATATGAATGAATAGCCATGAAGAATTCACCCAACTTTATTATGTAAACTTTTCTAATATCCTGATATTGACTTTACAAATTTAAAGTAGACATTCCATTTGATTAGTACCAACAATATTAAATATTAAACATTTTTAAATACATGTCTCTGTAGTGCCATTCCTTTTTCCCCCTGTATCAGATAAAACTCCTGTAAAACAGAATTATCTATAACAGAAACAGAAATTCCAAATGACTACTTTGATCAAATTCCAGGATATTTTATTTATTGAAAATAAAAATACCTTCTTGAGCCACTATTAAATATAAATACACATCTGCACATGTACATATTAATACATTAAATATGTTTTTGTTTTTGCTAAAAATGAGAATGTCAGTTGAAATAGTTTAAAAAACTGTTTTTTTAGCTCCTAAGACATGACAAAACAAGTGATTTACTTAAATTTTAAACTTTTCAATAGTTTGTTTCTTTCAACTTGTAACAAGAATAGTCATCATAGATACATCAAATGATAATGAATCTAAGAAAATGACAAATTTCTTATTTCCTGTTTGGGATTTTCTTTTTGTATTAATGTTTGGAGTTTATATAATCATGTCTTTTTTTAGGCCCAACCTAATTCCATTTGGATTTGAGACCCATACAAATTTGTGTGACTGTTGGGAATCTCATGCTTCAAAAAATGACCAAACTCATGTTCTATAATGACTACAACTTTTAGAATTTAATGATTTACTATTAATCATTACATTTTTAAACTTAGTTGGGTCTTACCTTGGTTGGTTAAAAGTGTGTCCATATTTTCAGACCATGCCATTGTGTCTGTTGTTGGTGACCTGTAGAAACAACATCTACCCTTGACAATAGCATTGTGATCTTTTTCTTCTATAACCTATAGTAATATTTGAGTTATGTGTATTTGTTTAAAGAGCTTTGCATCATTAATCAAACCGCAAAAGGTCAACAAAAATTGTATAATGTTTTCTACACTGGACAGCAATAGCTATATAGAATGGTATATAGTTTGACATCAGCAAATTACTTATTAATCTAGCTTATAATGTTATTAATATTTGCAAATTCTTACCTTCCAATAAAGGCATAAGGGAAATATTGCTCATGGTTCTACGAAGCATAGTGAATTTCTTCTTCTCAACTACATTTTTTTAAGATTTTATTTATTTATTCATGAGAGACAGAGAGGGAGGCAGAGACATAGGCAGAGGGAGAAGCAGGCTTCTCACAGAGAACCCAATGTGGAACTCAATCCTGGAACCCTGGGATCATGCCCTTAGCCAAAGGCAGATGCTCAACTGCTGAGCCACCCAGGTGTCCCACAACTATAAATATTTTGATTGTTAATTTATGTGGCATTCCTCTGATCTATTCCTGAAAAGTTATCATGATAACAATAGTGACTTAGAAAATAATTCATTTTCTAAGTTTTCATGGTATATAAAATTATACATGTCATAATTAGATATCTCAAAAAAGCTTAAAAATTTTCAATTAAGAATTTCTAACATGTGATGATCTTAAAAGTGTTTATTTATAGTATTTTGAGAAGTCTTTACCCCACTCTGAGACAGCCTTTATTTCTCCTCAGACTGGTATGCTTCCAGTTCTGGGATGATTTATTTAAATATAAGAATCTGTCAGGACAGAGTAATATCTTTTCCAAAGCAGTCAAAAAATTTATAGACTTAAGTCTTCTGAAGAAGGTATACTTTTGGGGATGTGATGTAGAAATAGTAAATCAGGTTTAAGATATAAATTTTCTGAGATGCAAATATATCATGCATTATTCCCCTTAATAAACTAAGATTCTGATGAGATAAGCTCCTATCCATAGAAAGCATCTGCTACATAGAAAAAAAAATTAGATTATGTATCTGTGAAGTGCAAATGACTTACATGTGGAAAGGGATGAGCTAATTGAAAATTTTTATTAAAATGATTGATGAGAAAATAGAAAGCATCTCATATTTAGTCACTTTTATAAAATTTTACCTTTGCATATCAGGGTGACTGATAAATGCACTGCATTTAAATGTACTACATGAAGCGATCGCTATGCTTTTACCTTGTATTACTTCTTGTAATTTGCTGCTGTTTTTATTATTTGTGTTGGGATTGATTGTGCTCCCCTCTGCTGTTGCAGATCTGGTTGTATTTTCAGATAATAGTTGTCCTTATAGAGGGTACAGAAAGGGGGCTCTCTGACTGGGAATTCATTTTACTCTCTTCCATTACTTATATTTCCTGTCTGAAGCTTTCTTCCCTGGTGGTGGACAGCTGACTTCCCTTTCTCTCTTGACTTACTAAATCTTAGGGATGTAAGATTTTCTGGGAAACCATTTTGAAATAGTGTTTTCTCGTTCAGATGGACATAAAAATAATTTAAAATGCACATGTTTAAAAATATCTGTATTTGAAGATTGGTTTCTGGTGGTTAACAGAGTATTCATATTACAAACCATTTAGTATAAGTGAAATATATGTTACTGAACAGAGCAGTGAGGAGTTTTGAGCCCAAGCCTGGCCACACAGTATACCCATTTTGAATGAGAAAAAGCCACCAAAAAAAAAAAAAAAAAAAACCACACAGAAAACCAAACATAAACAAAACCACTGAGAAACAATCTAGGTGAAAAGGATTCAGGGATGAATATACACTTCCCCATTGTATAGGCTATCTGATGATAGGAATAAATATTATTTTCTACTACCAAGAGTAGTTATGTCTGGTCCAAAAATGTTTGTTGAACATATAAACAGATAATGAATGAATGGCAAGATCCCAAATAGTGGCAGGTATTAAAACTTTCAATGGAAGCAGTGCAATGGCTTTCAAGATGCTGGCAGGTGACAGTGATAAGGTTATTGAAGGTTAGAGCCTAAATTACATTAGCTTCAAAGGGTGTGATTAATGGTGGAGGGAAGAGGAGACATGATGTGAAAGTATCAAGGGGAAGCATGGACCTCACTCTCATCTCTGAGGGATGAGAAATTGGAGGAAATGGACAACATCCACTCTAGAAGGCATTAGAGCAAGCAAGTCTTGTCATTTAGGAAGAGCCAAAATTTGCTCACGCCCCAAAAGATAAAGGAATATTCAGTGAAGTCCTTATTAGATGTAAAGGAGTCTTTTAGGAATGGAAGTATTTAAATAAATAGTAGCTATTCTTGGTACCTTTATTGATGTGGAAAACAGTAAAAACAAAGTCTGGGAAATGGTGTAAAATCAAGGAAAAAATTTTAGTGTTTTGAGTTAGAGAGATATACTAGAATATTGTTTTCTATAGATAGAGAATATTATAGGTAATAGAATTAGAGATACTTGGATATTCTAGCATTATTTATGGCCCACCAAATGCTTCATTATTATAAAAGGAAAATCTACCCTTCGGCTCTCTGAAGGAATACCTCTGCTGGTGTGTGATAAATTCTGGAATGCTCTCAGCTCACTATTTTCTAACCAATTTCAAGTTTCATTTGAAAGGTTTCATATCAACTACCTGATATGAGGGAGAGTTGGTGGCAATGCAGAATTCACTTTTCTGAAGCTAGGTAAGATGCAACTATTTTAAAGAATAATGTTCTTAATTTGTTGTTTAAATTTTTATATTCTGGGTTGACTTTATATTTATAATTCTGTGGAAGAGTAAACTGTTGTTATATATGAATAAACTGAAAGAATATTTTTACTAGCATCAAAAGGTACAACAATGTATATTGAATGTTCACAATCTATACCATACTGTTAGGGATGTCATATACTTTGCCTTATTTAATTTTGCAAATGACAGTCTGTTTTAATCCTACTGTTACCAGTGAATAAGGAGCCTCAGAGATGCTAATAATTGGTGCAATATCTTGCATATACTAATGGGCAGTTGGAATTCAAACACAGGTGTGTCTCCTTATAACCCAAATTATTCTTACAATTCTTCCTAGAATGAGTCAATATACATAAGCACTAGCGTACTTTGCTCACGTTCTGGAACATTTATAATGAATACTTTGAAAATGCCTTTTCTGTAATAGTTTATTGCTTTTCACATAAACATTTCCTGTAAATAATAGCTGGATTGCAGTAATTGAGTATTTGATAGAAAGTCTTAAGATAGATTCTTAAATCTTGTACATTGTCAAATGAAAATAGGACACTTCTTATGTTAGATTTGAGTGAGAAATGTATCTTGTGTTTTAAAAAATGTACCTACAGGGCTGCCCGGGTGGCTCAGCGGTTTAGCGCCGCCTTCAAGGTAGGGTGTGATCCTGGAGACCTGGGATCGAGTCCCACGTCTGGCTCCCTGAGTGGAGCCTGCTTCTGCCTTTGCCTGTGTCTTTGCCTCTCTCTCTCTCTCTCTGTGTCTCTCGTGAATAAATAAATAAAATCTTAAAAAAAATACAATAAAATAAAAAATGTAACTACATAAATGTTAAACTATTGAATTCAAATTGGGGGAGAAAAGAAGGTGGTCAATTTAAAAATGTACTGACTTGGTTAAATTTTACGTGGTATGTGTTATCTTAAATAAATCGATAATGTGGCACTCTGTTATCTCTTTCTCTCTCTTTTTCTTTTTCTTTTAGTTGTAACTAACAGAGCTTTTGTCTGATTCTTCTCATTTGGGAGTGTATGTGCATTTCCTGTATAATTGTGATGCATAATCAGAGTAACTTTTCATATGTGTATGATTTGCCATGAAAATTCACTGTGTATCTGGAGCCAAAATTGCACTTAGTGTTTCATGGGGTTTTGGCTAATTTCCTTTCTGTTTCCTTCATTAAGCACGTGCCATCAAGGCCAGCAGTCCCCATATTATGTGTCCGGAGAAGAGCCAGGCCAGATGGGAACTGCGTGAAAACTACCAGTTATCTTGCTAATTGTGCCAGCTAGAACCAGTTGTATTGCATTAAAAAATGTGGAATCCAACAACTTAGCGGTTCACACTCAATTAGCAGTGTGCTGGAGAATGGGAAATTCAAGCAAGGAGTCCATGTGCTCCAGGAAGTGACAGCTGCTTCCTTACCCAGCATTTAATATGTGTTTTCAAATTTCTTAATAAGTATTACAATAATGAATAACTTTTGCAAGGATCATTGATATCTTTTGTCTCAAACTTTAACATTTAATAATTTTGAAGTTTCACATAAAAAAAGAGCTCACTGTTTCTTCTCCCTTGTATAACCTTTCTTTAGAATTAACTGCAAAAGCAAGTCATGAATTGTTGACATATTTTAGAAAAGAAGAAGAAATCAATAGAGAAAGGGGAAAAATAAATCAGAAAGACAACAATTAGCATATTTATCTTAAATGAAGGAAACAAAACATCGAGACTAATGAAGGCTCAAGTGTTTCATTTGTACATCTTCTGAGATAAAAATAGCTTTAAATAGCAACTCACTTCACTGGCATTTTTCGTTCCACTGTCTGACTGTCACAGATGATGCCGAATTTCTTTTTCTGACTGATCTTCAAGCTGAAGGTAATGTGACAGCAGGAACATTACAATTAGTATGCAAATACCTATCCCCTGGGTTACAAATTGGCATTCTTTAAATCATGCTATGCTCAGCTTTTTTTATTTTGTTGTTAACTTCACTGGTCAAAACACTTAAACTTCTAAGTAACAAATAACTCTCTGAATAAATGTGACATTTCTCTGAGTCTGTGGCATAACTGAAATAAATTCCATTTGAAAGTTTGGTTTCTAAAGTTCATATACATCCATTTACAAGACAACTATTGTTCACATGAGGTTAAATCAACTCAGAAAGAAAAGTATATAAAATTTAATATTCACCTTCAGGTCTTTTGTCTGTCTAAAAGATCATTTTTTTCTCTTTGTTCTTTGATTTTTCAGAAGACTCTACTTTTAATACCTTTAGTATCCTTATCTTCAACAACTATTTGTGTTTAAGTATTTTTACAATTTTACTCATGGACTTAATGTTCTAGTAGAAGGCGTTATATTTTTCAAAATGTATGCACTTTTTTATAGCTTAGTAACACACATTTCTCTCTTTCTTTTAACCATCAATCTCATGGCATGTTCTGCCAATATTTCGTTATGCAATGCTGATGTTTAAGGAATAATGCTTGTTTGAATGTATTTATTAAAGTAAAGGCTGTATTTTGGTATTTTTATTTGTAGTCAAAGTTTTGTACATGTAACCTCATGCTTCATCAAGGTTTTATCTCAATATAACAGAGTTCTTCGGTAATAAATTTCCACCAGTATATATTTATGACCCCAAAGTAAATTTAACACTTGAAAGATTGATGATTTTCAGGGTGGGAGAAAGAAAGGAGTCAGAAGACAGCAGGAAATCTGCTTCTCCCTGACTTAGCATTGAAGCAGGCGCATTTAGTTGATCTATAGAAATGCCAGAGGGCATCTCATATGCTAGTCGCCATGGGCTAATGAGAGTGACAGAAGTATAAAAGATGACCCAGAAAGTCAATGTATCATTAAGAGGAGATGTCATCAATTAGCTCAATTCATTTTGTTAATTCAAGCACCATTAAGTAATGTTCTTATGTTATATAAAAACTGAATCATTAAACATGTTTAGACTTTTCTTTTTGCTGAGGGGATATAATGAAGCACTAACTTTATAATATATACTTGAACATATACATTTTGGAAAACTAACCTGTCAAAATTTAAAGACCCTCTTGGTAAAAGCCATGCTAAGTTGGTAAGAAATACAAGCTAGGAGTAGGCTCATTTTATATTAAAACTTTAAAACAAAAATTGAAATTTCTATTTTGAGTTCAATGCAGTTGCAAGTATGCTCTTTCCTATATATCCTTCCAGAACACACATTATAATTTGTGTAATGTGCACTGCTCATTTCTTACAAATTTCTTTTAATTTTTCAGGAAAAACCAAGAATTGGATTTTATGTATCAAAATGAAGGTTCATAATAAATGAGCAGGTGAGTAAATGAACTGTCTTCTTCAGTTGAATGATTCTCTATTGTGTTCAGTACATTTTGACAAAAGATTGTAATGCATAGGTATTGTTGAGACAGCTAAATATCTTCACTTCTTAGTCCTAGGGGATTCAGGCTCTAAAGTCAGAGCTTATGCCTAGTGTTACAGGCTAAATAATGGCCCCCAAAGATGTCCATGTCTTAATGCCTGGAACCCGTGAATAGATTAGTCTACATGGCAAAGGTTTGTTGATTATCCTAGATTATTCGGATGGGCCCAGTGTAATTACAAGGCCCTTACAAAAGGGGACCAGATGGGTAAAATCAGTAGCTGGATATGTGACAGAAGCAGGAGGCTGGAGTGATGTGTGAGGAAGGTGCAAGGGCAAAGGGTTCATGTGGCTTCTAGGAGAAGAAAAAGCCTGAGAAGCAGATTTTCCTTCAATCTCCAGGAGCAACCAGCCCTGCCAACATCATGATTTTAACTTCGTGAGACTGATTTTGGACTTTGGACCTCCTGGACTCTAAAATAACAAATTTGTATTATTCTAAACCACTAAGTTTGTAATATTATATTACAACAGCAATAGAAAACTCATACATCCAAGGAACTCCAGTCTTAAAACGCTGCTTCAAAGAAGGTAGTATGGAATAAAATGGGCATACATCTTGAGAGTGGAGCAGTGAGTTCATAAATAGCATAAATCCTTCCCGCTGAATAGTCATCTTGACTTCTCTGATCGTCTTTATAAATGGAGATAGTACTTTTCTCACAGGTTGTAGTGTGAGACTAAATGGAAATACACTAAGCCAAAGCATCTTACAGAGTGCTGTTTATATATGTTTTAAAATTTTCTTTTCCCCTCATTTAGCATTCACAGAACCATAGTTAAGAGTATGTATTATGGGACTCTTATGGACAGTACTACCATCATGCAATCAGTGGAGGCTTCTACATAAGGATATGGAATTTATTTCAGTTTCTTTTTTTACATTGTGTAAAAATTATGATGGGTGGTATAGGGATATAAAAGATCGATCAGACAGTATAATATTGGTAATTTGGGGACAATTAGCATGATGAGGTTGTATGTGTAATGAGTTGGAAGAACGTGAGAATAAAGGCAGTTGGGAAAGTTAGAAGTATAGTGTGGTGGTCCAGGGTGAGATGACAAGAGTTAAGACAAGGACATTTGGAGAGGGATGGAAGAGTGAACTTCAGAAATTGGGTGCCTGTGTAGAAAGGATAGGATAGTAAAGGTCAAAAGAACATATTTCAAGCCTCAAAGCCTGAAAGAATAGGCTTCCCACTAGTGGTCACCATAATAACAAAAGAAAAGCAGGTTTGAGGAAGTCAACAGGTAAAAGAAAGTTTAGAAGTATGGGGATGTTTATTAGATGTGTTTGATTAACTTTCCTGTTAGTGAGTGGTCACAGCATTTTGACAGCCTACTCAAAGACAATACAAGTTTTTAAATCTATATGATGGCTCTCTATTAGCCTAAGAAAACCATTGCTATCTGCACTACTAAAGTTAGGAGAAAAATAATTAAATCAGAATTTAATTATGGTAGTTGCATGATTTAATCTAGGTGAAAACATAACATTTTATTTAGGTGCAAGTTTCAGACACGTATTCATATAAAATATACTGAATTGACTGTGAGGATGTCATGAAGGATTTTGGAGAAAACAGTAATATTTAAAATAATTGAACACTTTTAAGGGTGCCTGACTGGCTCAGTTGGTAGAACATGCAGCTTTTGATCTTGGGTTGTGAGTTCAAGCCCCATGTTGGGTGCAGAGCTTAAAAAAATAATAACTGAACACTAAAATGTATCAGAAACTTCTTAAGCACTATCTTGCAAGGCATTATTTTATGAGAGAGGGAATACTTTTGTCCCTATCTTACATATGAGGAAACTAGACTCAGAGAGGTTGAATAATTTTTTTATGTTTGCACAGTTGTAGAGCAGGACGGACAGAGGAAGTTTGAGTGGTGGAACTTGACTGAGCAGTGGTGATAGTTATCTCTGTGGTATTTAGTTTAACAAGGGAAATAGCACAGGAAAATAGAGCAGAGAAACAAGAGCTTGCCTATTTATTCCATAAATATTTAAATATTTTAGTAGCTTCTGTACATAGAGTAATGCTTACCTGAATGGGGAAGAGAACAGCATAGTAAGTTCAGGAAAGGCTAAGGATATAGAGTGGTGTGGAATTTCCTTTAAGAAAACTGTTCATGGAATTTGGGAAAAAGAAAGGATGATCAGCAGTGTCAGATAGCTAAGAGATGTTAAGGAGAATGAGAAGAGAGAAAATTTGCCAAAGTGGTCATTGAAAAAGCACTCAGAACCAACAAAGTTGAGATTAGATGGATGATACTTCTAAGAAAGTTGTATTGATTCTTTTTTTTTTTTAAGATTTTATTTATTTATTTGAAAGAGAGAGAGGACAGGAGCTGGGAGAGGGGCAGAGGGAGAAGCAGGCTCCCCGTTGATCAGGGAGCCCAACTCTGGGCTCCATCCGATGACCCCGAGATCATGACCTGAGCCAAAGGTAACTGCTAATCTAACTGAGCCACCCAGGTGCCCCAAGTTGCATTGATTCTTAGTCCATATTATGTTTCTATTCAAATTATAAGGAGAAAGGAAGAATTATACTTATTATTATTATTATTATTATTATTCATTACTTTTCCACTTGTTTTTCTAGATTTATATAAAACCAGTTTCTTTGGGGACTATTTTAAAATGCAAGTTTCTTTTTGTAAACAAAAGAAAAAATTATATTTTTCAATTCTGCTTTGCTTCAAGTTACTGCGATACGAGGTGCAATTTATAAAGCAATGAGCCTGAGTTTTGTATGGCTCATAAATTATTTCTGAGAGCATTCTAAAAGAGAAGTTTGAAATGTTTTGAGCAATGGCAACACCACTGAAATGTGTCTGATCTCCCAAAGTGGCTGCTTAGAAATATAATGTTCATTTGGATGTTTAGTCCTTAGTATGCTTGTTGACAAATCCGTCGCATTACTTGCTAGTCACATCTCATGCTGTATGTCCTGAATGCACTTTCTTTGTGTTATCTTAGAATACCAAGTCACTGATAGTCAAAGAAACATCTGCTTCAGGAAAGTGAAGTAGTTTAAGAAGTTTAACAAGCTTTCTGGTACAAGCAAAAATGTCTTAAGTTTTAAAAGTTAAATACCATCTTACATTTTAATAGATTCATATACTTAAATTAATTAATAAGAATTAAATTTGAATAGTTTGATAGAAATGACTAGAGCTAAAAGTATTATCTAAATCAAAAGATCAACTCCTTTCTTCTGTTTTCAGTAAAAAATATTTAACTCTGCATTATAATCTCATAGTCTTCATAATATCTGTTGATTCTTTTCAGTTTTTCTATACTTTAGTTGAGATTTTTAACAACATAGAGGTAAATAACCATTTATTTGATTTTTCTCCCCAATTGTTCAAATTTCTGTCCTCCTATCTTATAGCAATTATTTGACTTTTTTCTTGAGCTAAACCTCTTTGCTTTACTATCTGGTAGCGCTTGTTATGCAACACAAAAACATGTAAGGCAAGGTAGCTGTCATAAGAAGAGATTAATAAAATTAGTATTATAATTTATAAAACATAAGTTAAACTGGAATCTACATACATCTTTGGCCAAAAATATTTTGTTCACTTTTTGTGGTCCAAGAGAATATTCACGATATTTAGATAGGGAATAAATACCACAGTCAGAGTAGTGGTATTTATTGAGTGGAATTTTCAAATATTGAGTTGAATAGTTCTCTGTACATTGTAGTTTTTTAAAACACATGACAGAGAGAAGATGCTAAGGTGCTCCATGCATTTGAGAACACTAATCCCTAAAAAGAAAGGATGAAACACAATTCACATAAATGTGTATCTAAATTGAAGTTCTCTGCTACATCCAAATATATTTCAAGCATAGCATGCAATATTCTTTATTATTTTATAAAACAATGGCTCTTTTATTTTATTGTGTATTACTAGAATCAATTATCTAAGCTATCATAGAAATTAAAATATGTTAATTATATTATTTCAGCAAAATCCAAATTCCATCTAGGGACAATGTGATCCTTCCTATTTATTAGTTACCCAGAATGGAGAAGGAAAAAGGCAAATAAAGTTCTCACCAAGCCAATCACCTTTCTTCCTTGACACACAAGATTATGTTCATTTCTTTTCTTCATAACAAGGTATTTATCCTTGCACAATAATTTTATTTTCATAGATATGAAAATATATTATATATAAATATGAATAAATTAAAAAAAAGTTTATATAACTTGTGAAGTTATTTTTCTAGAATGGTGGAGGAAAAGAGGTAATGGAAAACTATTCACTCTTTATAGCAAGTATAAGTAAAATATCTGGCTAGATACTCAGGGACATTCAACCATTTAATTTTTTGATAGGCTGAATGAGTTTCTCTTAATTTGTAGATTATTGCTTTAAGAACTCTTTTTTCAATGTTATAAAGAAGACAGGAAGTCCTCAAATACATGAGCTGCCAGGAATCAGACAGAAACACTGTCTTCCATTAAATTTATCATTCTTTGACTACTTGAACCTTTTAATCTTCTGATCAGTGGTGCTTAGGCTTGACTTATAGACTGGCTACAGGAAATTCAGAAATGTCATATATACATTAATTTTCAATCAATTGATTTTTAGACAATAGCTTTACACAGAAAGAGAGAGAGAGAGAAAGCAAGAGCAGGAGGAGAGGCAGAGGGAGAAGCAGGCTCCCCGCTGAGCAGGGAGCCCAGTGTAGGGTTCTATCCCAGGATGCTGGGATTGTGACCTGAGCCAAAAGAAGATGCTTAACTGACTCAGCCACCCAGGCACTCAGATGGATTTTTCTTCTACCTGCAATTCTCCACCCACTTTTTTTTTTTCTTCTGAAAAACCTCCAAAACATAGCTTAAAAGTTACTTCTTCTCAGGAGTCTTTGGTCTCTCCGAAGGACTATCTACTGATAATCTTCAGCAGGTAGCACTACAATGCTATTAATCTCCTGTTTCCTACTGTAATACTGTGTCCAGGTCTTATTATCTTGTCTGGGGCAGAGATAGTCTTGTACATCTCAAAGCACATGGCATTGTACCGTGCATTATAAGAACGCCCAGTGAATATTTGCAGGAGGAAAAAAAAACAAGATAGATATGATAGGAAACCATATATAATACTAACGGACACACTGGAAGTATAAAAAAACGAAACAGTGAAGAGTAGGTTAAGAGGTAATACAATGAATGAGAGTGATTGTCTGTTGAAGCCTCTATCATATCCCATTTACTGCATATAGCTTTACATAGTTTTAAATTTCATTCTTCTATCAATTCTACGATTCTCATTATATGTGTGAGGAAACAAGTTGAAAAAGTCATTTCCTTCATCCCAAAAGTCACTTGGTTTAAGTGACTCCTTATTTTGGCTCAGGTCATGATCTCAAGGTGGTGAGATTGAACCCTGCATTGAGCTCCATGCTGGGCTGGAGCCTGCTTATGGTTCACTTTCCCTCTGCCCCTCACCACTCTAAAAATAAGTAAAGAAACAAATAAACAAAAATACTTTAAAAATGAGAAAGTGTGTAGTAGATTCATACAAGAACTCAAACATGCGTTTAACTGATTCCAAAAACGTATGTTCTTTTCTTGCATATAATTTAAAATTTCAGGTTATATACATCTTTCAAATGTGGTTTATGTTGAAAAGAACAAATGCATCAAGCGTTATTCTGATGACCTATGAAATTAATTTTTTAATAGAAGACACGCCTGTGAGAATAACAGTGAACAGATTTGTTCAGGATCCTATCTTAATACTGTTAGTTACAGGTCCTAATATGTTCTTAAATATTTATTTGGAAAAGCATATGAAATACAACCTAAAAATAGGATATATGCAAACTTTTTAGGCAGGTTTTGAAGCCTTGTAATGACGTAAGTAAAAGATACATCATAACTTATTTTAAAAGAAGTGCTACCCTAGAGTCAACCAATCTTAATGGGAGAAGGGAAAGGAAATGAAGGAGGTGGGGTGGATATAGAGCACATATTCCTTTGCAATTTTTTTCTTTTGCAAATTTTAGAGTATGATTTCTTTATGCCCTTTATTGCATGGGATCTTTTAGTAAGCTAAATACACAAACATAAGCACCAAATATTATTCCCTAGTATCTATTTGCAATTCAGTTTTCATTCCATCTCCTCCTCTTCAGCATTTGTTTTTCCCTGAATTTTGGGAGGGGCATATCCTCAGCTTCCTACAAATATTTCAGCAGAATTTAGATATTGCTTGTTCTATTCATTTCATGAAGTTTCTAAATTAGAAATAAACATATGTTAAGTGGCCCGTCATGATACAATTATAAAAGTGGGTTATACTCATTGTTCTGTGAAGTGATGTAAGTTTCTTTCAACATAGACAAATTTAGTTATTTTACTTTTTTTAAAGATTGTATTTATTTATTCATGAGAGACACAAAGAGAGAGGTAGAGACATAGGCAGAGAGAGAAGCAGGCTCCCACAGGGAGCCTGATGCAACACTCGATCCCAGGACCCTGGGATCATGACTTGAGCCAAAGGCAGATGCTCAATGACTGAGCCACCCAGGTGCCCCAACAAATTCAGTTCTGAAACTAAAATGGAAGAATGTTGGAAGAAATCACTTTATAGGTTATATTTTATCTTGACCACAAAACTATACAATCGCTATTATCTTCACTTTAAAGGTGATAAACTGAAGCTCAGAAAATGCATTAAGATTTTTACTTATGATTACATAGCTAGTAAACTTCTTAAATTAACAACTTCTGGACCTTGGACTGAAGCTCAGATCTCTCTAAATCCAAATATGCTTTCTACTACACTTCTGATGAGTCTTAAAATATCGCCTAGCTTAGCAAAGGACATGCAGACCAAAGAAAGCATTATACATACAGGAAGTCCATCTTTTTATAACCACAATGTGTTTAAAGAGCCATATGTTAAGAGAGTTCATTTTTATCACAGAATTAATGATATAATTTTGACTTATATTTTAAGCCATACAATATGTTTTATTTACCTTTTTAAAGTTTTTTAAAATTTTTGACATAATTATAGATTCACAGGAAATTATAAAAATAGGACAGAGAGGTCCATATATTCCTCACTAAGACTTTATCAGTGGTTGCATCTTAAAAAATTATAGCACCATATCAAAATGAAAAAATTGACGAGTGCCTGGGTGGCTCAGTTGGTTAAGCATCTGACTTCATTTCAGCTTGGGTCATGGTCTCAGGGTGGTGAGCCAGAGCCCCATATTGAGCTCTGTGCTGGGCTTGAGCATGTTTAAGATTCTTTCTCCCTCTACACCTCCCCTTCTCTGAAAATAAATAAATACATAAAATAAAATATTTTTAAATGAGAAACTTGACATTTTTACACATGATCCATAGTTTTGTCCTTTTATCACATGTGCAGTCATGTAACCACCACGGCAAACGAGATACAGGACTATTTTATCATGTCAATGACTCCTTTACAGTCTCCCCCTCTGCATCATCTCTAACCCATGGAAACTACTAATCTGGCCTCAGCTCTTTATTTTTTGTCTTTTGATAGTTTTGTGTAAATGAAGTCGTGCAATATGTGGCCTTTAGAGATGAGCTATTTTCGCTTAGCACAATATCCTTGAGATCTGTCCAAATCGTGTATGTATGAGTAGCCAGCTATTCCTTCTTATAGTCCATAGTACGGACGTACCCCCATTTGTTTAACTATTCACCTATCGAGGAACATTTTGGTTTTGGTTGAAAGAGAGCTATCATGAACAATTGTGTCTAAGTCATTTATGGAGACATGCTTTCATTTATCTGGAATATATAGTGAAGATTGTAATTGCTGGGTCATTTGGTAAGTACACATATATGGACATGTACTATATACCTATGTACATACACACATATA